>NC_142714.1:49794227-50100591 GCF_055471065.1 Atractosteus spatula
CGAGCCAGGACCCGAAACACAGCTCTCCTGGAGCAGCTTCGGAGATCTGATCCGGCCTTTCCGCTCAGCGTCTCCGCGGAGGTTTAAATTGTACGGCACACACACACACACAAAAATCCGATCGGATTTTCCCTTTCACGAATGAGAAAAGGGAGAAGCGCAGAAAAGTGAATAAAGGTTTAACTGAGGAAGCAAATTCTGCTGTAGCTCTAAGGACGTCTCACAAACGGCACTGGTATTACAGGCTACCCGCTTCACAAACACAATGGTGTCAAGAAAAAAAAAGGCAGAGAGAGACGACAGATCAAGCACTTCCAAACACAGAGGTAAGGAGACGATGTGCCACAAAGTGCAGGAATAGAAGTTGGCTGTCCCAGCTTGTCAGGGTTTGCAGAGCGGTGTCTCAATTAAGAGCGACATGAAAGCGATGCCTAGTGAAGGGCTTGTGTTACTGTTGTCGCTTTGTTGTTGTTGCTGTTGGTGGGTTTTTTTTTTTGCCGGGGAGAGAGACTGAAAAAAAAAAATCGGGATATATATATACACACACACACATAATCGGCCCCTGACAGCAGACAAGCGCGCCGACTGAAACGAGACGGCAGCCGCTGCCGCCGCCGCGAGAGAGGAGCACTGGCGACACAGTGGGGGAAGAACAAAGGGGCTCAGCCAGGAGAAAAGGAAGACGCCGACAGCCCGCACGGGCCTGCTCTCCCCACCAGCCACGCCGGGAGAGGCGGATCGGCGAGGAGGAAAAAACAGCAGGAAAACCAGGACAGAGCCCACTTACGTCCTTCAGAGTGATGATGTTCGGGTGCTGCCCGTACCGCATTAAAATCTCAATCTCCTCCGAAGGGTCGCGTTTGCTCTTGTCGATTATCTGCAAGATGGGGGGGAGGAACGAAAAAAATATTAAACCACCCATTTGCGAGCAAAACAAACTCCATACCCCGGTCATATTAAAACGAGCACAATGGAGACTGTACATACAAGGTAGAGCACTGGCTACGAAAAAGAGCAGATCAGAGTGATCCAGCCTGACCCTGGCCAACCATGCAGGGCCTCATGCAGACGCTGAAGCAGGATGTTGATGCAGATACTGAGCTGAGTAGTAGAACTGAACCTTTATAGCCTTGAACAGAGAAGTTGACAAAGAAACCTGACTTCATCGATCAAAAGCCACAGACTAAATCAACCCAGCAGAACCTACAAAACAACATGGACCTCAGAATACAAGTAGCTTATGTGGAACTGCATTTAAAACTGAGAACAGGAAGCATGTCTTTACACAAAGGGTTGTGGGTGTCTGGAACAAGCTACTCAGCCATGTTTGTTGAAGCCGATATGCTAAGACATGCGACAGCCATGTGATTTCTCGGGGGATTCTTGTGTCAGGGCAGGGGGGTCAAGGTTCAGAGGTCAAAGTTTGGACGGAACCCTAATCCAAGCTAGATCTCAATATCTGATGACCTCATGCATGGTAGGCATGGTACTGGGGCTTATGAATTAGCAATAAAAACCTTCAAAAAGTAAAAAAAATATATAACAGGGAAGGTCCAGGGTGATATTAGTTAATCATTTTTAAATTTGGGATGCTTAATACTGAGCAGAGAGTGAAAAGCCTTTGTGAGACAGCACTGCCCTCTGGTGTTCGTCTTAAAAATCTACAATCAAGTATTCCACCTGGCTGAAGTCGCATCGCAATAATTATTAAAAATCTCGACATAATTGGTCATTAGTACTTATTATTAAGCATGCCTTTCAGCTTACTCCCAACAGCACAATTAACAAAAACATAAGCCCTCACAATGGCGATGGTTATGCGTGTATTTGTGTCGCCACAGCAAAACACTGAAGAGAATAAATCAAGACTCCTGCATTGGGGAGAATGCCTTCTCCACGCTCATGTGCTCCATTTCACATGACCCACACAGAATCTGAGTTTGAATCACGTTCCCTATGAAAACCTCTGCAGGACTGAGAATGAGGACAGCACTACTGGAACAGTGGTAAGAGACCTTGGGTGCAGTCAGAGCACACCTACCTTTAATCCGCAATTACCGCCTCTTTCCGAAGCAGGGCTAACTAAGCAATTCGGGTAAATGAATTCAGAGTCACAGAGGTGAGCTGCAGCTGGGAGTGGAGGTCTGCTCCTGGCTGGACTGACAGAACCAAGGCTGCCATCCCTATATGAGAGGGTCACGGAGCACCCCTGTTGGGAAATGACAACAGCACGACTTGTACCTTGACAGCGAACTCCATGCCCGTGACCCTGTGGACGCAGCGCTTGCAGATGGAGTAGGAGCCCACGCCAATGTCCTCCTTCAGCTCGTACATGTCGGAGAACTGCGCCGTGCCAGCGTGCAGCTGCTGCAAAGACAGAGGGGGAGGATGATCAGTCCTTTGCCCGCAGGGACAGGGGAGACGCCAGGGCCAGCGGCACCGACAACAGCACCTCCCTGTCAGGCGCCCCGGGGTCCCAGTGTCCCGAGCGCTCTGCGGTCCTCCCCTGAACCAATATCGTGCTCTTTCAACACTTTCTGTCCGCAGCACCTGTGGGCTCCAGATTTCACATTAGAAAACTAAACCAAAATTAACGTGAAATCTACAGCTGCTTCAGTACAGAACACAAGTTAAAGATCTAATTAGCGAAGCAGGCTTTTAATGACTGGCTCAATTAAGGTTCTGAGAGCTCAGAGGGCTTTGGCGTCCTGAGGCTTGCACATCACCTGTAAGCTGGATGCATCATTTTTTCCGAAACCAAAACATGACTGCTGTGTTTCTCTAGCACATTGATTTTTTCCCCATAAGAGGTCTTCCAGACGAACGGAACTGGGCGATGTCTGAGGGCATGTCTTGTTAAAATTGCAACCTAACATAGCAGGAGAGTATAAAATGAGGCCAGTGACTGCGAGTGCCTTTACAACTCTACAATCGCTGTTTCAGCTACTGTACTGTACTCATCACAGGACAACAGTTTTTTCACTGGAAAACAAAGAGCTCTTAATTAAATCATGCTGTCTCGGGACACAGCAGCTCATCCGACCTGAACTAAGAGCTGGATATTTCCCATTTTGGTGCTTTATTCTATGCAATCCCACGCAGACAGACGCAGAACTGAAACCTCGTATCTCCCCCTGCAGCTCCGGCACGATTCCTACAGAATCATGCAGCTTGTAAGACCCGAACCAGTTCAGACTGCTCCGCCATGTGAGCTGGCTTCCATTCCTGCAGCGGCACGGAGTTATCCGTTTCTGGGCATCAGCTGATTACCTTTCCGAGAGCTATAAAGCGCGGGACAGAGGAGCAGAGGAGAAGAAAGAGGAAGAGGAAGAATCACCTGGACAATTGGGAGGATGTTAACCAGAGAGGTGTTCTTGCTCTCCTCCAGAGCTGCGGGTGCCACAAAGCTGAAGCCCTTGAAGAGCTGGTGGGCGTTGGCACTGGGGGGCACGCCGGGGGAGTCTGTCACAAAACCAAACACAAGGACGGCTAATCAAACCGGAGCCACCTTCACCCCAGCAAGGCACAATCAATCAACCAACCAACCAGTCGATCGTTTTTACTCCCGCACAGGACCTTTCAATCCAGAGCATTCTTTACATCAATTATCCTTAAAAACACACCTAAAAATAATGAACAATAAAGACACGTCTAAACGTAAATGAAAAGAAAGAACTAGCTTATGAACTGAAGGCCCCCGGAAAGAAGTCGTGAGATGAGATTTAAAAGCCTCAGACGCTGGCTGTTGGATATGGTCAGGGAGAGTGTTCCACTGGCGAGGGGATGTGGGTGTAAAAGCTCAGTCCCCTGACGTATGACACGCCGTCCACTGCGTAGCAATGACGCGCCGTCTCTTGTCTTAAAAGCTGCAGGGCTCTAACGTTAACGGCACTCGCAAAGCAGAAATGCAAACTGTTGAATATTCAAGGTCACGCTGTGCAACTCTGTCCAAAACGGGCAATGGGTTTGAGTTATAAAGCTCTCAGATTATATCAGACCAGCCCTTATCTCCTGAAATGGATCACCCTGAAAGGGATGCACAGGCCCGTAATTTGTTTCTTCTTACCCGCAGAAGGGCCTCGCTCACCTTTTGGCGTTTTGGCAGTGAACTCTGGGTCGAAGCAGAAAGTGTCATCTGGCTTCCCAGCAGCAGGTTTGAAAGGAGGCTGGATCTCTCTCCGATATAGCTTCTAGAGAGCAGAGGGGAGAAGTGAGAGGTTATTGGAAAAACAAGCTCTGTAAAAACACTTACTCATATACCTTGGGTGATCCTGCAGTAATTGCATTATGGGAAGAGCTGGACATCAGGCGGGGAGAGAGGGAGGGAGGAAGAGATTAACCTCACGAACTCTGCATGAGCAGCCGGCTTCCCGTTCACGCTCGATAAACTGCTGCAGGTTTCTAAAAGCCGCACGCAGAGACCATTAGCACAGCTCTCCTCTCCACCTGGCCCAATGCCCAAGCTCCAGAATGGGCAAGGTCTTGAAGCCCAGCGAAGGAGAGAGCTGGTACTGTGGCCGTCAGCAGAGGAAAAACCCTTTTCTGATGCAGACGGAAGAGAGGCAGGTATGATCCCCACTAGATATGATCCTTGAGCACGGACAGAAATGGTGCTGCACATGCATGTGCTCATTTACCTACAGCGTTTAAGGGAGTGTGCAAAACGGTCTAGTCTTACAGCAGGAGCATGGTACTGAAAAAAACAACAACAGTCTTGCATTTCCTGGATGGGCAGGACTTACATTCCAGTCTATTGTTGAAAAGAAAGGATGCCTCTTGATTTCTTCCACGCCGTCAGAGCCAGCACCTAGGAGAGACAGAAACGCCATTCATATCACTGTGGCATGGAAGCCAGACACAGTGCGCTCTCTGGCTCCCTGTCACACTGCAGTTATTATTCCCGGAGACAAGTCCGACTTGTCAGAACACTTCCAGAGTGCGCATGATTCTAACTAGGCTTGCAGAACAAATGTGCATCATGTTCCCTTGGCCTGCACAATAAAGACTAAGGCAAACATGAAATCCGCAGAGTAAACAGAAAGGAAAAAAGAGGTTAGAGATGAGAGGAAACAGCTGGTATAGGCCCTCTCTGTCCCTGGCCTTACAACGTCATCTCCAAAGGAGAAGCATCCACACATCAGCAAAATCCGAGCGAACAGAAGGAGAGGGAATCGGTTGTACGCGGTTGGCTGTTGGCGGAATAAAGACGCTACTTACCCAAACGATTTGCAGGGTTCCGTTTGAACAACATTCGCAAAAGACTTTGAGCCTCGAGGCTTAAAAACTGCGGCATGCCCAGCTTTGCCCTGACGGAAGGAAAAAAACAACAATTAAGTGCATCCTCATCGTGAAATGACGAGAGGCTAAATTAAATGAAAAAGCAGGTACATGGACACCAAATGGCAGTGCCAGGAATACAAAGCAATACAAAAAGTCTTGAAAAGGAAGACATTTAAAAAACCCAGTCTGCTGAGCTTTGATGTTCTTAAAAAAACTGACATGGCGCAGTAACAGTACAGCGCTCTTCCGCAGTTTCCAGGGAAAGAGGAGGTTCTTCAGACAGACTGAAGTGACAGGACTCGAGGCGGATCAAGACACACTCGAGTGGCACAAGCAAGACTCTTGCAATCACCCCCAGGCCCTGCTCTGCTGTCAGAGCTTCCCCCCCTCCACCCCAAAAACACATGCACCCCGGTTCCCAGTTAAGAGCCCGCGCCAGCCTGGCCTGCGAGCAGGACTCGGCCGGCCGCTGGGAGAGGAGCACTTACTTCAGAATCATGTTCATGGTCTCATTCCTGTCCTTGCCCTGGAAGGGCAGCGTACCGGTGAGCATCTCAAACTGGAGGGGGGAGAGGAAAAGACGCTCCGTTAAAGAAACGCCCGGCTGCCGAGCAAGTGCATCCTTGCCATTTAAAAAAAGACCAACAGAAAACTCGCTGGACAGGGAGCTCATCCTATGACAACGCCAAGAGGGACGTCAATACCAACACTTTCAGGATGGTCTTGGCAGGCTCACTTGAAAAAGATGAGCGGGACTTTTAAAAACCTCAGTCGAGTCCCCTTCCTTAACTACACAGGCAGATAAGAAACGGAGACATGCCTGGACAAAACACCTATCATAAAACCGAGCAGACACCAACACAGAGGCGTCTGGCTCGCTTTAGCCTTGCGCACCACACTGTGCCACAAAGACATTCATCTTAACACAGCAGCAAACAGGAGGCACTGCTGGAAAGAAATGGGCGGAGCAAGTCATTGTGACATACCATTAGAACACCTAGCGACCACCAATCGGCACTTTGGGTGTGTCCTCGCCTGTTGACCACCTCTGGTGCCATGTACTCCACAGTGCCGCAGAAGGAGTATGCTTTCTTATCCTGGTCTACAGACTCTTTACTGAGCCCGAAGTCTGCAAGGGAGCGACACACGATTAAAGTCTGAGAACAGACACGCCTCCCACCGGGAGAACACAAAGCACGAAATCTGTCGGGCTACATCTTTCAAATGGAAATGAGTTCTTTCACCAATATATTTCAACATGAAAAAGTCACAGCTTGAATGTAACACCATTATCATCTGCCAGTTCTATAATGACATGATTCATATTAATTATATTACTTATTAGATTAATATTTCAAATATTACTTATTAACAAGAAATAAAAAACAAGCATGTGACAGTGGATAAAGTCTTACATCTTTTAACACTAAAATACCATAGAAGAAATAAAAAGTCCAGTGCAAATGAGGTAACTACGTAAGCATGACCAGCTCTTCCATGCAGTTCACTTAAAGAAATTAGACAAAACATTAAGCAAAATTGGACATTAAATAGAAGAAAGCAACACATACCTGTTAACTTGATATGTCCTGCTTCATCAAGCAAAATGCTGAAAATTAAAATCACATTCTCCAATACAGGTACACAAATACATTGCACAGAATTACATTCAATGAGAAGAACATGTCGAACAGTTCTGCCAAGTCACTCGTATTTGCTTGGGTGCCACAAAGAAGATGGCAAGCTCAAGAAAACGACAATGTCTTGTCTTAAAAGAATGGGAGAACGACTTCTACGGCTTACACTGCAAAACTGCAGAAATTCAGCTTCAAGTCAGAACTTTGCTTCTGGAGATTTGGCAGAACTGCTCGGATTTTATCAACTCAAATTAAAGACGGGATGAAAACCTCTAATCATAACCTGTATAGCGTATTTACATTATAACATATATGTACAATACATAATCAAGCAAAACTTAGAAATATTGTTCACATTACACAATGAAATGTATGCACTAAGCAGTGCACAAATTATGCTTTTTGTTTTACAAGTGTTTCAGAAGGCCTATGCTGGGCTTTAAGAGGCTAGCTCTACACCTGTGTCTGAACACAGAGAGAGGAAAGGTTGCAAAGGGAGAGGAATACATTACTTTTCAGGCTTCAGGTCTCTGTAAACAATGCCTAGGTTGTGAAGGTGGTCCAGGGCAAGAGCCAGCTCTGCAAGGTAGAATTTCACATCCTCCTCTGTAAACATAACCTAATAAGAACTGGATAGATTTACCTTCTGTTCTCTGTCTTCATGAAAATCAAAAGTTATGATAAGAAAAAAAAAACACACACAACAAGAACACAAGCAATTTCATTTCACAAAGAGGAGCTATGAGACATTATTCAAAAAGCACAGCAAAAACAATAAGTGAAGCGTTTAAGCAGCAAATTCCTCAGTGATTCATTCTGTCACAGAAAGTCAGACAACCCCCCCGTCCTCTTCAGGAACACAACGGGGATGGAAGCTATGCGGGGAATGAAGGTTCGTTATTCAGGGAATAGATTCCTTGGAAACTGTTCAAAAAAGTCTGTTAGGGCTTCCAAACAAAAATGTCATGGGGAGGGAGAGGGGACTGGCATCAGACGACCCCACATTTTAAACTGGAATTAGTTTCCTGTATGGTGACATGTGCTTCATATACCCTGTTCATAGAAGCCCAGGCCCAATCTCAGCTGCTTGTGCCCCAGTGATTTATAACAGCAAGCCGGCTGGCATGGCTGACCACACACATCAGCGTGGAGAGGAGGGGGGTGGGCAGGCAGGGCTTTCACTCCATCAGTAATGCAGAACTCATTAGGATTCCTCTAAAAACTACACCCCTTCTGTACTCTGGGCCTCCATGCATCTTGCAGGAAAAACATATCTGGGCGACCTAAATTTGCATTAATTAAATTAATTTTCTTGAAATTTCCCCAACCAGGTAAGCAATTCATACAAACAAGGCTCTGAAAGGCAAAGGCAGCATATCCCACCACCCCTCAAGTCCCAGCTGGGATTTGAACCCACAATCTTCCAGTTACAAATCTGGACTCCTAACGGATACTCCCACCTGCTGCCTTAGTCACCCTGAATTAACATGCAGTCTCTTAAGACACTGCAGGTAAAACTCACAAAAAACTCTCGTCTCGCAGTAAGGGAAGAAGACGGGCTTACCTCTTTGGATAAGCGAGTAAACACATCTCCGCCCCTGAGAAAATCCAATATTAAATAGAGTTTCCCTTCTGTCTGAAAGGCTGAGGGGAACAGAGGAGGAAAAGAGGAAGTCAAGGAGGGAGAGAGCTCAGGCCAGGCAGGGATTAGAGCTCTGCAGGGGGCTGGTGTTATCTGCATCTTGAGCACTCGGCCACAATCACAGCTAATCCCCCCAAAACATGAGCTCCAGCGATTCCACAGCCAGCTCACTTGAAGACAGAGGCACTGACTAATGGCCAGTACAGTGCGTGACAGAGAGGAGAACTAGCTCAGCTGGAGCAGATCCCTGTCCGTTTGCTCAGGAGTGCTTTCTTTAGCCTTTCTCCTAGCGCACTCTGTGGGACTCTTTCAGAAGTGCCTTGCTGGAGTTCCTGGCTAATCAAATTGCTAGCGACCATACTAGTAGGGCCAGTAGGGCCCCAAACAGCTTCCTTGTGTTCATAACCCTTCTCACATCCCTGGCTAATAGATGCAAGCGTACAGCCCCGTTAGATGTCACGTTACTAATGCACTATTGAGTGGGTGGCTTGGCCCAGGAGACAATAAGGAGCCCTGTGCACAGCACATCAGGACCGATGCATTAGGCCGTTTAATCTGCCTCGCAAGTGAGGAAGCACTGCACTGACAACTGTTAAGAGCATTGTACGTTGTCATCCATGTTTGCAATATACTGCAGCCTGTATAGGGCACATCGGTACACACAGAAAGGACAGGAGACTCACCATAGTGCAATTTGACTATAAAAGGGTGATTTACTTCCACCAGTATGTCCCGTTCCATTTTCGTGCGAACACGATCCCTCACTGTCAAAACCAAAAGAAAACGGCGAGTTAATACAGAGACGGTGTTCAGAAGGGGGGAAAGAAATAAGAGAGACGGGAAGTTGAACATCACTGCACAAAAATCACACCTTCGGGGCCGAAACCTCTGTGAGACGACCCTGAAAGATCCCCGACACAGTTTCACAAATCTCTGCCACGCCTGGAGAGGGAGGCCAGCTCAGAGAGCCCCGCGCCGCCCAGGGGGACACAGCCGGCCCTGCTCTCTCCTGCAGCCCCTGCCGAGCCCTTGGCCTCGCGTCAGCGCCCCGACACCAGGCCCCCGGCCCCCCCACCGCTCTGCGCGTCTCCCACTTCCACTCTTCCACCTGGCTGCGAGCCACCCGGACACCGAGCTGCGTGGGCGGGCCAGGCCGGAGGCGGATTCGTGGTCCTGCTGCATCCCCAGCACAGTTCACACACCCTTTCACAGCCCCACCCGCGCTGACGGCCCAGGAGCCCATTTTTTGGAGGGTGGGGCTGTTAGAGCCACTTCTCAAATAAGGTGCCGCTCTTGTCACCCACAATGCACCCGGACAGGGCAGCGGCCAACCGGCCCGAACAGGCAGCTGCCAGACACGTCACTGGGCACCCCCTTCATCAGCTCTTACAGCCCTTCTGTACTGTATCAGCTGTCCTCACCGAGCAATACACCCGCCCCCCAGGAAGAAAACACAGGTCCGGCGCGTGATCCAACTGCGGGGGTGACTCTGTCCTCCGAACACCTCCGTCTCCCTGCGGAGCCCGACCCCCCCCCCCCCCCCACCAGTGGCACAGCGTCCCCTCCACACTCACACTGGTGGGCGAGCCGAGGACAAGGCAGTTTGTCACTGTGCAGAACCTGACACGCTGTGAAGGGGCCTGCCTCGTCCGGCGTGCCCCATCGGAAGTACGGCACGTTCTGCCAGCGGTGCCGTTTTAAAGAAAAAGGAGCGCACACGATTCACTGCGAGTGAAAACCACACGGATGTACCCATATCCTCGCCTGAGGAAAAAAAACAAACACTATTCTTTTAGCACAAACAATCAGCTTAAGGAGGGGGAATGACCCGCAATAACCAGGACTAGCGGTCCCAGTTCTTCCTACACGCTTCCGTTTCTGCCGACCTCGCTCGAAACACGAGGCAGTCATGGCAGAGGAGGCGGACTCTGGACGACACTCCGGCAGCAGACACTGACACCCAGGGGGGTCGGGGCTGCACTTGCAGGCGGCCGAGCACAAACGCAAAGACGTTGCAGGACCCGCCCCAGAATGCACAGAGAGAACCCTTCCCGTGCTCCGGGCCTCCGGGTCTCCGGGCCTCCGGGCCGCGCTTACCTTTCAAAGACGCTTTCTTCAGCACCTTCATGGCGTAGAGCTGCCCGGTGTCGGGCCCCACAATCTTCCTGACCAGAAACACCTGCCAAGACAAGAGGCCGGGTCAGAAGCCCAACGTCAAGGGCAGCAGAAAGCTGTCTGGCTGCTTGACCAGAGGCACACAACGGGAGACCCCGAACCCCCAAACTCACACCGCAATGCTACAGCCCCACCCCAAAAACCCCAGCGCCGTGTCCTGTCACGCACAGCCCATGTAAACCCTGCTACTGCAAAAGGTGGTCCCACTGAATTGCACTGAACAAGGTCACCATAACCAAGAACATATTCAGAATTTCAACACACTCCTATTGACACGTTAATCAACCCCCTGGCCCCTGACTGGGGACCGGCGCAAGGCCGACGGATCTCTGGAGGAACCTTCAATAACGTCACCGACTTGCTGCGGATCATTTTCAGGACAGGTATCGGGGAGCAGGTCACTAAGGTTCAACACAGGTTGAGACACATGGTCCTACTGGATATGTCGAACACGTGCCCTAATGATCTAAAGCAGCTGAAACTTCCAAGGGGAGACGGAAAACAGCCAAAGCTGCAGGAGCAGTGATGGGATCACAGCGCAGTCGTCCCTGCAGCCGGCGCAGACCATCATCGCCGGTAATCCTGCGGTCTCTGGGCGAGACAGGACTGCAGGTGTCCCCACACTGCGCGCTGCCCCCAGGGGTATGGGGAACGGCCTTTCAGCGCACCTGCGACAGGTGCTCTCACCTTTCCAAAGGAGCCCTGGCCGAGAACCTTGAGCAGCTCGAACTGAGAGGGGTCCGCCTTCTCACACCCCTCTTTCACGTGATGAGTGATGGGGATCTCCTTAATGGTGCCCTCGTCCTGCAAAGGGGACACAAGGCGTCAAAAAGAGTTCAAATGACGGCAACCGCGCGTCGTCGCGATGTTACAGCCCTCGTCTCGCCAGGCGGGCTCACAAAGCACATGCATGCAAACCAAGCCCCAGCAGCTCTGGGGTCAATATCTCATCCCCATGTTATGTACTAACGGGGGCTTGCGACTGCAGATGAGGAATTTCTCTGAAAGATGGAAACTACTTACAGACAAGGTGAGGGACCATGGGACAAATCAGCAGAACTGCAATAGTAACCAAAGGTATCCAAACACTTCTCCCCCCAAGTTAATAGATGTATGAAAGTAATTATGTCAAATTAAGACTCGGGTAGGTCACAGCAATATTATTAAGCTCATCTGTACATCTTATATGTTTTTTTGGAATAGTTTTGTTTAGAATATGATTGAAAAGAAGGGTGATCAATGATATCATTTGCATCTCTAGTGAAAATGTACATATATGAGAATTTAATGCGAGATATGTATACGTGCACAAGACTGTTTTAGAAATCTCTGTAACTTGTTTATGTTGGTGGGCTTGTGAATGGAAAGAAAAAAAATAAAAATTAAGTTGCAAAAATGGGACCCCTGCTACTGTATCTGGTCAAACTGTAAAATTATTAAATTATTTTAGCCAGTGCCCCTTTCTGACTTACACCTGCTGGAAAAGGGCTGGAAAGCTGGATATCTTACTGGAGCAGCTCGAGACACGTGCCTTGCTCAAGAGCACACCAGCAGGGTCCCACGGCCCTCGCCACCAGTGCACTCCGAGGTGCTGCCAAACCGACCTGCAAACTCATTATTGACGAGCACGAGCACAGCCCGTCCTCCTCGAGGACAGAGCCTGCATAATGCGTTTCAGAGAGCGGGTCTTTGGGGCTGACCGCTGTAATTAACGCGGCACAGCCAGGGAAAAGGAAACAGGAACCGTGCACCAGTGCAGGAGCGTGAAGAGATGCCGTGATCCAGTTGGGCGGCTTTCAGAATTCCTTACACGTGCTCTTAATTGATTCCTTAGTGCGGAAAAGCCTGGAATCGGCCCCAGAGTCACACAGACAGCTCCTCGGCTCAAGGCCACTCGGAGCCTGCGAGCCGGAGATAAGTTCAGACAGCCGCCGTATCGATGAATCCGGCACACAGCCGGGCCTTGAACAAGATGTGTTCGGCTAGATACCAGGCAGGGGAAGATAATTCACTGAATAATTAATCAAGCTGTGATCCCTGTACAAGACCCACTGCTGCCGAGAGAGGAGAGAGGAGAGAGGGAGGGGGGAATGAAACTTCAAAGACGGGCTAATCAGCTTAGCAGCATGCCAATCTGCTACACGCTGGCCGGGACATTAGCAGGTAAATTATTAAAAACCTGCAGTCAGTCAGTAGAGCATGGATTGGCTTGTACATGGTTTAACACCTACTGGAGAGGTTTTCTCTGCGAAAGCAGAGGGGCACCAGAATATCTGGAAATGTTTTCAGCGTGCTTTTATAAAGAAATGATAAAAACAGCCAATTCTTTCCCAAAGACTCAAACAGGCTCAACCTAGATCAAACTGGCTCTTTGAAAACCTTCTAAATCCCCTCTTAAAAAAAAAGCACTGAAGAGCTGTACACTGTTTTACCTCAACCCAGTGTTTCCCCAGCTCCTGTCTGAAGAGGCCTGCTAGCAGCTCAGTTCTTTGATCTAGTCAGCATCTCATCTTGTTTTAACACCTCTGCTACCACTGCCCTGCACTTGCAAAGCACCAACCCCCTGACAGATCAAAACCTCCGACAAGGACTTTGTTGGCGTCCTGACATTTGCAACCTTCATCAGCTCCTGTAAATCAACCGTAGAAAAACACCCTTGCACCTGCAGTCTCATCACTGTTTTTCCTCATTTTAATCTGGGATCAGGGGGATACAAACAGCATCCCAGGATGCACATGGGGTGTCAAGGACAAAGTCAGAGGCTTTGTACTTACACAGTGGGAGATGGATTCTCCTTCTTCCATCGGCTCATCCATGATCTGATGCCCATTGACCTGAAATGACAACACAACCGCGAGTGAACAGAAAGACACGTCGCTGGGGACACTCGGTCACTCTGGGGTCCCCGGACGTCCTCGCTCAGTCCTGGATCTTCACCAGCGAGACAGCTGGGGGAGGGGGGGGGGGGGGGCTGTGGTTTGGCAGACTTTTGCGTCAGCTGCAACCATCAATCCAGAGTTTCATTAGCAAATGCAACATCTAACACTCCTCCGACGCCGTGCCCTGAAAGAACATAGTTGTTTACAAGAGAAACTGCCGTAAATCGAAAAGGAAACAAAATCTGTCTCTTCAAATTGATGGGCGAACAGAGGCTGGATTCTGATGTGGCCAAGTTTTCACTTTTAATGGGACAATTAATTAAGAGGAAAGAGAAAATAAAGCAGTTTACGCAATGCCATCATATATAATGTATATTCTGGAGAAGACTCTTAACAAGCTCTTGCCATTTTGCCATTTCACAACTGTGATGGGGGGGGGGGTGCAGGACCAGTTCCTATCATTCCTAGCGACTGGAGTGGTGCTCTTCAGCGCAGCAACCCGGCCAGCTTGCAGAGGTGTTCCTGCAGACTAACGAGGATCTTCCACACTGCCCGAGGCCCAGGGCAGACTCACCTGCATGGTTATCAGGTTATCGGGGAGAGAGGGCTCTGGCTGGAAATGCATCTGCTTCGCTTGAGCGTCAGTCGGCCACCGAGAGCATTCCCATCTCAAACGGGCAAAGAAAATTCCTCGTGCTTCACAACCCAGCTCGGCGATGGCTCCCCAGCCCCGTTAAGAGTGGGTGCCGCTGTGATTCTCTCCTGGCAACTCCCACCTCCTGCCCCTCCCACTTTCACGGCCGCTTCCCGCCCCACCCCCTCTCCCACAGGGAGACGACCCGACACCGCGATGGAGAAGACGAAACCGGCTCGTGAAGTACGACGCCGCCCCACACCGAGTCGCGGGCAGGACAGGCTGCGGGACGAGCAGTTCAGCAAACAGAGAAGGGAAAGTCTGTGTGGCGCCGGAGCCCCCCCCCACGCGAGTCGCAAGGACCGCACGCCTCTTCCCGACGAGCCGGGTCACAGTCCAGAGGTGCCCACCCGGCCCACCTAGCTCGGCCCGGCCGTTCAGATCCAAGAATCTCGACCCCCGCTGTTTCTTGAAAGACACCTGGTGCCTGCGTGGGCTCCCAAGGCACGGCCGGGGTGGCTTGCTCCACACTCCCACAACCCTTGGCGTAAAGGGTCCGGGGTCTCCCCGTCTGGGGTTTTAAATGCACCTGCAGGTAACCTCCCTGGCCCCCTCTGGGTGGCCCACGATTGCGTATTCTGAGCTCCGCAAGCAGGGCGTGTAGAGCCCCGTCTTCGAAAGAGGAGGGAGGAAAAGCTGTTCGCTTTAAACCCACATCCTGCAGCTCGGGAACTTTCTCCCCGTCTTCAGAAATGAAAACTCCTTCAAGCCCTCCCTGTCGGAGCTGGAAGGCCGGCGCGGTTTTCATCCTCTGCACAAACATCACCCCCACCCCCTCGTCCTTGGCGTCTGGTTACTGTCATTGCACATCGCCCTCCGGGGTTAAAGCGCCGCCTGCTCACAGGCTTAAAAACCAAAGCGCGACGTCACTCGCGAAATTCCTTTCATGCGCGACTCATCTCGGGGCGAGGCGGTTATATAATAAAAGACCTTGCGCACAGTATTATATAACTCCACACAAGCCGTTGCATAAGCCGGCATGCAGCAGGAAGAGATTGAGGTCAAACGCTGCAGCCAGAGGCTCGGGGCGGCTCTGGCTCCGGCTCCGGCTCCAGAGAGCTTTTCTCGCCCTGGTGCAGAAAGCAAACAAAACCGAAACAAGAAAAACCTGCGTCGTCTGTCCCACTTTCCAACCGCCTGACGCACCCCCACGCCCGTCTCCCCGCAGCTGGCGGGTTCGGCGCGGGGCGTGATCCGGAGCGAAGCTCTTCCAGGGCGGTCAGCGCCCCCCCCCCCGCCCCCGCTGTCCGGCCTCTCCTCTTCCTCCTCTCTGGCCCGCTGGGAGGAAGTCTTCCATCCGGCTCCGCGCTCCACAGGGTGGGCAAACTCGGTGCGCAAACCACAGCCGCAATGAAACCCGTTTTCTTCACCCACCCACTCCCCCACCCCGAGTGCGCGCCGTGGGTTTTCCCCGAGACCCGCAGGTCCACGGGGATCCGCTCCGTACTTCTCACGGAAGTAACGGCGCAAAAAAGTTGTCGTTTAACGAAGCGCCAGACGCCAGTGCTGGAAACGGGTCAAAAGGTAACTAAGAAAAGAAAAGGGTCACCCTGAGGGTCTGAACCTTCTTCCAGGAGAGCCGCGGAGGAGAGACGCCGCTCTCGCCCCCGGGTTTGAGCGTCGGACTGAAATGTAAACAAAACCTTAAAAAACCGGCGACCGCGATTACCCGAGCACGCCGCCACAGGGAGGCCCGTATCGCCCTGCAGGCGCAATATTTATGTCGATGTGTCTGTTCAACACACGAAGGAGACAACAGGCGGCTCACACCCCTTGAGCGAGTGAACGATTCCCATGTGCTCAAACCGGCCGAAGCAACATGTTACAGGCTGAAGCACAACCCGGATGGGCCCTCCTTCTGCACAGTGTACCGAGCACCCCGAGTCATGAGTCGTGGTGCAGCTCTGCTGATGTACTGGACAGCTCTAGCAGGCACACATCTGGACACACAAAGACACCAGCACTTGGAGCAAGAATATTCAACCCGAGGAAATATATGAACACCTCTCACATAAAGAATAGCTATTAGTATTAGGTTTTGCCTTCTGTGAAAAAAACACTCATGTTCATTTTATTAGTGTTTTTCATGCTACAGATAAAAACTGGAAAAAGATGGAAGTCGTTAAAAATGAATAATATCCTGCATAAACAAACGGGCTTTGAACAAGATGCAGAGCCAGGTTTCTCCAATATTAACTGAAAGGGGGTCCCAAAGTCGAGGTGCACAGACAGCGAAGGCCCCATCACCCCACGACCTTCAGTGAGATCTCGGGGAAACAGCGGAGCTGAAATAAAGGTGCAAAGTTCAGCGATGAGAGGGCAGGACAAGCCAGTCCAGCCCTTGAAAAATACTGGACAGCAACTGGAAGCCAGTGCTGAGATTCCAGGACAGCAGTAATACCAGCATGAAACAAGGACTTTGTGATGACTCTGTCTGCTGAGCTTTTTACATACCAAGCCTAAGTAATGCTTGAACTGGGCTGGTACTGCCCAGTACCCAGTACCACCACATCTGACTTTTTTATTCTTCTGTACCAGTTCTCCTTGTTGAGTAATAACTCTGCCATTTACCATTTCAAATCATTTCTGAGCTCGGTTCCTGCCCAATCATCCCAAACTCCCCCACCCCCAGTCAAATTTCGGGGCCCTCGCTGACTTCTGACACGAATGATCTTTTCTCCCACTCATAAGGATAACTCCACAGCTCAGCGGAGAAAATTCCTCTCTAGCCAGTCTCCGCGGCCGGACAGGACATCACAGTTGTGTTATTTTCACCTTGCGTTAGAGACAGGCCCGTTCCCATCGCTAAACGTCACGTTTAGATGGTGGAAGAGTGACTGGGCACTTTTGTCTGCTACATCAAGCACTAAGCGTAGCCTGTGCACCCCCAACCACCTGTCCCTAAATCCTCACACAACCTGAAATGCAATCGCAATTCATGCCTTAAACAAACCAGTTAAATCCGAAATCACTCTCCGCACTGCCACTCTCCGCAAGATAGAAACGATCCTGGAGTTCTGCTTTGCTTTGAATAAATCAAAGCAGGATGGGACTGAAAAACCCCACAGCTTCTTAACCGCCGATGCCACGGGAGATGAGTGGAAGTGGGCGGGCGCGTGGGCGGGCGGGCAGGGAGAACGAGCAGCCGCTGAAGTCCTCAATCCACCGCAAGACGGTTTTTGAACCGCGTTGCAGCTGGCGTCCAGGAGCTGTGCTGGAGCACCCAGAGATCCGCGGTTGTATTGGGGGGGTGCGCTTTGCAAACAAAACCCCTCTGCCTGCTTTCCTGGGGGGGGGTCCTGAATTCCCAGTCTCTTCCTCTCCCACTTAACCCGAGCTGCCAGACTTTAAATCAGAACCCCTCGGCTCCAGGGCAGTAGCTGCTGGGGGAGATGGAAGACAAGTCCGGCGTGGTTTTTAATACAATAAGAACCAAGCTCGGCTAGCGCAGCCAACGTGCCTCTGCTCCCCCCGGGCCCACAGCACAGGAGAGAACCAAAGACAACAGGAACAGGAACTCCTTCAAGGAAAGACGGGCAAACTAGAGTCTCTCCAGGTGAACGAGAACATCACCAGAGAGACCCTCCTCCTGGCATGCTAAAGACTGGGAAGCTTGCACACGGGGCACCTGTGTGGCTGAAGGCAGGTTCCGCGATCACACTCCCGCGAGCTGCTCTGTTAGCCGGTCAGCACTGAGCTCAGCTCCCCGGCAGTCAGCTTGCCTTGCAGTCCTTCCTCAGAGTGTCTCCTCTGCCACCAGGCAATGATCGGCGGGGGGATCCCTCACACAAGAAGCTACCGACCAAAGGCAGCCGTAATGAAATCAGCAGAACGGGATCAGAGACACCTCAGCTGCGATCAATCTGCCTGCCTGGCTAGCACAGCTCCTCCCAGACGGCCCCGCGCGCTCTCCTGTGAAAGTCAAACACTATCAGGACCCCGGGACCTCGCATCCGTCATGCCAAGAGAACACACAGGCCGCAAATAAATCTCGCACCCGCCCGGGCTGTACCGGGCCGCGAGCTGTCTCCTGTTTTTAAGGATGTCTCCTCGCCTTTCTGACAGAGACGGGAGGCCAAGTGCTTCTAAACCAAACCACCTCAGCCAGAACTGTAAGCACACGAAGTCCTTCTGGATTAAGTATTGGCCAAAAAAAACATACAAGGATGTTTTATGCTGCCTGCACCTGTTCCATGTTCGGCCGACGTCACCGAGATCTCTTTTAAAAAGTGAGGCTTTCAACTTAAAAACGTTTCTTTTTAACCTTTCGGTTAAGGACCTTGCAGGATAAGGCCGTATGCCGTGTTAGACCAAACCCTGTTCTCCCACGGAGCAGGGGCACTAACTGTGGCTCTGCTCTCCTCCCCAGGTGCCCAGGTGTGTGGGGAGCGGACTGGCGCACTCTGGCTGCCGCTGCATCACCCAGGTGTGTCTACACACTGGTGGTGGTGGAGGGGATCCCCACGACCCGTATAGCGCTTGTACAGTGGAGTGTCCAGAAAAGTGCTAATGAAGTGGGTGGAATTATTATTTGTATTAGAATGACCCGAAGGACACATAAAGGCACTTATGTATGAGCTGGCGAAGGAGGAAAACGCTCTGAAGATCAGGCGACGCGTGAGGGAAAAGACTTTGCCGTTTATCGGACACTACTGGGGTGCCACCAGTTTACAACAGAGAGACCTTCCCAGGCCTGGCTGGCTGGCTGGGGGGCTGCAACAATTCCGACTCATGCCACGGATATCTCCCGGACCCGCGGGGCCCCAGCCCACAAAGACCGGGCTTTATCGCCCTTCAATGGCGCAGAAGCGAAGCCCTTCGACAAGGACGCCGAGGAAAGCAAAGAGACATGGCTCACACGGTTGCCGAAGCCAGCGACGGCTCTCTTTCTGCTCCAGCCGGCACCGAGTCACGTCCAGACCCAGCGGTACAGAACTTTCCCATTCCAGCACGCCACGGGACACAGGGGCAGCTGCTGGCAAAAGGTCAGCGAGAGTGTTTTTAACCCCCACACACAGATGGGGCTATTGTGGCTCCAACAGCAGCTGTGTCCTGGGTATTAACGCACACTAGAAGGCGCTGGAATCTTAAGGATATTTAAGAAACGGAGATGGTTACCCATTCAGTCACGTTTCTGAAAAACCACGATCACCGGTTTTTGTCCGGATCAGCGCCCGCCCGGGGCCGGCTCTGGCACGACTCATCCAGCAGGTTCGCCTCATTCCCCCCCCCGCTAGACCCTGCTCCAGCTCGGCCAGCAGCTTCAGGATACAAACAAAACGTATGCAATAGAGAGAGAAACTGCCGTGGGGTTGGGGGTGCAATTTCTTCTTCTTCTTCTTCGGCAAAGTTTGACAAATGCACCTGACAAATGCATTTTTTTTGGGGGGGGGGTGCTAGTGACTCCCCCCTCCTCGCTTGGGGACAAACGGGTTTGTGTGTCTGTGCTCGTCCGTGTTGGGCTCTGCGGGGATGCAGCGTCCTGAACCTCCGTCACCTCCGCCGGGGCCAGGCGCCTCACAACTCACAACACAACTGACCCCCCCCCCCCTTCCCCCCCCAGCACCCCACAAATCCCTCCCACGCAACTCTTGTTCTCCCAGTCCGGGGACGCGCGGACGGGTGTCGGGGGGTGCAGTTCGCCAGCGCGCCCCAGTTCTCCCTCGTTCTCCGATCGTTCCAGCAGCAAAAACAACAACTGTGACGTCGACGGCCGGGCGGGGGGGGGGGGGGGTGTTGTAATCGCTGATCAGCACGACACGACTCCCAAAGCGCAGCTCGGCGCTGTATGCGACACCCACCTCCCGGGTGGAAGTGATCAATGACAACGGGCGAGCCGGGCGACCGGCAGCTCAGAGAGCCCCCCCCCCCCCCACCCCCATCCCCCTGGTTACAACTGGGGTGTTACCACAGGCAGGGTGGATTAAATCCACGCAGGAATCAATTCAGAGGAGACGTCTTTCTTCGGAGCCGCACCACAACCACGCGTGTGAAGCGCCACTGAATTCTCCACTTACAGTTCAGTTCCTAAGCTCGCCAGAAAAGGCACTCCAAAAAAAAAAAAATAGAAAGCAAAAAAAGTCATACCTTAACGTTTATTTGACAGCAGGAAAGAGAAGTCTCTCAGTGGCCCCCGACTTCCTGCCCAATAGCAGTTAAAGGCATGTACAGTACAACCTCAGTCCCACATAAATCAGTACCATCCGATCGACAAGCTCTTCACACCGCAGAGAGAAAGTGGTAAAAAAAACGACCCTGTTATGTACAACGCACAATATCTTTTAAACGGCAGATGCGCTGACAGCCACTCGCTAAATCAACCTGAAAAAAACCCCACCAGGAGATTTTCTCGCGTTTAAAGACAGACACAGCCAGAGATTGTGCAATGAATTCGGCGTTCTCGTCCCACAACCTGCAAAAGTGAACAGGCTGCGCTGTCCCCTATCTGCAACTACGCCCGCCGGAGGAAAATGAAAAGGATCTGTCGGCTTGGGCTTTCAGCTCCACCGTCTCTTCTTCGCCACAGCACGTTTACGGCAGGAAATGAAACTGTGCCAGTGGACAGTTTAAGGTCTTCGGGCGGACATTGCAGTCCCGGATCCGAAAGCCAGCTGTGTTATTGGACGACCGAGGCTACCTCAAGTTTAAGCTCCCCTCGTGAAATTTAAATTTCTAATGACGGTAGACGAACCACACAGGCATGGACTCGTCTTAAGTCACCATTTCAGCCGCTTTGCTATGCTCGATACACATGCATACTGGATTTACTGCGGGTCAGCTTCCTAATAGAAGCGCACACCGCCGGGGTGACAGTCGCAGGGTAAAAGAGAAGCGGTCTTCGGTGATTTCTGTCCATTTCGCTCCACGCAGTGCTCTGCGTGGCCCCGGGGCAGTACAGACAAGACACCCCGAGCTGGGGCCACCCCGATGCGCCGGACTCGGGCGACTCATCCCCGTCCAACAGGCGCGCACTCGCCCGCTCTGGCGGCGCAGCCCTCGTTCCTCAAAGTTAAAAAGCTCTGTCTTCATGCTTCAAAATTACAGACCGGAGCCCAGTGAACAGAACTTCTCCGCTCTAGGCCTACCGCAGCCGAGCCGACGCTCCCGACACCGAGCCCCGGCTCACTCAAGTCCGCCCGTGGCAGTCACCGGCGACACGGCCAAGGGGGGTGCTTCGACCACACGAACGCGTCCGATACAACCACATACCTCGCTACAAACGCTGTGCACCTCCATTTTGTGCCAGGAATCCTGCGGCTGGGCGAAAGGCATCGTAAGTCACCCTAGCGCCGTGTCTCAGAGAGCATTGCTGGCGCTGCCCGCCCGGGTGTATCCCCCTCCTTCTTAGTCGCTGGAGCGAAAAGGACCACTCTCGCCCGTCCTGCAGTCTTCCGCCCGGTGCTCTGGGAGAGGGGGCCAGACGGCAACCCGGCGCCGGCGGAGGGGTCTGTCGGACTGGCTTAATCCCTGCTCGGCTAGAAAGCCCAGCGCTTTTTTTTTCCTAGAGATGCGAATATGGCCGCCACTCTATTACCTGAGCAGCATGGAAACACAGCGCCGCGCTGACGTAGCTCTGACGTCACCGTGCTCAGGATTCCCCCCCATCCCAAACAGCGAACATTCGACAGATGATAACAGGAAACAATAGTGACAGCTGATACCGAAATAGCCAGAGCTGTACGGGTTTGACTACTAATGCTAAACCGCGTCGTCTTCTCTGGTATGAAACAAAAAAAAAAATCCCCTCCAGGTTTCCGACGATTTAGGGATTCGGAAATATTTTGTTGTTTGTTTTTTTTTAAAAAAAGGCAGCGTGCGGGGGCTCAGCTTGTATAATTGAGTCAATTTGAAACAGCCCGCACACCCACGCACGCCCTAGCTTGAGTTCTCTCATTTGGTAACCGCAAAGATGCGATGGCTATCATACCAAATGACTCATCCTGTACGAGATGGTGAAGCGTCCTTTTTGTGTTAGCAATTCTTATCACTGCTACCGGGGAAAACAAAAGTACTGTAAATCGATCTTTATGGTACCAGTTCTAAAACGCCGTCGAAGGCTGAAGTGAAAATACAGTATCTTTTATTTACAGAGAGAGGTGCGGGAAACCGGCAGCGGTAGAGTTAGAAGACTTGTTCGGCAGACTAAAAATGCAGATAATCTATTTTCAGGTCAAGGTTCAATCATCAGGGTGCACAGTGGCCCAAGGAGTGCCTGGCAGTGCTGGGACCCTGGGTTCAGTTCTGGAGCTGGGGTGCTGTCTGTGTGGAGTTTGTGTGTCCTCCTTGTGTCTGCTTGGGTTCCCTCCCAGAATCCAAAGATCGGCTGGTCAGTTAATTGGCTTCAGGAAATTGGCTCTGGTGTGGCTGTGTGCGTGTGCGTGTGCGTGTGCGTGTGCGTGTGCTTTTGTGCGTGCGTGCGTGTGTGCGTGTCTGTCTGTCTGTCTGTCTGTCTGTCTGTCTGTCTGTCTGTCTGTCTGCGTGTGTGTCTGTGTCTGCGTGTGTGTGTGTGTGTCTGTGTCTGCGTGTGTGTGTCTGTGTGCCCTGCGTCCCGTCCAGGGTGTACCCTGCCTTGCGCCTGTTGCCTGCTGGGATAGGCTCCGGCTCACCCCCGACCCTGAATTGGAAGAAGAGGTTAGAAAATGCACAGATGGTTGGGTCAGCCATCGCAGCCCTGACTGACCAGCAGGATAGCGGTGGGAGTGGCAGCTGGTCTGCATGAGGTATCCTTTCCCTCAGCATCTTAATTGAACCAGTTTCCAATCAGTCTCATCACTCGCATAAGTCTCTGCTGGTGGCGGAACATTGTATAAGACGAATAGAAAACCTCCAGGTTTTACTGAGGTTAAGCAAGAAGCGAGTTCAATTATGTGATGAAGCCTATAACTGAGAGCTCCGACTGAACAAAAGCAACAGGTGTGTGGGTCCCCTTCCCTCAGCTGATCAGAGGATGGCTGGAAGAATACCTGCACCTCACAGTGCCAAACATCTGCAGTCAAACATGTTCATTGAGGGATGCCTCTCAGTGTATCAGCAGCACTGTTTGTTACCACTTTTGGGGAGCTACAGCTGGGGTACTCGGTGCCAGTCCCAGTTCTGGTTCTGGACAGCTACAGCTGGGGTACCCAGTGCCAGTCCCAGTTCTGGTCCTGGACAGCTACAGCTGGGGTACTCGGTGCCAGTCCCAGTTCTGGTTCTGGACAGCTACAGCTGGGGTACCCGGTGCCAGTCCCAGTTCCGGTCCTGGACAGCTACAGCTGGGGTACCCGGTGCCAGTCCCAGTTCCGGTCCTGGACAGCTACAGCTGGGGTACCCGGTGCCAGTCCCAGTTCTGGTCCTGGACAGCTACAGCTGGGGTACCCGGTGCCAGTCCCAGTTCTGGTTCTGGACAGCTACAGCTGGGGTACCCAGTCCCAGTTCTGGTGATGGAGAGCTACAGTCCAGGTCCTGGAGAGCTTATAGCAGGGGTGGGTCCGCAGTCCTGGTCCTGAGCTGTACCAGGTATCGTCAGTCATGGTTCTGGAGGGCTGCATTGGTTGAATTTGTCCAGCTGAAGAGCCCGTGTCAGCTCCCCGGGTGCTGCTGTTGTAAAGCAGGGTCTCTCCTCCTGACCGTAAGGTCACACACCTGCCTGCACTGAGCTCTATGCTTAAACGAATCACCTATTGAGCTGACAGGTTGCCTTGCCTGGAACTTTCGCAAGACTTTTTTTCTCCTCGGCGAGTGGAGAGTTTATATAACGTGAGAAGTGAAATGAAATGAAATGAAAAAAACAACCTCCTACACTTTCAGGAACTTGAAAACAAGTTGACAAATTCAAATGAAACCTGTTATGAATTCTGTTGAGGGTTCGATTATACGATTGAGAGCTCCGACTGAACAGAAAGCAACAGGTGTGTGGGTCCCCAGGATCAGAAGGGAGGATTCCTGGGCTACAGGGTTTTTTTCTTATTAAAGCGAACTTACCGTACTCAGGGTGTAACGAGGTTGTTAGTATTTGGGGCTGTCAGGATTTCAGCATGCACGCCTGCTGTGACAACAGGGCCAGGTCCCATGGTGTGGCTGTAGTTCTGGGCTTTAGGCTGTATTCACAATACAGGACTTCTCCAATCCTGGGGAATCCGATCTCTCCTCAGAGTCTGCTGGGCCTTCTTTCTCGCTGAGCTCTCACCTGCATGACAGAACCCTTAACTGCAGCGCTGATGCAATTACTTTTAAATGATATAATTGTTTTCTGCGCTTTATCTGCTAGAGATTTCAAGCCGTTACATTTTATTAACTGGCAGCTTTTTAGCAGATGCTGAAAATGAAAGTGAACAGTTTCACTTAAGCAAATTATTATTTCAATTTATTGGTTCAGTTGAGTAACTTGGAGCTCAGTTCAAAGGAGAACTAGCGGACACTGGCATCACGAGGATCAGAACAGGAAAGCCCCAACTTTACAAAAGTTGTCATAACGATCTCAATCACCCTTTGTTTTAGGTTTTTAGTCGTTAAAGATTTCTAATTCTTTCGCACTGCTAGACTAGCGCACTGCATTGCAAAAAATTCTCTGACACCTCACATAAGGGATTTTGGTGCATCCTGATTATGAATTGCTGGAAGAAGATGATCATTCCCAGTAAACGACTGGTTTTAACAACCTAGTAGAGTGGTCAGCGCTTACCTTCCCCTGCCTTGAGCTGAAAAGATGCCTGGAGGCACAACG
This sequence comes from Atractosteus spatula, assembly GCF_055471065.1. Lineage (NCBI taxonomy): Eukaryota > Metazoa > Chordata > Actinopteri > Semionotiformes > Lepisosteidae > Atractosteus > Atractosteus spatula. Next base: position 49,819,240 of record NC_142714.1, read on the forward strand.
TCTTCAAACTGAAGACATGCTGGCCCTGAGCTGAAGAGCACGAAGCCCTCTCTGCTTCCTCCTACCTGCTGTGCCGGGAAAAAGAAAGATGCAGAACCACGATGACCCCAGCAAAGTCAGGACAGAAGGGACAGGAATAAGCCTCTTATTTCTTCCAGCACATTTGTTCCAAAGAACATTAGAGACGGGTGTGCGGGAGAGATAAGCTCTGGGATGGAAGGGAAGATTTCTTTTCACCTGCTTTTTTTTTTCTCAATAGCTTCTGCTCCTCGCAGCTGATGTCTCCTCTAATCTTTTCTCCGATGACCTTGAGAGGGGGGGAGGCGGACGTCGGGCATGCCACAACATCTCAGGAAGAGTCCGTGGGAGAGACTGAAGATTAGATCTATTATTAGAAAACAAGAGCAGGGATTTAGAAATAGACGGCTATAATGGGGCACATCTAGGGGACTCTGAAAGGAACCGAACAAGCTCATATAAGCTGTCAGGTGAGCAGCGCATGACGAAATGTGCTTCTCTAACAGGGAGCTCTTGCGTGCAAAGACCCTGTTGTCTGGGCAAACAGTACTGTTTACAATTATTAAAATTACTATGTGCACCTACGATTCTGAGCCTGAATATTAGTACTTTACTTCCAGAAATACACAGTTAATGCATTTCCTGTGTCAGCAGCCATATCACCCTACAACTCACAACTGACAGCCCACTGGAGCTCAGCAGGTGTGAGCCTGGTCAGCACCTGGATGGGAGACCTCCTGGGAAAGCTAAGGCTGCTGCTGGAAGAGGTGTGTGTGGGTCCTAATGCCCCAGTATAGTGATGGGGACACTGCACTGTGAAAACGTTCCGTCCTTTGGAGGAGACATAAAACTGCTTTTTATAATTATTATGATTTGTCAAAAAGTCCGTCAAAAGGACAGTTGTGCCTCCTACTATTCAGAGTGATTTTGTCCAGTTAAAGTGCCAAAATTAGATTTCTGTGCACTGTCAACTTATCCTCATCCCTGAGTCCCGAAGATTGTTGAGGCGTCTGTCCCCGGACCTCATGAGACAACAAACTCAGTCCGAGACCAGAACACTACAGAAAAATAAATGACACCCAAGAAAACCCAAGACACTGCTCATCACGTTGGGCTCAGGTCCCTCACAGAGAGTCTCAAGTGTGTTGTTATTATTCTTCAAATGTGAAAAAAAAAAACTGAAACTGACTCCCACTGCCGTCAGTGTGATCTGCATGTCAGGGCAGGAACACTGTCTCCCATCATTCACCCCTCAAAATCAAAGACAGAGACCGTGATTCGTGTTTTTCCTTCATCGGTTTATTTTTGCAGAATAAAATATAACCATCAAAACTCAATAACGAAGCCGGCGCCTTCCCTGCTTAACAAGGCAGAGTGATACGCAGCAGGGAAGGGCTCCCAGCACAGTCAGATGTGTCAGCCAGCAGGCACGGTGAGGGACAGGGCGTGAGGAGGGGGAGGAGTCACAACGGGCCCGGATCCACCTTCTCCTCTGATACAGAGGAATAGCCCTGGATCATGAGCATAGACCCGCTGGACTCCTCCGGCCCCGGATCCAGCTCCAGGTCTTCTTCTATTTCTTGAGGTAATTTGGATAACAGTTCCTGCAGGGAAGAGACAGACACGGCAGAGTTGAAATAACGCTTTCCACTTCATTGCTCTATTTAGAAAAGAGCCTACAGTCTGTCAGAAAACTGAAATGGGTCCAACGGCCCTGTAATGGGGGTCTTCTTTCTTTTATTGGAACTGGTGATGCACGTTTCAAACTCTGTCTTCTCGGTGATGCCCATCATACAGATGCACGATGAAAACAGCACTAGAGGAGAAAGACACTCAATACCGTCGTCTCCTTGTCTTCTACGTCTGTATTTGGCTATTCTCCCCAAAAGGCCAAGGTTGTAATGAGTGTCCCCAGCCACCCCTCCTTGTCTAACAAATATGAAACATTCTTGCCCGTTTTACCCTCTAATAAAAAAAAACAGTGCAGGAAACCTGGAAAATGACATGAAAATCATTCAGGCTAGTTTTGGAACCCCTACAGGCAACTGTAAAGGCTTTTGATCATCTTATCAACTTACCGGCATGGAAAGGGTTTCTTGAACAGAGCCCTTCCAGCCCCTCTTCCTTACCTGCTGTTTCTCTGTGTTGTTGCTCTTCACAGCGACCAGCAGATTCCGGGTGAAGTTTTGTAGCTCGTAATATTTTTGTTTTTGGTTCTCTAGCTCGTTCTCCAAGAATCTGACCTCTTCGTGCTGAAAATGAAAGGGGAACGTCTTAGCATCTACCCGTGTTGAATGACCGGACTTTTTGTTTTTTTGCCAGCGTGAGCACCTGAACAAGGATGCAGAAACTATTGGTGAGAACTGGTTCCCCAAAACACAGGAAGTGGGGCACATCACACCATTCCTGCCCTGATCCCATCTCACTGGGTACCAATCCCGTATTCATGCGTTTATTTTGGAACTTCATACATATAAATAGCCAGAACAAGAACATCACACTAAAAGCTGTTATCAATTAACCTATGCAACTCGGTGATTAAAAACCCCCGAATCGAAGTCCCGACACTGAGTGGAGCGGACTGAAAATCTCCCACTGCAGTGGACGGTGTCTAGGCCAGCTGGCCACGTCACTGTCCAGCACTGTGGCCAGATCAGGTCACCAGCTCTGGTGCTGCAGAGCCACAGGCCTCCAGCTTTCAGCCTGATCCAGTTCCAGGTCTCTTACTGGCTTACTGTATGAAGAGTCATGTCATCGTAGGCCGCTGACTTAAACAAGAGCCCATGGACACAAGTGGACATTATGTACAGCAGGAACTGAATGCAGGGGACACCTCCTTGCACAAAAAGGGTTGTGGGTGCTGGGATCAAGCTCTCCAGCCATGCTGGTATAAGATTCCCTGTGAGCAATTCTAGGAGACAAATGCACGAAATTCCGACATGAATGAGCTACTGGTGGCCGAACAAGCAGTTAAAAGGTCTCCTCTTTTCTTTTTGAACTTGTATCGTTTTCCTTAGGATGTGAAATGTTAAGGATTGGAGTTCTTCAGGCTCAAGATGGGGGGTAAGTGGTTTGGGCAACATATGAGGTAAAACAAATATATTATTATTATAATAATAATAACAACAACAACAATAATAATTTCCAATACCATACTTAAAGAGGCATCCATAAAACAGCAGAAGTGAGCCTTTGCATTTGCAGTTAGAAAGCATAAATAGAATTGTTTCATGCTCCTCACTTGAAGAAACAGTAATAACACTGCTGTCTGCTGTCTTTCTCAAAATGGTTCCAAAGCATCTGAGAAAGACTTGCTTCCAGCCTCCGGGACAACAGTGCATTATGCAGACCCTGCCATACGACTGACTGTTAATGCTGCTCCACACTTTGTTGGTTTTTAAATGCACTAATCCAACTTCTCCGTGTTTGTCTTTAATGCAGTTTCAGGTCAAACGCAGCTGGACGCATTTCTACACTGTACAAGCTGGAGACTAAATTAGATCTCAACGGGCTTGACGCGCTCATTAAGAGGCAGCTCTGCGCAGAGGCACAGTCTCATGTTATAACTGGGGTAGCTCTGTGAGAGACTGAAGACGGCCATGAATCCATCCGCAGAACAGCACATGACACCCTTCCAGCAACCAGTCCTGGTCACAGGGGCTTGGTGTGTCTGTAGATTTTCAATCCAGAAGAAACTCTGGCTTCTAACAACACAGATCAGCCTATTGTTGGTTTGAGTGGGCCGAATGAACAACTCCTTCTAGTTCTGAAGGCACCCATGTTTCATAGAAACACTGGTCTTCTGAGACTAGGTTAAGACACCTCTGTTATTGTTAGTTGATCTTTAATTAACCTCCTGCTAAAGATCGGTTGACTGATTGAGGACGGACTGGAAAGAGAACTTGCAATGCAACGAGACCACTTGGGCGGCCCGCCCTTGTCCAGCAGTACCGCACCTTGTAGTCCAGAAGAGTCTGCATCTGCTCCACGTCTGAGCCACTCGCGTCTTCATCCTCCTCTTCCTCCTCGTCGTCTATTATTTCTATTTTCTGTTGAAAAACAAAGTGATTAAAAGAGCACCGAGCGGAGGGTGGAGCGTGGCCAGTGGACGGCACACTCACACTTGACACGCAGGACCTGCACACGTCCTCACACACACAGCTGGATCTGTTTCACTGGACAGGCTGGAGAGTGGGGCGAGAGGAGCTCATTGAGAGGTAGCTGTCAAGAAACATTCTGCCTGGTCCTGTTCTATAGAACTGGGAAAGTCTGTGAGAGACAGGTGATGGCTGATCAGCGCTCTAAACAGAAAGGGACACCCATTCCAGGTGGTTTACTGCAGCCACTGACAGCAGGTGAAACTGGACAATAAGATGTGAAAGGGATGTGAGGAGATAAGGCAGCAAATAGCACTGGCAGGTGAGTGGACAGAAAAGCCATCGTTGGCAACTGTGAAATGTTGTGCTTGCAAACCAGTTTTCCTTGTTTTCAGTGCGTGTTGTCCTGCTCTGCAGTTTTCTACCACTGCAGTCCCTGGCACCACTACTATCATTGGATTCCACTGTTTCATGGGTCAAACCCATCCTGACTCAACCAGCAACGCCATGACCAGTCCAGGGCCATGCCCTGTGACTCAGGCTCTTCCTCTGGTGACGTGGCAATCTACCCAGCCATCAGTTCTGTCAAACTGATATCTTTCAAGGGAGTGGACTGCTAGCTCCCAGAGTCTGAGCTCCTCAACAGTGTGGGGTCTCGGCAGAATACAGGACAGCGGGAGAGCCGTACCACGTTGTCAGTCAGAGCCGTGCTGTTTGTCTCTCCATCCATGTCCTCCCCTTCCTCTCGCTGGTAGGTGTCACTCACCCCATCTAGAGCAACAGAGAAGCCATCTGGTCACCCACAAAGACACCCAGTGTGAGGAGACCAGTGAGGGCCTGAAACATGTGGTCATTTGATTTACACCTACAGGAAGAAGCTAGACGCACTAGATCAATATGCTTCTATAGAAATGCACCCTCCCTCTCCCACTGACTCCCTCCCTTTCCCACTGTCTCCCTCTTCCTCTCCCTCCCTCTCCCTCTCCCTCCCACTGTCTCCCTCTTCCTCTCCCATCCTATCCCACTGGCTCCCTCTTCCTCTCCCTCTCCCTCTCCCTCTTCCTCTCCCTCCCTCTCCCATCCTATCCCACTGGCTCCCTCTTCCTCTCCCTCTCCCTCTCCCTCTCCCTCTTCCTCTCCCTCCCTCTCCCATCCTATCCCACTGGCTCCCTCTTCCTCTCCCTCTCCCTCTCCCTCTTCCTCTCCCTCCCTCTCCCACTGTCTCCCTCTTCCTCTCCCTCTCCCATCCTATCCCACTGGCTCCCTCTTCCTCTCCCTCCCTCTCCCACTAACTCTCTCTGACACCTCTCCCTCCATCTCCTGCTCTCTTGCTCCATGGACACAGCGGTATGAGACTCCAGCACAGACCTGGATCTCCAGATCCACTGTGCTTTTTAATTCCATAACAGTTGCATTTTTTCCAACTTAACAGCTTAATTTAACCGGTCGAGCAGCGGTAGTGGAAACAATAGGGACATCTTTGTCTGCTGTCATTGTTTTTAGAGGAATATTAATTAGCCAGATAAAAAGCAACGAGCAAGTAAAAGACAGCGCCAACTGCTCCCTGCAGAAGAGATGTGTGATGAACGTAGACCATTGTTCCTTTGAGCTTTCGAAAGCTTAATTAATCAGAAATCCTCTGCAGTGCATAATGGAACCAACAGTTATTTTTTCTCCCGCTAGACTTTGGCTAAGGATGTGATGTGTAAGTGTTGATTTTAGTAAATTGTCCCAGGAAGTCTGTATTACTCAAAACAGGCCTGGGAGACAGGAGTTCAGGATTCATGGACAAGATTTCATCAATGGTCTGTTTCTCGACCAATAGAGAGGCGAGGCAGAGCTCACCCAAGTCCAGCTCCTTTCTCCATACCCCAGCGGAATACACAGTAAACCCTGGATGGCCAGCCCTGGTCTGGGAGAGGAGGAACGCTTAGATCATTCATTTCTAAAACATTTAACGCAAAGCCTTGCAGCAATTCTGTTATCAAGCCTACGGCAGGTGATGTGTCCAATAAAAGTAATTCAGATATCATTAAAATGATCACACAATTATTCTGTTCAGAACCTGGGCCCACTTGACTGTAGTGAACAAATGAAGTTTGTAAACCAGCTGAAAATGTACATTTCTGAAAGATTTTCTAAGCAGATGAGAAGGCCATAGAAACCATAGAAAGGTTTAGGGCTCTCTGGACTCAAGGCTGAGAGCCTGTCCAGTATGATCAGGAGACTGGGGGAATAGGACCAGGCCCCTGACTGAAATACAGCTCTGGCTAGCAATGGTCTTTCTTTCTTTTAATTGCTTTTGTTAAAATACATTTTGCGTTTTTGCCTAATTGGTTGCTGCTGAACAAATGCCAGATGGGTCAAGAGGTACATTTGAGCAGTACATCTGGACCAACATTTCTCACGCCTGGAAAGCAACGACAGTTTTCAGTTCTCGGTGCGCCTGGGCTCTTAACGGCTTGACTGATTTAGACTCATCTGGTCTAAATCAATGGTTCCCATTCCTGGTCCTGGAGGAACACTGTGTCGCTGCTGTCCCAGCTGAGCTCTAAATCACCAGCGCTAAGCGATGCTTAGAATTGATCTGCTGTCTTGTTTAGGCTCCTGCTTTAGTGTTTCCACACAACTTCATCATACAAGTCATTACCCAGTCTCTCCTTAACCGGATTACCCTTATTTCCGACTAAACAGCCATTAACAGGCGAACGGTTTATAATGGACAGGCACAGGTGGGAAGGACAGTTTATTTTACTTATTATTATTTCAGGCAGCACACCTGAATCACCTCAATGAGGAACTGGCCTGATTCCAATTACAAACAGCAGCCAGAGCTTTAAGGGCTGAACACCAATTTAAAATGCTGCCCCAGGTGGGAAACTGAAATCCATTAGCCTGGGATTCAGAACTCATTCACAGCAAAATCCAGCAGACACAGCGGTACCCCAGAACTAGGGCTGGGGTTGGGAACTTATGTTTCCATGACCACTGCTCAAGGTCAGGCTGCAGTGCTGGGTCTCTCACTACAGGAACGATCGGCTCGGTTGAGAGAGCTGAAAGACTGAGTGTCGTAGCGGAGGAAGGCAGAGCAGTCTCACCCTCGGACAGACAGATGGACACCTCGTCATTGTGGTCACTGTCCTCAGCCAGCTCGGGGGTCTTGGCTGTCTCTCCACCAGGGGTCCGCCCTCCCGGCGACCCGGGCTCTGGTTGGTCGGTGAAGTCGGCCGGCCCGCCCTTTGGGGGCGGGATCTCTATCCCCATGAGGCGGTACTTCCTGCGGCGGTTGCCAATCCAAGTCTGCAATGGCAGCAGAGAGAGAACAGCCCGGGCAGTCGGTCAGTGCGAGCAGCAGAGTCCGCGCTCTCGTCACGGGGCGGCCAGGAGGAGAGGAAAAAGAAGAATGTAAAAGTGCACTTCAGCTAATGCCAGCTCATTCAGCACACTCTATTGAAGTGACCCAGCAGGGGCTTCTTCTAAGCACACTCAATGCTAAACCTGCGAGAAACCTAATGACAGCTATCAAAATGTATGAGACACTAGTATGTGGCTTCCAAATCTGATTATGTTAAACAGCGCAAGCCAGCGGGGTGCCTGGATTAATTTATTGATTATTCTGGAGCTCAGAGGAGGGTGCACATTATCTAGATGATTGCGACAGCAGCCTGCTTTCTGAGCTGCACTTTCAAGGTAAGTCACATCACCTGCCCAGAAGTGCAATTACAGCAATTAAGTGCTTAACCAGGAGAACTGAGCTAATGCTTACCACGTTATAAAGGCTTCAAGGCTTTGCACTTTTATTGAAATTGTCCTAAAACGGGCGGAATGGCTTGATTTGACAAAACCCTCCTCGTGGTGGTAAACGATTTTGTTCTTGTTTGATTTCAGCAATCTGTGTCTGTATAATACAGACGCCAGAGCCATTCCCAGTGGCAGGTCTAAGGACTTCAGCTTCTCGGCTTAGGTCACGGACTGCGTGATTATTCAGGAGCATTCCCACCCTGCCGGACTGAGGCCGAAGCCAGATGTTTCCTGCAGGCGGAGATGGGGAAAAGTGCCCATCTAATGAATTGACACTCTGGGGAATGACATTCGTGCAACATACAGCACATATACTCAAGTACAGAGACTCCTTTCCATTTTTGTTTTTGACCAATGGATTGTGATGAAAGAGGGGTGCATTTGTAAACTGCACAATTAGGTGTTGGGGAGTGTGTCTTCTCTCAATCACCCATTGAAAAGTACATAGTTCACTTCCACCCAGTTTCATTAAAGGGCTTGGAAACCCCAACACAGACAGACAGATGGCCCAACGCTGGGAGACACACTGCCAATAAAACATGTGGTCTGGCAGCTGCAATGCAGTAGACAGTCAACCTCTTTATTCATGCAAGAAAAAAAAAAGACAAAATTCTAAACTATGCCCCTCTGCTAAAAATGACACAAATCCTTGATGAGTAAAGTGCTCTACCCCCAGATTCCCAATCAGGGCTTTTAAAATCAGGACTGAGGTGAAACACACCTTGAAGTCACTGGGCACTTCAAACAAATCGATTATAATACTGTAATATCTCATAGTGGAAAACCACAGTCTTCTCTGGCCTGACATACATTGACCATGAAAAGGACATATTCTGAAACCAAAGATATTCATTTCTAAAGGAAACTATTCAGAAATATATGTATTCAGCAAAGCACCGCTTACACAGGTAAACACAACACAGATGAAAATGAGCTCCCTATTTCTGTCTACAGAAACCATGAACAGTGTTCCAGCACTGTGTTCTCACACAAAACCCCCCGTGTTCAGTAACAAAGTTCTTAGCTACAGATTGAATTTGTTTTTTATTATTTTGTGATGAATTTGATTCTTGCCTGCCTTATAACCATGCTCTCTCTTAAGAATTTCGCAGGATGGAATTGATTGTTCCCTAAAGAGTTCACCTTCCTGCCCTGGGGAACAGCCCCTCCTGTGTGTCAGTTTTCTCACACAGTACTCAGCTGCCCCACCTGCACAAGCTTTCAGACACCCAGAAAGACTCCTTCAGTGTTTACTCCCACAGATTAATAGGTGCCTGCACCGTTCTCCATCCTGTGCACATTCCAGGATGAAGGAATTCAAGGGCCACTTAGCAGGTGTGTCACTGCCAAGAAGGTGTAACCAAACCCCAGTCGCTGCACATTTACAAAATCCGAAGTAACAACTCTATCAGCTTCTCTTGGCCTCTGTGGCCAGTGCTAAGATGAGGCTGAGCGTGCAACAGCCCAACATGAACACCAGGGGGAGCCTTCTTAATTAATGTAATGTGCTGGGCTGGTTTTTTTTCTTCTGCACAGGAAATGGCAGGCATGTGTTGTGCTCCATACAAGAGCTCTCTCCAAATAAATCAGAGGGCCAGGATCGCTGGCCTTGTTTTCAGGCAGATTGTATCTTCCTCAAGGAAGGAAGTACTTGGATGACAATGAGGATAAAATCTCTCCCCCCCCCCTTAGTATATGTTTTAGTAGCAAACCTTGTAATGGGAAATCAGATAAACTGTGTTTGTCTGAAGGATTATCATGTTCACCATCAATAAAGCATGGATCTGGTCAAGATCCATACTTGCCTGCCCAAGCCCTCTGGAATTCAGAAAACTATCCAGAAACTTGTGCTTGGAAAAAAAAAGAAAAATGTTACATTTAACAGACCCTGAAATCTGTAGCATTGTGACATTAAGTATATACAGCATAAAGGACATACTTTGCACATATTTTAATTGACATTTGTAGGAAAATAGAACAGTCTTTTAAAGTCAAGGCAAAGACCCATGGAAGACAGTGTACTGGGGGAGATATTAAGCCCATTTAGCCAAGCTCTGTCAAATTAGTACAGTCAGCCTTGATCTAGAGATAACACAGCTGCAAAAAAATCCCATGCACAATGTGGAGCAGACACAAACATGACCTGCTGATTGGCACCTTAATCTCAATCACCACGCAAAGTTTGACATAAGAGAAGGCTTTTATACCAGGGGCATGAGAGTTCTCCTGGCACAAGCCTGCTGTGTGGTATATGTATTGATGCTATTTCATCTCAGTTGACACTGTTCAGACTGCATGCCACTTCACTGGACTTTCTCTGCTGCTTCATGCACTGTGTACATTTGCAAAAGCTAATGAGTTTCATCTCATATTACATCTGATTTTAAATGAGTTTTTTGTAACCATAGAACACGCATGCAAACTACTGCACAAGAAAGTGCAGTTAAAACTGAGAATAGGAAACGCTTCTTTGCACCAAGGGCGGTGGGAGTATGGAACAAGCTACCCTGCCATGCTATCAAAGAAGATACCCTAACTTCTTTCAAGAAATGACTGGATGAGCTCAATAATGACCTAACTGCCAAACAGGCTCAATGGGCCTGATGGCCTCCTTTTATTTTTGTAACAGTTCCTATATCCTTTTAATTGCATTTCTTCTATTTCAGCCCTTGTAATAGATCAGGGCCAGGTGTACATATTTCTTTATGCCCAGTCTTCTTTGAAAGACTGTACTTTATTTTACTGGTTAGTAATTTCAACCACGGCTGCCTTTTTTTCCTCTCTTCCTTACATTAAAAGTGAACAAGGTCACCTTATGTAAAGCCTCCCTCAGCCACCCCCCCTCTCACAAGGCCATCGGCCTCATTCACTGATGAGCCTCCACCTGTGCGAATCCCATTTTCTGTGCTGTGTTACAAATCAATACCGCATTGACCCCCAGCACTATTTATATAGATATATGAAGCTGCTCCTGAGGTTTCTCTCTGTTGTACAGCAGTACTGCATCTATTTCTGGGTTCCTCTTCCCCAGAGAAGTGCGCTCCGTCTCTCCAGATTTCCAAACATCCTGTTATTTTAATCAAAGCTGCTGTAGCTATAACCCAGACTCCAAAAACACGAGGGCGGTCAGTTTCAAGAGGCCTTTTAAGTATACTTCCAGCATCTAGATGTTTCCATACTCCTTCGTGTCCTCTCCTGATCCCTCTCTCCTCACCCTGCTGATCCCTCTCTCCTCGCCCTGCTCCTTCCTGCTCCCTCTCTCTACTCCAGTTCAGGACTTCTCTAACTGCTCACTGTCTCCTCTCCCTGATCTGTCTCCCCTCCCCACTCCCTCTCTCCTCTCCCTGATCTCTGTCTCCTCTCCCTGATCTCTGTCTCCTCTCCCCGCTCCCTCTCTCCTGTCCCCGTCTTCTCTCCCTGATCTTTGACTCCTCTGCCTGATCTTGTTCCTACTTTTCTCTCTGCTCTGTCCTCTTACCTTAATGATTTCGCAGTCCACACTGAGCTCTGCAGCCACAGCTGTGATCTTCTCCCTGCAGATAGAGCCCAGGCTGGTCATCCCATTGTCCCAGAACTTCTTCAGTGTGGCCAGGTCCCTGTCGCTGAACTGAGTCCGGTCCTGCAGCTGCAAGGAACAGACAGAGCCGCTCTCACCTGGGGCATCTAAACTAAACACAGCATCTTCCAAAACCAAAGGGATGAACATAAGGTTCCCATTGCAAAGCAGTTTGACGTATTTCAAATTCTACAAACTGCAGGCTCTTGTAAAAATCATTACGTAGAAGTCATTCATGGACAGCAGAGGAATCTCTATAGTTGTTGATGATTTTATAACTGGACCTCTGTTTTCCTTCCAAAATTATACATGATAACAAAAACCACCTCACACCAATTGGCAGCACGCACACACCACAGTGTGCAGCTTGTAAAACCTATAATGGATGAAAGTACTAGGATGAAAGAGAGCCTTTACTGCCTGAGAAAGATTTTCTGTTCATCGTTTTGATGTGCAGACCCCCTACCCCCCCAGAGAGCTTCTCACAGTCACGCAGCGGGGGGCTGTGCTGCTCTGTTGGACCCGAGCGTGTCTGACATTCTCGCGCACAGATCCCACACCACCCTCGCTCCAGGCCGGGATCAAAGCTACACCTGCTGCCACCCTCCAGCCCCGCCCCTTCAGCACGGCATATGAAAGCCCCCCTGGGGCCCCACTGGTCTGGCAAACTCCTCATTCATGCGGCCGAGCTGCAGATCAATACCCTCCCAGCCCCCACAGACAGCTCGCGCCCACCACTTCGATCCACTCCGGTCCAACCCTAATCAGAGTCCTACCCCTGCGGGACACAGCTCTTCCTCATGGAGGGCCTTGTACCACCCTCCCAATTCAGCCAAGTTCTCAATCAGTCAATCAATCAATCAATCAATCAATCAATATCCCTTATTGATTAATAAAGTCATTGTGTTCAAGTTCAGAGTCGAGTCAAGGTTAGTGCACCCCGGCTCAAAGGAAACCCTTTTACATTACAACCTGGATATAGTCCATTACAGTACAGTACATTGTGCTCACTAAAGAATCAGAAACATGGCACAAAATCACCAACTAACCTCAAAGCCTAACGTCAGCTTTACCACCCCCCCCCCCCACACACACACACATTCCCAGCCACAAGGACAATCAAGCACACAGATTGCTGTTACCATCATCACCATCAGCACGGTTCTGGACAGCAGTAATGATATTAACTACATCACGCTGTGATCCACACTCAAAGTCATCCCACTGCGCTCTTAACCACAGCCACAACAACAGCCCGGTCCTGAGTGGCACTAAGGGGGGGAACTGAAAATTTAGAGCGAATTTTGGGGTGCACTATGGGGTGGGGAAAGCACTTTTAAATGCTGCCAGTACTCAAGTGACAAGTAGGGGTTAATTGCCTAGGTACAGAGCCAAGTCCAGATTAGTGCATTCAGGCTGAAAGAAAACTGTACCCTTACCACCTGGATACAGTCGGCAGGGCGTTTCCTCTCCAGGCTGTGCTTCTGCAGAATCTTGTTGACTGTTGATTTTATCCTTTACTTCCTGACCCTCACTTCTCCAATTTCTACAGTGCGGAGTTGTATAATTGCACAGCATCGCAACTGCACTTCGCACAAGCCTGCAAGGCTCGTAAAGCAACCTCACACCACAGGCAACCACAGCCACGAAGAAAATGAGCAAACGTGATGCTATTCGCTTTAGGTTTAAAATGCAGAACGGTTCGGCCACGAGAGAGATCTCCCGCGCACTAGAGCACACTGCCAACAAGGCGAAGGGGGGCGTGGGGTGACGGGCACTGTTGGCACTTACTGTCCTCTTCCGAGAGTTGCTCGTGATCCAGGGAACGGTTAGATTGCCCGATACCTGCAACCAACACGGAGAGGAGAGAGGCGTAAGACTTCACACCACCAGCTCTGGGGGGGGGTGGGGGGGGGGCGCGCAGGAGACATATTCACACACAGAACAGGCCGTGGGCAGTCGAAACCACTTCCTGCCACAGTGGCACCAGCTAAAGCCTGGCTCGGCGCCCTCTGCACCCCACACAGACAGAGCTGCAGTGCCAACTACCCCCCCGACTGCAGCTCGGCCGGGAGAGGCCCTGGATAACAGCAAGGGAGATGAGGAACAGGAGGATCAAGCCCTGTCAGAGGCGTGTTCAGGATTCTTATGGAGGTGACATGTTGGCGCTGTGGTTGGCTGGCACGGCTGCCTCTCAGCGCTGGGGTCCGGCATTCAATTCCAGACCCAGGGTGCTGTCTGTGTGGAGTTTGCATGTTCTCCCCGTGGTCTCATGAGTTTCTTCCAGGTGTTCCCACTTCCTCCCACAGTCCCAAAACATACTGGTGGGTTAAATGGCTTCTCTGAAACGTGGCCCTGGTGTGAGTGGCACAAGTGGAACAAGGCATACCCACACATACAACACACTGTGGGGTGGCAAACAGATGACTTTATCACATTTTTTAGTCTTCTGTTTTACACTTAGGTGAAGTGAGCGATTTATGATGCTGCTTAACATGTTGCTGTCAGACCGCGAGTCTGAAATTCCAAGGCCTTTCCAAAAGCCGGCTCATTCACTAGGAGAGCAGTCTTTCCCCCGTTCCTTCTGCCCTGCTGGAGAGACCTTACCTCCACCCAGCCTGGCCGTGTGATTGCTGCACTCATCCCCAGGAGGTCGGAGGTGCTTCATACTGCCCTCCCCAGCAGACGGTGCTCTCAGGGAGTCCTGGCCAGCTAGCTCGTCAGAGAGGCCCGTCTGGCCCGTGGAAGCGCACCCCGTCCGTGCCTCTCCGCTGGCTCCAGGCCAATGTTTCGGCACATCAGGCCCAGCCGAGAGCCAGCCTTGAATGCTGAGCACGTGCACACACGCCCGGGCACAGGCACGGGGCGGGGAGACGGCCGCACTCACCTGGTAGTTGCCGACTCTCTGCGGCGAGCCGTGGCTGGGCGCTGCGCTATGGCCCTTGCCAGGGTACCCCCCGCGCGGCACCGTGCTGCTGAAGAGGGCGGTGTGCCCAGGAGGGTAGTGAGAGGAGGTAGATGGGGCCTGGTATCCCCTGCTGCCGGGGTACGGGGCTGTGGGCGATGAGTCCGAGGAAGGAGGGGTGACAGCGGCGGGGTTCCCCGCGCCGGCCCCTGCCCCGCTGTGCCCCGGCACCAGCCCCCCGGGACTGTCTCTCTGCCGCAGAGCGCCTGGCTCCGAGCTGCTGCTGCTGCTCCTGCTGCTGCCGCCCCCCGCTGGACAGATCTGCATCTGCGCCCCCATGCTGGCCAGCTCCTCCTCTCGCGCGTACTCGTCGTCCGCGTCCCCGGTTTCCATGGCAATGGAGAAGCAGCTCGTGCTGTCGGGCACCCGCGTCCTGCAGCCGGCCCCCCGCTGCCCCGCGGGCTTCTGCTGGGGCTCCCCGCCGCCCCTGGGGGCCAGGGTGAACACCTGCTGGATCCTCACGCCGGCCTGCGCCCCGCGGGGCCTGGGGGCAAAGCTGGGGTGCGGAGCTGGGCCGGAGGAGGGGGCGGGGGGGGGCGGCTCGCTCAGGACACCCCAGGGCTGGTGCTGCGCAGGGAACTGCCTGGCCCAAGTCCGGGGGGCCCCCGCTGGCTCTGCCCCAGGGCCCCCGGCCCCAGGGAAGGACCTCTTGACCTGGCAGTAGGCAGTGCTGGGGGGGCCCGCCTGCAGGCCCTTCCGGGGCGGCGCGGCAGGCTTGCTGTAGACGGGGGAGCTGGCGCCCCGCAGGGGGGTGTGCGCGTGCGTCTGCGGCGGGGGCTTGGGCGCCGTCTTGGCGTGCTGGGCGAGCTCCACGCGGCTGGAGGACTGCGCCAGGGTGTAGACCCCCGTCACGATGACGTCGCTGGTGCTGCTGCTGCAGGGCGGGGAGGAGGAGGAGGAGGAGGAGGAGGAGGAGGAGGGGGAGGAGGAGGAGGCGGGGGGCAGGAGGTGCGCCAGCGGCACCCCCCGCTGAATGCCCGACACGCCGCGCATGGCCGCGATCTCGGCCGCCAGCACGGCCCCCGCTATGGCCCCGCCCCCGCCCCCTCCCGCCAGGCCGTGATTGGGCGGGCCCTGCGCCACTCCGTTCTGCTCCGTCTTGGAGGTCAGCTTCCGGCGTTTGTTCCCCACCCAGGTCTGCCGGGAGAAGACAACAGGAATGAGAAAAGTTGTCTGCACACATTTCCACAAACCCCCTTTGTTTCTCTGACCTTCATCCGAGATGTCACTGCTACAGTCCGTATGTCCACTGAGAAAGAACTGCCCAGTCAAAGCAAAAGGACTCGATGGGGAGCTCGTCTCCAGAAAGTTTTATTCTTTCTATGAACTCAAAGGCTGGATCTTCAAACCAAACTCTGAGGCTGCAGGCAGCATTTAGTTAAAGGCTCACTTAAGTCTCACCAGCTAGGTCTTCTGTATCCTAATAATATAAACTCTAGTAAAGTACTACAGAAACAGAAGAGTCTGACCCTCATACTGGTTCTAGTGTGTATGGACTGCACCTCACAGTTGCTACAGTGGACACAGTGAGAGTGCAGGAGTGTGCTCAGACAGTGCTACAGTGTACACAGTGAGAGTGCAGGAGTGTGCTCAGACAGTGCTACAGTGCACACAGTGAGAGTGCAGGAGTGTGCTCAGACAGTTGCTACAGTGCACACAGTGAGAGTGCAGGAGTGCGCTCAGACAGTTGCTACAGTGCATACAGTGAGAGTGCTGTAGTGTGCTCAGACAGCACAGCAGTGCACACACTGAGAGTGCAGGAGTGTGCTCAGACAGCACAGCAGTGCACACACTGAGAGTGCAGGAGTGTGCTCAGAGAGCACAGCAGTGCATACAGTGAGAGTGCTGTAGTGTGCTCAGACAGTGCTACAGTGCACACAGTGAGAGTGTTGTAGTGTGCTCAGACAGTGCTACAGTGCACACAGTGAGAGTGCTGTAGTGTGCTCAGACAGTGCTACAGTGCACACAGTGAGAGTGCAGTAGTGTGCTCAGACAGTGCTACAGTGTACACAGTGAGAGTGCAGGAGTGTGCTCAGACAGTGCTACAGTGCACACAGTGAGAGTGCAGGAGTGTGCTCAGACAGTGCTACAGTGCACACAGTGAGAGTGCAGGAGTGTGCTCAGACAGTGCTACAGTGCACACAGTGAGAGTGCAGGAGTGTGCTCAGACAGTGCTACAGTGCACAGAGTGAGAGTCCAGAAGTGTGCTCAGATAACAAACAGTGCACATAATGAGAAGGCAGTAGTGTTCTCATTCAGCATAGCGGTGCACTAGTGATGTGCGGTTGTGAGAAACGAACCCGCACCCACCTGACCCGATTTAAAATGATAAAAGTACTGACCCGAACCCGGTCGGAACCCGCTCCATTAGAAATTACACCGATCAACAGGGATGCGGGGGTCGACTTTTTTTTTTACCTGCACCTGCCCGCGGTTCTGAGAAACGAACCTGCACCCGCCCGACCCGAATTAAAATCTTTTTCTTTTCAACCCGAGCCCGCCCGACTTGCGGGTGGGTGTGGGTCAGCCCGCGCATCCCTACAGTGCACCCTGTGAGAGGGTAGCAGTGAATTAGGAGTCTTACCCTAACCACACTGAAGTCCAGCTTGGCCTCCTGGGCACACTGCAGGATCAGCTGGAAGCAGCTCTTGCTCTGATTGGTCATTCCATTGTCGTAGTAACGCTGCAGGATACGCTGCTGCTCGGCAGTGAAGACAGAGCGCAAGTTCATCTGCAGGGAGAAGACATGTCTGTGTGGCATCCTCCTAACTCCCTCAGTAAACTGGGGGTGGCCTGCTCTGCACGGGTGTTTTTTCCCTTTGCTTTCTGCAGTGTGACACACTATTACAATACCTCTTCAGGGGGCCGTGCTGAAGGATGCAGGTGACCTACAGCTTCAACACAAACTCAAGTGTAAACACTCCCATTCCTTCCCCATTACCGGCTCATCTGCACAAGATGACATTCCTACACATTGCCAGCTCTTCCTTCCAGTTCGGTCTTTCATGACCCAGGTGAACTACTTACACACTATAATTCCTCCGAAGACTAATAACAGGAAACTGTACCTTGAGTGAAATAAATAGTTTAAGTAATCCACTATAAAGGACCTTGAAAACGCACATATATGTCAACGAAAATGGCTGTCCATCCTTCCAGAGGACAGCAACACAGCTGACAAATCCTCAACTAAAATGAGGAGAAGAATGAAGAATTTGGAAAGACTATATATTGCAAAAATGGTCACATGGCAACCTTTTTTTAAATGAATTAAAAGTTTCAGCTCTTGGCTGCAGATAATCCTGAATCAACACAGCGATCTGCAGCACCCGGGATAACTGAGCAATTAAGGATCAGTACTTGACTTACTGGAAGGTTCAAAGGCTTTTGAGTTATTGACTCCTTAGACCAAAGGAGGACTGAAAAGCTTGCAAGCGTCAGGCTGTCTGATCCTGGGCGTGGAGAGCCAGGGTATCTGCAGGAGCTCTGGGGTCTCTGGAAAGCAGCAGCAGCTGAAGAGCCGGGAGACTCGGCTCAGCTGGTGCCCTTAAACCAACAACAAGTGGTTGCAGCTCAAGAGCTACCGTCAGTGGGAAGGGAGACCTGTAGACACACCAGCCCCTCCAGAACCGGGACAGAGACCTCGTGTGATCTGCAGATATCATTCACATTCCACCAGAGGCCTGCCCCACCCTGCTGCTCTCCGTCCCAGCGGAGAGCAGTGCCCTGACTGAAGCCCCCACTGGCCCAGCAAGCGGCTCGATCGGAATATTTGCGACTTTCATTTTCTACTCAGAAGTCTGGGACTATGTTTTATGTGCGAAACGCTGCAGTTGAGAAGCGAGTCCGGAGGGCTGAAACCAGACCAGCGCATCAACCGGATCCTGTGACAAAGTCAGTTAAGGGATCGGTTGTGTAACACAGAGCTGGGCTGGAAGAGGACCCAGCAGTGTGGGGTCACCAGGACCACGGTTGGGGGACCCCTGTATCATACTAACATGCACGCAACCCCGCGTGACATCACACGGCTGCACCAGGGCCACACAGCCTGACACCTCTCCAATTCAGTGCAGCTCTTTAAAGGCACCTGGCTCTTTAATTGCGATACGGATCCCAAGAACCAATTCAATAATTTAGGAGCTGGCTGTAGCAACACCCTCACCCGGGGGGGCTGTGAGTTAAGTGTCCCTGATCAAGGGTAACAGCTTTAGAACAGGGGTGTCCAGTCACGGGCCCGGAGGACGTGAGTGTCTGTACGGTTCTGAGGCCTGGGGTCCCCAATCCTGGCCCTGGGGGCACCCCCACACCTGCTGGATCTCAGTGCAGCTGAGCTCTCTGCTTAAATCCTTAACTCAACCAACATGTCAATTGGTTACAACATTTTCACGTTTGTACTCAAAGGCTGGATATTTGAATTTGGTTAAGAAACAACAACAGTGACAGGCAAGCTCTTACATGTTTAGGAACTGAAAACCAGGAGTTTGCATTAAGCCCATTATCAGGCCGATTCACGATTCAACTGTCCGAGTGCTCTGAGGAGGAACACAGACCAGCAGGTTTGGGGGGTCCCTGCGGCCAGGATCAAGACTGAACCCCTGTTCTAGGTCTCCCCGGCACCAGGAGAGCTGGCAAAGGCTATTCAAGGTAAAGCGCTGCCACTCAGCCAATAACGAGCTGACTGATCTCGTGAGGAGCCGAGTCTCAAGGAAAACGCGCTCTCGGGGACCACAAGGCCGAGGAAGGAGAGGACAGAGAAAGTCAGAATAAGACAGGGGTCCCGGCCTGGTCGTGGTGACCCCCACACCTGCTGTCGGCACCCCTTCCTGCCCTTATTAGATCACTGACGCCCTCCAGGGTCTAAGCAGTCGCTTCACTGGAATATTTACATTTTGTTTCTAGTCACAAGTCTGGGGTTTTATTTCGCTTACAAACGACAACAACAACAGCTCCCACCCGTGTAAGACAGCTCACATGCATCTTATTCTCATTAAGTCAACGGAGGGCTCGAAGGTGTCAGTGGAGGCTGGGCTGGAGCCGAGACACCCAGGTGTGCGGTCACCCGGACAGGGAGAGGGAGCCCCCGGAATACGACATCGGCATCTGCGGCTTGTTCTGGTTCCTCATCGGGAGCGGGGCCATCAACCCGCCGGGGCCGAGACAGTGCGGTTATTTATAGCGATCAGTTATCGCCACCTGTCATTCTGTCAGGCTGACGGAACTACCTCAGAAGGCGGAAATTAAAAGAAAAAAAAAAACCCCGCTCCTGTCTGTGTCGTAAAAACTGTGAATAAGTCGTAAGTAATCGCAAGCCCGTGTAAAGCTCAAAAAGAAGCCGAGTTTCAACACACATTAATCCATTCAGGTTGACGTCAAAACAGGAAACGATGCATATTAAATACAATTGGCATGCATATTTATTCAAATCCCCGGTGTTTCTACCGAAGAAAATAAACTATTCTGAAACCGTACCTAATGACATAACAATTTTCTTATTTTAAAACTCAGATAAAATGGGTCTGAGAAGCAGTTAATCATCACAAGGAGAAGAGTACAGAGAGCACCGCAGTTCGTTCATTCCTTTTGGATCGCCAGGAATATTCAGAATTGAGCCAACAAACACAAAAACAAGGGATCTTGCATTTTGAGACGAGTGGAGGTAATATTAATGCTTTGTGACGCCGAAGACACGAATCGAAACGCGCCGTACCACCAACAGTTCATTTAAGTGTCTGAGAAACTTAATGGCGCTATGGATAGACGGCATCAAGTCAAAAGTCAAATAAGCAAGCTATATTTGGTAGAAGCGGTTTCGCAGGCGCCCCCAAAAAAGACCACTTTCACGGGGGAAAAAAACATATCGCATTGCCTGGGTAGATTTCTCAGCACCGCGCTTTAGCGATCACAGACGGTAGTTCAAAGCTTACGAAATAGGAAACGTTTACTTTAAAAATAAATGCCAGCGAATTCATTAATGACGGAAAAGGCTCAGACAACCCCTCTCTTCCTGCCCGCGGTCAGGCAAGGAAAGGGTTACGTCATCCCTCGCTGGGCTTTATCTAGCGGCTCAGTGCGCATGGCCGCTGTGCGCGCTATTGATTGCATTACAAAGAGCGCTGATGATGAAGAAAAACACACATCCACCCAGTTCACGACAAGGGCAAAACTGATCGCCGGAATAGAAAGCTTGCACAGGAAACCAGTGCGGTAAACTTTCGAACTTATAGCTCCGGGTAAGGGCGAGCGGCGCGCCGCGACTTCTGAGGCGAAGACTGTGTGGATGGAAAAACCGGGCGAGGTGCCGATAAGGAAAACATCGCAAGGCCCTGGAGGCCATGCGCCTGCATGTAACTAAACTTTTTCTTTAAATGTGTTTTTGCGGTTTCCCCGTCCTAAGTTGGGCTGCAGTCTGAGCCCCCTGCTTTTCCCAGGGGGCAGCCTGGCCGCCTGCCGAGAAGTACGGAAAGCGAGGAGATAAATAATTTGCCAGATACCTTTTTTTTTGGTGAGAAATCAAGCGAACGCTCGAATTCAGCAGATTTCTTCCCGACTCCCTGCGCCAGACAATGAAATCAAAACGTCCGATCATCAATTCTAATCATGATTGTGACGTGGCGGCAGACAGGAGCCAATGGCGGCCCGAGATCAGGACTGTGACAGCCGCAGCCGCCTGAAAGCCGAGCGCCGCTAGCCCGCCCACCATTGACTTTGTCGGGGAGAGAGACAGAGGGAGGGAGAGCGAGGGAGACAATTTGTGGCTGTTTGTAGTTACTGACCCCCAGCCCTCTGATTAAGGCCGATCCCTCTTTACCCCCCCACCCCTGCAAACCGCGGGAATGAACTCGCAACAAGCTGTAGCTCTGTGTAATAAAAGATGATGGGGGGGGCCGTCATGTGCTCAAACCGATAGCAGTGTGAATGTAGTGAGGTAGTTTCATAAGGTTACTGGGGGGGAGAAGGGGATGGAAGTGAGGTTTAAGAAAATGCTCCGATATTTGATTATCCTGCATCAATGGGAAACGCATTGTCTCTGAAGCCTTTATAATTCTGACCAGTGAATAATCGTTTTTTCAGCCCTTTACGTATAGTGGGGCTTTTTATAGGTAACACCCGATCTCCTGTATAGTTTGCATAAAATAATTACCCTCTGTATAACCAAAAAAATGGGAGAATAGTCTTAAACTAAGCCAAAAAAAAACATCACATCAAGAAGAATGTATGGTTTTGCATGTATGCATTAGACTTTAGAACAAGTCAGTAAAGGAAAAATCGACAGTGGCTACATTTATTTTATTTTTTTACATTCATCAATAGTTCTATAGGTATATAAAAATAAAGATACCAGTAAAACATTTAAGTTATACCAATGTACAGTGTGTGCAGACAGTTCATAATTAACCTACCTCCTATGTATTTTGGTATATTTAGATCACTTGATCAATAAATAATTATTTTATTTTAATGTACCAGGGGTTTTATCAAAGTATTGAACTTTGGAATTTATATTTTAATTGATTAATAATGCCCCCTCCCACACAACAGACTGACACAATAATGTTTTAGAGCTTGTGGGAGCTGGCTCAGTGTTTTTCAACTGAAGGCATTTTGCAAACATAAAATGAGTTTCTAAAATTGGTAAACACTGCTGCTCTGTGGTGACGTGTCTTTGCTGTGAAACTGTTCATCACTGACTCCGTTTCACTTCCGAGATGTTGAATCTTACTGACTGTTCACGGTTTTCAATGCAATACTTCCAGTGTAGTTTCTAAATAAGTTTTAGACCTCATTTCTAAAAGCTAATTCCCAAGCTATTTCCTTAGCACAGTTACACTGCTACTCTCTTGGCTCTCCCAAGATCCCTGTGGCCAGCTGGGTGCTTGTAGTTGTGGGACACACAATTATCACTGAACCACCTGCGCAAGGGAGGGACCTATAGAAAGACAGGTGGTTCAAAGAGTCTGCCAACATTTTCTCATCTCTAGTAGCTGCGAGAAAAACACAATCCGCTTTTCGAAAATGAGGTAGGTATAACAAAAACAATTGGTGATCAATTCTGGAGAGGGTGATTCTGGAGAGGGAAGAGGTGATAAAAATATTACCAGTATTTTTAAGCGCATATGAGCAGAAACAGATTTAAATCCTTTTTATTTATAAAAAGGTTAATAACTTTTTATTTATATCCCTTTCCAACATCATGTGTTGTTCATCATGCTGAAAAGCAGAAAGAGAAAAGAAAAACTCACAATGTGTCAGCCACTTCAGGAATCCACAATAACATTATACAATGGTACGTTACCGTTAGAATTCAGAAACTCACCACTGTTCACAGCTCTAACCTGGCTCTGGTGGGGTTTAAAACAACAGAGCACACAGCTCTGAGTTCTGAACATGTATAAAAGATCTTAATGTGTCTGGGGCTTGACTGTGGCAATGTAGCACTGTTTTGTGTCTCTTATCCTACAAAAATGAAGAGACTGACACTTGTAAGCCCAAATTCTACCAGACTAGTTTAGAAGTAGAGGTTGATTTTTTTTTTTACTGTGAACATGTCATTTCTTAACCCATGTGTACCTGTTACAGGGGGACCCTGCACTGGAGCTCTCTAACGTAGATCCTGGAGAGTCCCTGGACTGGTCAGTCTCGTCTGGGCTTTGTTCCACCTGAGCTCTCCGATGCTCTAATTGTTTAATTAAGCGCAGAGCTGCGAATACTTCTGACCTGGCTCTGGGGTCTTTTATAAATAAATGGTGTCTTTAATGAAGTTAATGTTTTAAATAATCAGCTGTAACGGATCTTAAAATCCTGTGTATGTCACCTTCTGGAAAATAATTAGGTTAATTGCCTACTCAGGTTGGCCCAAGGGCCGGAAAGAGCAGTCTTCTCTTCCTCTAGGACTCTCCTTGCTTCCCTGGTGTGCTCCTGGGTCATGAACACGCCTCTCAGTGATTTAACTTCTCTCTGCAGGAGATCAACCACATTGATTTACATCTTATTAACACGTGGGAGCCCTGTGACGAGCAGTTTTAATCCTATCGCTTTTAGCCAAGGTGATTTCCATTTCTACAGCAGTGTCCCACCTGGGCTTTGACCCCACAGCCTGGGAGCTACAGATCCGGAACCTTGACCGTTCCTAGATATCAGCCCTCAGGCGAAAGAGAACCTGTGTGATCTAGTCTAGTGATCATCTAGTTTCCTCGCTGTCCCTATAAACAATGTTAAATATTATTTGTCTTCATTTTCGCATGGGGCGTGGCTTCAGCACTGCATTCTGGGATGGGACACAGTTTGTGAAGGACTTTCAAAGACGTGGCAGCCGCGTGAGAGGCGCAGTGGTCAGAACGACTGCCTGGCGGCCCTGGGGCCCCGGGTTCAATTCCGGACCTGGGGTGCTGTCTGTGTGGAGTTTGCATGTTCTGCCTGTGTTCACGTGGGTTTCCTCCCACAGATCAAAAACTTGCTGGTGGGTTAATTGGCTTCTGGGGAAAATTGCCCGTGGTGTGATTGTCTGTGTCTGTGCCTGTGTGTGCCCTGCGCTGGACTGGTGTCCCATCCAGGATGTAGCCTGCCTTGTGCCTGTTTTTTACCTGGATAAGTCCCAACTCCCCCGTGACCTTGAATGGGATAAAGCAGTTAAAAAAGGGACAACAGCAGCATCAGTACTGGGAGACTTCAGTATAGCACAGCACTTGAACTGCATTTCTGCTCTGACTAGAAGCAGTGACTGAGCCAGTGGTATGAAGTTAATGCCAAGACTATTAAGAACAGTGTACTAATGATTTAAGCACCCACAGTTGACCTTAATCTACCAAAATACATAGGAGGTAGGTTAATTATGAACTGTATATTGGTATAATTTAAATGTTTTACTGGCATCTTTATTTTTATATACTTATAGAACTATTGATGAATGTATAAAAATAATAATAAATAGAGTTACTATCGATTTTTCCTTTACTGACTTGTTCTAAAGTCTAATGCATACACTCAAAACCATACATTCTCCTTGATGTGAAGAAGTTTTTGGGCTTAGTTTAAGATTATTCTTTCTCATTTGTTTAGTTTTACAGAGGGTAATTATTTTATGCAAACTGTACAGGAGATTGGGTGTCTCTTAGCTGTAGATTTACTAAAGATCAGAGAGCATTGTAGTTCTGACAGCATGACAGCACATCGTGTTTTTTTTAAAAGGAATTATAATTAAATTATATGACGATGCTTTTTTCTCTCCGTTTTTCGGTTTAGATTGTAAACAAGTTTTCAATCAGTCACGGACATTTCAGCAATACGGTAAATATTAATGTTAGGAACAACGTGCAGCAGCTACTATGCGACCTGTCATCCTGATGGTCATCGCATTTTGCGAAAGTGTAAATTTCTCCAGCAGGGGTCGCTGCAACGTACATTAAGAAGTCCCCGAATGATGCAGTACTTCATAACATCTTTGAAAGAATACCCTGTTGTTGTTATTCTTTTTTTTTACTTTGCTCGCCGGATTAAGATACATGTTTAACAGTGCGTGTAGCTCTACTTTACGAACAGCAAAAGGAACTGAATTCAATAAAAACATTTTTTTTTTCGTCGCTGAATTTGCTGAGTTTTTTTTTTTGTTTCCTGAACTGTAACGCGTCATAACGTGTGTGACCCCGAGGGAGGGGACCGGTCGTCTGTGCTCTCCTCTCCTTTTTGTGAGCTTGGGTGGGCCGTCGGTTTGCTCTTCCACCATCTGCAGGGGGACTGCGTGGTTTCTGCTTCTAGCGGGTCCGGTTAAAACACAGGCCTCGCTCCTGCAGGAGAGTGCGGCGTTCACTTCGTCAAAACAATGTCTCGTCGTTTCTCCACCGCGAATACACTGGAAAAAAGAACGGGGAGCTTTAAAAGTAAAAAAAAAAAAAGTGAGGACACCATCACACTGGGAATTGGAACCTGCCTGAAGGAAAAGTACATTCTAAACCCGTCCCTGCAAAAGTGGTAGAACAATTCTATTACAGTACAATGTTATTTATGAGAGCCGGTCGTGACACAAAAAGAGCTGACGCACACGCTGAGACGCTGGATTCACAGACGGCTTTTGGAAAAAGAATAACAGGAAAGGCCGTGGTAGAGTTATAATTCTACAGACATCGGAACGAATCGATTAAACTTAATTCTATGTCGCAATGGTGTACCCTTATCTCATTGCCACATACCTAGACACCTGCTTTGGTATTTTTGGTTCTGTACTCAATACTCAGTACGTTTCATAACTCGAATCAACTCGAGATGAAAGTCACTCATTGATGGATAATTAGGAATAAACTACAATACGGGGGGGGGGGAAACATCTTTAAGAGCGCAGACCACTGGCTTAAAGGGCGGTTCTGAGTATTTTGTTACGTTTTTAATTTCAACATTGTCTGGGGGGGGGGGGCGGCTGGAGCTCCAGCAGGGGCTCGTCGGAGAAGGGTTTGTTCACCTTAAACCGTGAAACACGGGCCACAAGAAGCAAATGGAAACCACGTGCAGCTGAAAACTGAGAAAGGAGCCAATGTCTTTACCCAAAGGGTTGTGGGAGTGTGGAACAAGCTGCACCGCCATGTCTTCCTTTAAGAGCCGGCTGGATGAGACAACAGCCAACTAACTACTAAACGGGCTGGAATGGCCTCTTCTCATTTGTCCCTGGTTTTATGTTCTCTAAGCAACAGAACAGTTTCGCTGTGCACATACGCTTTACAAAGTAATGTCAGTAAACTGTTACGTCAAAGTAACGACTGGATTTAGTACCGTGTAAAACACTATACTATGAAAAATAAATAGAAACAATAAACTAAAAGGAGCGGCTTAAAAAATGAAAGACCCAGTAGTGGAAATGCATTTTTCAAAGCTTAGAAGCAAAACATAGATACATTAAAAAGAATATTTGGTATCAGTAAACCGTATTTTAACATATAGTACTGTACTTCAGCGTTACCGTTTTTGTACTGTATGTTGTGGTCAGTTATAGTGATACTTTAAATACTGTTGATGCTAGACTAGTCTGCAACAATCAATACCAGCACAGGAGAGGGGGCAAGCTAAATATGTCTGAGACGGGAGAGCATTGCAGAAGACACGCGGCTGCTGGAACTGAATGAGGGGCAGATGCACGGGCGGCCGAGGCGCTCACTGGCCTCCTATCCGTGCGCTTCGGAAATCCGTGGACCGTCTGGTTGGGGACAAAAATACAAATACTGTACACCAGCAGACAGCTATTAGTTCTCGCTGCAAAAAGATTTGACGGTTTGTAAATCGTTACTACATGCTAACCTTTCCAATCGCGAACGAAAGGTATTGTTCTCGCGTGTTTGCTTCAACGCTGCTTGGGGGGTAAACTGGCCGGTCTGCCCTGGGGTGTCGTGCGCCCCCCCCCCCCCGGTCGCCCACAGCGGCGGGGGGAGCCCGAGCCCGCGCCCGTCCGCGTGCGCCTCGGCGCTGCAGCACCACTTCCTCGTTCCCCCTCGCGCGGGCGGCTGGCTGCGCGGGGTGTGATGCCGTCTCGTGCAGCGGGGAGGTGCTAGACGCGCCCGGCGCTCGCGAGGCGCCTCTCCCCTCATTCCAGCATCGGCGAGCGGGGCGGCAGGCAGGAGGGGACTGAGCCGCGGCGATCCAGCGAGAGAGAGAGAGAGAGCGAGAGCGAGAGAGAGCGCGTGTGTGTGCGCGCGTGGATTGCACCATCACATGCCTTCGCCCAGTGCACCAGCCATGCTTTGAAAGGCTCGAGCTATCTCTGCATTATTACATGGTTATCTACCCAGAAATCGGCTTCTGCGTCTGAATCGCTTGTTAGACGGAGACGCTCGCTTTGGCGTTTATTCACGAGAACAGTGGCTATCGATTATGGCATTGGTTATGGAACCTATAAGCAAATGGACACCCAAGCAGGTATTGGACTGGATGAAAGGTAATCGAATTTTAAATTATGGTTTCATTTTTTCTTAGGATGCTGTTAAATGAATTCCCTCCGATGTATTGTACCGCGCTCGACTGTGATTGGATTTCCGGGTTTTTCTTTCTTTCTTTCTTTCTTTCTTTTTTGTGCGTGGTGCAGGTGAAAGATTGTTATTACCTGGCCAGCTGTGTACAGAAAGACGCGTCGCCCTCACGCTGGCGGGGTTAAATTCAGACCCTTGCACACTATTGTGCGGCGCCCTGCTTTCATTTCGAAGTACATGGTTTTGGCAGTAGTACACCACTATAGTCACTGGCTGGTATACAATTGTGCAAATCAGAGGAGAGGGGGGAGTGTGTGTGTGTGCGTAGCGTGATTTGAGTTGTTCGGGGTTCGATCAATGAGCGCCCCTCTCTCCCCGTGAGCGGCAGATCAGGTGGGCTGCTGCGGTGGCTCGCCGGTCTGGGGAAAACGGTGGTGCCCCCCGGTGATGAGATCTCGCCAGGAGATGCTCCTTAGTGTGCGTTTTATTTATTTCAACCCATTTACAGAAGGAATGGCTTCGTGACAGAGACGCATCTGCAGCTGTTCCGTGTGTGTGTGTGTTTATACGAAATCTGCTGCTTTGGGCTCATCCGATTAGTTTGCTGAGCGTATTTCTTCCCTCTCTCTCCCTCTCCCTGCATCTCGCCCTCTCTCTCTCCCCTTTATTGCAATCCTATTTAGCTAAGCCTTAGCACCATGGACAGTGCAGCAGGCTCGCCTTATATGGAAGCCGAGACAGATCATCCTAATTTTCCTATTAGAGGCTTTAGCATTGGGCCGCAGACCCAATTAAGCAGCAATTACTCCAGCCTGTCGCTAAAGGGTTCAGTTACGGCATATGTGTATTAAAAAGTGTTGACACCTGTACGACACTCCGCGTTAAAGGAAATAAAACGAGATCGCGGTGCCGGAGTGTTGGGGGAACAGCGAGGAGACGGCGTCGTGCTCCTCAACTTGGATGTTTTTAGAAAGCGCAGTTTGCAATCTTGGCTTAAGTCTCCCTTCACTCCCTTTCCCCCTCTCGTCTTTCTCGGGGGAACCCCAAACTGGCTGGTCCCCCCCCCCTCCCGCTGGCGAACTGTTGCAACGACAGACCGACTCCTTTCGGTTTCGTCGGCTGCTTCGAGGTTTTTTATTTCAGTCGTGAAGAGGAGAAGCGGTCGCCCTCGGCTTTCAGATCGGTCTCAATACACCTTATGCGAAGTAGGTCATATGGTAACGTTGGTGATGATGATCGTAAGATGCTAAAATACTGCGGTCTGTGGGCACACGGTCTGTGCTATTGAACACATGTCTTTACAAATGGGGGGGGGGATGCATACACACCCCGCATATTGCCCGCGAGCGGAGGGCTCCAGCTCTCGAGTTTCAGCGGCTGACGACGCCTTCGGTAACGAGATTCCGCCGGTCCTTGATCTGGTTTAAGTGGGATTAATCTGGTTTAAGTGGGATTGCTCTAACGAGATCGCGGTTGTAGTGTCGTGGTGTCCGTTCTCACTGTCACGCCTGGAGCGCGCGGGGAACCCTGGCTCGTGAGCGGAAGTGCACTGCGGCCCGTGAAAATTGAACTGTAACAGAAAATGAAAAGCGTGGGTCGGTGGGGGGGGGGGTTATAGAAGCATATATTTTCACACACTTCGGTTTGCCGAGATGGATCAGGAGGCTAGGTCAAATCAAACCAGGGAAAGACTTTCTGAGCAGAAAATTACATGGTTGTTGGTCCCAGCTGAAAGATAAATGCCCTTTACTCGAGTGTGCACGCGGAAAGCTGCCTGGCGGACCAACTGCAGTCCGGTCTGTGTTAATTCTGGCTTTTAAAATCTGCTGAAATGTCTGTTAGGCCTGCGCCGTAGTCCAGCACGCGCGAGCCCCCCGAGCTCAAACACGCGCCGCTGCTGTCATTTAAATTGGGCAAATTCTCTGACTACGGAGCCTCACTCGCGTCTGAACTATAACCCCGGGTGCTATAGTTTTCACATTCCTGTGATTTCCAGAATAAAACCCCTTTTCAGTCCACGGTGTGTGTGTGTGTGAGTGTCATGACGCCGATTTTAGCCAGCGGCGCCAGCGCGCGCAGCTCCAGGGATGCCTACAGTGGATCAGCTGAAGGCAGCCCTGACGTCACAGAAGCAGTCCCGCGTGTGATCCTGTGCACAAGGTCGCAATCCCAGTGACATCAATCCCAGCTCCTTGATTTCAATCGAACGTTTTAGGCCTAATTTCTGATAGTTTGATCCTCCAGCGTAGGGATCGATTGCGATTTCCTTTTATTTTGTTAAAACAGCCCCGGCACGAACCGAAGAAAAGAGCAGCCCAATATTGCCTTCGTAACATTGCACACAGGAACGTTGCGACAGAACTGCTTGCGTGAAGGCACACATGTGTTGGACTAATTGTAGTAAAGCGCGTGGGGTGAGACTCCCCCCGGGCAAATGAGAATTAATTACGTCATTCCGTGCCATGGAGACGTCGAGAGTAAGCCAGGGATGTAAGGGTTTTTTTTTCGTGCGTTTGAAAACAGTAACAGTGTTGTTTTGATTCCACACATTTCTCTTTATTAATCCCTTTATTTTAGAAACCACTCACATATGTAATTCCAGCGGTTCCCAATCCTGATCCAGGAGAGATCCTGCCTGGTTTTGTTCCAGAACAGCAATCAGTTACGCCATTGATCCCCTAACTGACTGCATTTTCGGATTATCTTGAACTGCCGGACTGTTTCCGGCCCTTAAACGTCGCGTTTCCTAAGTGACAGAAAATTCCAAACCTTTGGAGTCGAGAAACGAAACCCCAGATGTTCCGGTCGAGCACGCTTGATGGTTCAATTAGGGCTTCAGCTCAAGTCATGAAGAGCGAGCGGAAGGAGACCAGCAGGCGGTCAGTCTCGCTCCTCAGAGCCGTACCCTCCAATCGTCACTCGATTAGAGCCGGCACACATGCTGCGTGTTCATTTAGCCGAAGAAGTCGTGAAGGTCTGAGCTGGGGTGAAACCCAGAAACACGTGCTCCCATACTGGGGGTGTCTCCGCCTGGACGTGTCTAATCATGATCCCCAGAACCACAGGCCACCCCTCTCGAGGACAGAAGGCGAGACAGATCCACTGTGCTGAAAGAGAAATGGTTCGCTTTCTCGGAATATCAGAGGCCGACGACACGAATGTCAGAAGAAATACATGGAACAAAAAAAAGATTCATTTTCATACACTTAAATTTAGCACCGATATACAAGCCATTTGAAATTCATGAAGTCAAGGATGTCCCTTGGTCGCAATCTCAGATCTAATTCTGAGCAGAAGACAACGTCGCTGTCTTGTTACATCCACACGCATTTAGCAGGTTGCGTTCATGCTTTGAGTTGCCGAGCGAGTAAGGTTAGGTCATCTCTCGGGAGTGAAGCGGACGGTGTGATTCGAGCCCCACTGACACGATCTGAAAGTTACATTTGCAGGCCGGAATTCTGTGCACGCGAGCACCTGTAAATCCGCCGAAGAACTCGACGTTCTACTTCAAAACGCGCCGTTTGACCTGACTAACCCCGCCGGAGGACTCGTCGTTCCTCTCGTTTGCCTGTTGCTTAAGCCCACGTTCGGGGATTTACCTTTTTTTTTCCCCCCCGTGCACGCGCGGCGCAGCGAGGAGCAGCTCGTTTGATCTCCCCTGCTCGCGCGGTAGAGCGCTCCTCACGAGCGGAGCGCGCCGCCGGCGCCCGCCTCAGTCACGACGGGAAGGGTGCACGCCAGCGGCTTGCTAAGAAAAGCGGATTTCCAAGGAGACCTCCACCCCCCCCCCTTATTGTCCTCCAGATGAGATGTAAAGCCGACTCTCTGTGGTCATTAAAAATCGCAGGGTGTTTCTCAAAAAGAGTAGGGGGTCTTACCCCAGTGTCCTGGCCACATCTCCCCCTGGCTGTTATCAGTCAAGGCCTCCTAATGATCCCCAACTCTGAACTGGCTTCATCACTCTGTTTACCTGCAAAGAGCTTTGAGTGGAGTGTCCAGAAAAGTGCTGTGGAGGTTATTATTAAAAAAATATGATTATTATTTAGAAAAGTGGTTGAAATGCTCCTCACTCAGTTCTCATCCCCTCCTAAGCAGAGGCAGTAGGGAAGGCTCACCGCACACAGGGCAGGCAGAGAGAGCCTCTGTCATGAGCCAGAGAGCCAACAGAGGACCTGGTGGGTGCATTGGCGGGTGTGCATGACCTCCTGCGCGCTCAGGCACAGAGCCGAACCGACCGAGACAGAAAACAAGAGCTGCAGATGTTGTTTCCGTTTTTGGTGGCCCGGTCTCCTCCATCCTTCGCGGCCCAGGTGACAGGAGAACCGGGAAGCGCGAAGCTTGTGTCCTAGCGAAGTCCGGATGCACTCCCCTTGACCATTGCTTTCCATTTCCCAGTAAGCGCAGGTTTTAGATTCGCGGCTTCCTTAGAATCCGTGCCCGAGTACTGATTCCCGAAGAGATACGGGTTCTTTAGTTGCCATGCCAACGGAGCCCCCGATTCCTTAATGGAGTCAAGTCTTCAATTAAGTGGTCCATATCGACCTTATTTCCAGATCTCAAGTCACTAGATATTAAAAGCTGCCCTGTAATCCCTGCAGTACTGAGATAATCCATTCGTGTGCTGTGCAGTCACTGCCCTGTGTTCTTAAAGCAGATGTCATTGCCAGGGACAGAGTATTCTGAGGCTGTGAGCCTCTCATGTCTCCATAATTCAGGCCCAGGTCATATCCCGGATTTAACATGCGTGCCAAAATTTTCCAAAACTGCTGCAAGAAGACAGCTTTCCGTTAGGATCATATCTGGGACACAAGAAGACTTTGGCAAATGGAACACCTCTGGAGTTGCTGTTGGCAGGTGGATCTTGTTTAACCTGAAACCTAATTGAAGTGACCATTTGATTAAATGAGAATACTTTCCTATGTGGGTTCCAGGCAGTTGTGGATCGTGAGATGTTTAAAACAAGGACTTCAGAATTCCGTCCTTTCAAGGAACAAAGCTTCCCATCTCTGTTCTTATCCTCTTTTCTTAGCTTCTGCCTAATTCTTTCGGGAACGCGTTGCCTGTCTAGCTCGAACCATATTTGTCTGTTTTTTTTCCTCCCTGCGTGTTGATGACAGAGCAACAAAGCCGAGCCTCTTGCGACAGAGGCAGGGTGTGAGTTTTTTCCCCCTTCTTCCTGAAAGATTTCAATTAGGAGCCATCAGTCTGGCACGGAAGGGACAAGCACTGGAGAGACTCCGTTTGTCAGAAATTGAATTGTATTCCCTGTGACTCATTTGGTGCCAAAGCTCCCAAGAAACACAAGCTCCTGACGAATCTCCAATTAAAATGAAGACCATAACCATGCAAGATGACTCACTGCCCTCTTCCTCTCCCTCCTTCACAGACACACACACCTTCAGCCTGGGATCTGTGATACCCTCACGTCTGTACTCGACGGCACGCTGAGCAACATCACAATTGCGGCCAATTTTAACTCTCAATTGTAACTCCCGTATTTGCAGTTCCTAAACATGTAGGAGGTTCCCTTTTAGCTATTGCATTTCTTAAGTAACTTAGAACTTGTGATCAGAAAAAAAAAATAGCAAAGATTCTAAACCAAGGGACTTTTAAAGTCCAATAAGGATTCATTTACCGTGAGAAAAGAGCTGAGCTATAATGAGAGCCAGCAGGCGGGTAGGTTCCCAGGACCAGGACAGTCCCAGGTCGAATGACATAGCCCAGGGTCAGGCTGACTTCATCCGCACTACAGGGCTTCTATACTACTACTGTACGTCTAGCGTATGAACATCTTTAATGGCTGAGCTACTAAGAGTGCTGTTTTACCAATATTGAACATGGAGCTAAGCGATATGCGGCCAGCACCTACGCAAGACAATTCATCGTCGTGCCCCTGACTCAGCTCCTCCTGTAACGCACTGATTATGAGATGGCATAACTCAAGAACAACAGCACTGGCAGCAGGGAAGCTGCACAGAGGGGTTGCATCAGGTAGAATGGACGCAGATACCCTTGGTGTCGTGGCATGGCCGATTTTTCTACAGGTTTTTCAAACAAACGGCGAGGTTGACATCAGACAGGTGAGCATTTGGCGTTAGCCCCATTAGCCCCCCACCCCCTGGCTCAAGGTTCGAAAGCTTGATCGTCTGGACCTGGCAGTTCGAAGGGGCCGTTGGAATAGTCCAGCCAGTTGCTGCCCCAGCAGTGGTGAAGCGTCACCTGGACGAGGGGCAGAGCGATGAACATTTGTGCTTCAACACCCTCCTGAGCAGGTGATCGGTGGGAGTTATGGAATAATTCTTTTCCCAGATTTGCTCTATGGACACTGTCAAACACAAAGGTACAAAATGCATAGAACTGCTCTTGGACACGTCTTTCGTTGGTCTTAACGTTTGTTTCAAATGAAATATTCTGGGTGGTGAAATCTTATCCATCTTATTTGCAAATGACTATTGGGACTGTATTCTAGTCAATTTGCATGATAAATAATAGACATCAGGGCTTGGTATCACAGACTGAACAAATAAAGGTAGATGAACTAATAATAACATTCCAGACTTCGCTTTAAATGGTAGGAGGAATGAGTTGTGTGAATGCAACCAATCAATCAATCAATTTTATTCATACTGTATATAGCAGCTTTCAATACAGACCATTCTCAAGGCACTTCGAATAAATGATACGATGAAAACAGTGCCGTATACAGCATGTACTGTACAATGCAGGCAGATCCAGAGTACCAGAGGAGGGAAAAGAAGGTGATTGTTAGTGACGGTGCAGGAGAGGGTGCCAGCTCTGTAATCCCCAGCCGCAGCGATGTCGTCTCGAGTGATCAGCAGGAAGATCACACGGGGCTCCTCTAATCAGATTATCCTGGAGCCGGGCGCTGCGATTGTGGGTTGTGGGTTTTTCCTCTCGCAACAGTTTATTAGGCAAGAATTAAAAAGCCATTAGGATGCGCATCAGCCTGGCGTGGAAATGCGAGATAAATTTAGTGTGCGTGGCACTGGGGGGGGGGCTGGGTTTGCGTGACGGCTGCTGGCAGATGGGGGTGTGAAATTCTGGCGTGAGACGGGGGGACCAGGTCTCCAGGCACCCAGTCCAATGAGCCGTACCTGGTCTCCTGCTCTGGGCCTGGTTGACTCTGGATGTACCCAGACTTGCCAAAGTTCAACTGACAGAAAAGAGCTAAAAGATCATCGACAAAACGCACAGTATGGTGCCACCCAGGAAACTCCATTAATTGTAATAGTTCCTTAGGGATACAGACCTTATGAAAACCCCAAATTTAATGTCTCAGTTCTTTCCTGCATGTTTCCATTAGTGTACTTTTCTCGGCTTTTTAATTCGCTCCTGTTCATTTCAAGCATGAGGTGCGAGTTAGGGAAATTCTGGAGAGTGGGGCTGAAAGACCTCTGTAATACAGGCATTGCAGCTCTGGAAGAGTGTCCTGCTTTTTATGAATACATAAGTGTGCTGCAGAGAAAACGTTCCCTGCAGTCCGGAATGTTTCATTCATGTGAACTTCAGCTTGTGTAGGCACTAAACACGACAGCGGTTTAGGATACACCAAGGTCATTACAGGCTTTTTGGATCTGCTTGCCCTTGAAAATATTGCTTGGTAGCGGCACAAGGTGACCACAGACCACGCGTATACTGCAGAAAAAGATTAAATGGACACTTCAACTTCCAAATCACTGTGTATGCGCAAGGAGAAGGGCCTGTGCCTCTGTGTCTGCGCAGGTCTTCGGAGGCACGTATTTGGCCTAGTGAAACACGCAAGGTCCTGAGATTCAGAGGAAAGTATATCGCGCTAATTAAAAACTCAATCAAATCAATCAAACCGCACCTGTTGTTTTTGCAACATGCAAACAAAATCACTCTGGTTTCAGAGATTATGTCTTAACTAGTATCTGTTAGCACTCTTACGGGTATTTATTTAAAAGCAAGGGTGCTGTAACTTTAAAAGCTGAGTAAACGGTCTTTGTTGCGTTTCGATTGCTCGTTTAAGCTTTTATTCAGGGGACTGGGCGAGACTCCTGCTTGAAAATGCTCCCCTGCTGGTGTTGCTCCCTCCCAGCTGTCCCGCACTTCAGAAAAACCGCGTCCCCAGAACTGTCCTGTTCAACGATAAGCGGCAGACTGGGGCAGCTTGACCCGGGGCGTCCTGAATTTTGCTGTAGTATGTCGTATGAAGGCAGATTGAAAATGCAAGTACTGTAAAATAATTGTAAAGGCACAGCAGAGCACGGCGGATTGCGTTAGACTGTGGGAATGCGAAATCAGCGCAGAAAAGTAATGGGCGGATTGAGCTCCCTAAATATTCATGAGCACAACAGAGCTGTGCCCCTCTGGCGTGTCAGGTTGTCCTTTTAAACCGCCCGAGAAGGCTGCACACCCTGCTCTCTGCGTCAGGGAATCCCCTCGCAGGAGTTTTTTTTTTAAAACGTTTCCTCCCGTTACCAAAATGTGTCGTTTTCACCGGTGTCAAATGAATCCCTGCTATTTTTCTTTAAAAAAAAAAGTTTGTAAGAGAATATTTTTTCCCAACAATTTGTATGTCGACGTCCTCTCTCGCTCTCTCTCGCTTTGGACACATACTTTGAAATATTTCGTAGTGAATGGGCAGGCTGTGTCGTCAGAACGCAAGCAATGCCTCTCCCGATCGCGCACCTGTCAGACGGTAGAACTCTCGGCCGTGTCTGAAGATACACTCAGCGGCAGGCCCGAGGCTGTTGGTGCAGTCCGAGAAATTCGGCGGAGACTGGGGAGTTTTTTTTTCCTCCCTCCCTCCCTCTGGCACGTTTTGCACTCTGCGGTCTGTGAAGGAAACGTCGCTCTGCAATGAAAGCTGGCGCGGTCTGTAAACGGATTAGTCGAGCTGCGCGGATCTAGTTAAGTGTAATTGCACGTTTAGCCGGAGAGCTCCGCGCCTCTGGATCTGCGCTCGCCGTGGGATTTGCGCTGTGTAGTGGGAATCCTGGCGATCTCCTTCATATTCACGGCGCGCTGCCCCTTTTTCTCGTTTCCCTTCTCGCTCTTTAATCCTGCCATCTCACTGATCTCTCTCTCTCTCTGGCGCGCCTTCATCCCTGAAGCAGGCTTCCCCACCACGGCCGCTTCAAACAGGATGAGTGCCTCTTTCACAAGAGCACAGAGCCGGACCAGGGCCGTGTTGATATTGCTCTCTAGAATACAACTGTATATTTTACATTGTAAAGGAGAACTCCTAACCTTCTACCACTCTAAATGTAGTATAGAGTATAATGTTTGACACCTGTTGGCAGAATCGTTTACCGAAGCTCGGAGGCGTGACTCCGGGTGCCTCTCTGGCTACAGTTCGTCAAGTGAGGAAATGTTTTGCTGCATATAGAAGAAACCCTGTAGTCTAATACCTGTTTTTATGAAACGCACAAACGTCCTTTCATGACCGATATACTAAGACGGTCAAACAAATCTATCAGTGGAACCCACAGGGAGGTTTTGTTGCGAATGCATGCACATTAACTCATCAGATTTATAGTAGGTTAACCAACAGCAGTGTTTCGCTTGATTAAACCTCCCTTAATTGAAATTATACAACTAGATTCAAAATACAATGATGAAACGGTCAACTTATTTCAGAAGATGAGGACTGGTTTTACTGTAGGTACCTCTTTGCTGAATTCCCTCGGGGTGAGAATCATCCTGGGCTAAAACTCATTTAATTCATTTTAACTCAGATTATCTCTTGAGTATCCCGTGTTGCACACGCCTGCAACACCGGCCACCCGCACGCACCTTGCCCGCTGTCAGCGATATACACAGATGTGGCCCGCTGTCAGCGATATACAGATATTGCGGGGATGAAAATAGAGACCCCTCTTTATTTTTGAGCTTGCAATCTGCGGACGCGCAGTCGCGCGAGGGCGACCCCCTGCCCGGGAGAAAAGCCCGTCACGCGACAAGCAGACGTCACGGTCACCGGGCGCGGGGGCTGCCCCCCGATTCCCGAGGAACGTGAGCGCCGCCGAGAAGCGGCTGCCTTTCCTCTGGATTGCTAAGCAACCGTTGCCAAGCAGTCTGGCCAAGTGTCGTGGAGTAAAGAGAAGCCTCCAGGTAGGGCCCGGCTCCCGTCTGGGTTACCGCCGCCGCAGGGGCGCCTGACCGAGCTCGGCGCGACGGCGAAGCCAGGGTGACAGACACCCCACAGCAACGGCACGGCGGGAGGGTCTCCATCGCCCTCAACCGGTTTACAGTGAGGGGGTGCCCCATCTCCGTGCTCAGGGGGGGGATATACGCGGACGCACAGGACACAGGATGCATAGTCCAGGAAAGATGACGAGAGTGGCACTCAGAGCCCCTCCAGCATAAAGAAGGCAGAAACAAGACGCGACACTGCGTTTTTAATGTGATGATTAAATGGGTTTTATCGTTGAGGAAGCTGCTAATGGGATGATTTGTCAAAGGCTATTTACCCCAGCAGTCAGCCCCTTGGACCTCAGAGAAGTGTAAGACCGGGACGGAATTCCAGTAACATCCAGTATAGATCCAGACTGGTACCTGGGAAAGCTGATGTGGCCGCTAGCAACACTCCACTGTGGGGATCCTGGTGCTGTCCTGTGGCACGGGCTGCCCGCTGGTCTCTGCTGTGGTAAAAATAAATGCGCTCCACTTTGAGAACGTAAAAACTGCAAACCGAGTTTCCCAAACTCCCCCAAGCCCCTTTCTGCCAGAAGCACAAACGCAAGACGCGCCAGGAAACGTGATTCTGGAGCAGCCGGGACAATTAAGCGCACTCCAGTCTGACAGCGGTTTGTTTTAAAGGCCATCAGTTTCCGGAGCTAGGGCAGGGAGAACCCATCTCAGGCTGTCTGAATAATACAGAGCAGTTACCCTGGCAGCGCTGGGCGACTGGCTCCTGGAGATGAAGCCGCCTGTAATGGGTGGATGTTTACGGTTTTTTTTTTAAATCAGTCTCTTTATCGCATGTCGTCTCAGATAAGGGAGCCTGCAGCTAGGCATCGGCAAGGGGAGCCAGAAGAGGCGTGGCTCTAAATGAATTCTGGGAATGCATGGAGGTACGCTTGGCAGCACCAACCAGCCCTGAGCAGTCGGTAGGAAGAAAGACTGGAAGGGTGCAGGAATGAAAGGGATATGCACGCACCCGTTTTCTAACCACTTCTTCCGAAATAGGGTATCCCAGCAAGCAGCGGACACAGGGCAGGGAAGACAGAGACGGCCAGAGAGAGAGAGATATGGAGGCAGGAGTATATAGCAACCGAACACAGGGGCAGTGCGGTGGCTCTGTGGCTCAGGATCCGCGCCTGTGGCTGGAAAGTTGCGGGTTCATATCCCGCAGCCGGCAGAGGATTCCTACTCCGTTGGGGCCCTGAGCGAGGCCCTTAACCCCAGCT
The DNA here is from genome assembly GCF_055471065.1 of Atractosteus spatula. NCBI lineage: Eukaryota > Metazoa > Chordata > Actinopteri > Semionotiformes > Lepisosteidae > Atractosteus > Atractosteus spatula. The sequence goes on from NC_142714.1 coordinate 49,858,017, forward strand.
GCTCCAGGGGCACCGTCTGTGTCTCTTGGAGAGCAAGCTGGGGTCTGCGAAAAGACAAATTCCTAATACAAGAAATTGTATACGGCCAATAAAGTGATCTTATCTCTTATCTTAAACTTTCTCATGTGAGAAGGAGAGGACTCTCAGGTGGCTCTGGGTGCAGCCCTGCATTCGATTCCGGACTTGGGTCCCTCCTGGGCGGAGTCTGCATGTTGTCCCCAGGTTGGTGTGGGATTCTCCAGGGGCTCCGATGTCCTCCCACCTTCCTCCACAGGCAAGCTGCCTGGGTTAATTGCAATCCCTGAACTGTCCCTGTGTGCCTGCTCTAGCTCTTGTGTCTGTGTGTGCATGCTCCCCGAGACACAGGAGGGTCGCGTCCTGGCTGTTCTCCCAGAATGGGCTCTGGATTGCTGCATCCCTTACTGGGAATAAGCAAGGATGATGGAGTTTTTGATGGAGGGATTACTTTGCATTAACTGCCACTGATAACTCACCACATAACGCATAGGATTTTATTTCACAGGCAGACATGTAAAAAGGCAAAGCGGATATAAAATGCAACAAGCTATTTTGTTTTTTAGCGTAGAGGCCATGTTTTTGTTGTTGTTTTTTTTTAAATGTCATCGCTGTTAAAAACAGCCCAAAGTGATGCAGCCCTGTGTGTTATCACCGCCAGCGCACTCATCAGTGTTGTGTCACCCCCCTGCCCCCCCCACCGCCGCCATCCCTGCGAAACAAGCTGCTCCGCAAAATATCTTTCACTTCAGATCTGCTGATACCAGCAGCAAAGGACTCATCTGCTCTGCCCCCCCCCTCCCCTCCCCAGCTCTGACTAATCCCCAGCCTGGTAGATTTCTGCCCGTGCCATGCTGTGCCCCCCCCGGCTGTTTCCCTGGTCAGCGCGCGCTGCGGAGAGCAGCGCTGTCTCGGTGTGCGTTGTGCGTGGGCGGCGCCACAGTGACGCCTCTGTGGAAATGGGGGGGGCTTCAGGGGTGCGAATCGGACCGAGGGAGCAGACTGCCCCCTTCCTCGCTCATCCTGTCCAGGACAGCAGTGCTCTGACCAGCGTCGTGGAGTGGGGAGTCCTAGGACCCTGCAATTTTCCGGGAATCTTTTTAGGGTTCAGATGGTTTAAATGCCCAGATCTAGCATTTGGCTGCTGAGGATTTTAGATTTGAAATCCCAGTGAAGAGCAGAGAATAGCTTCAGACTCTGCATTCCAGATGTGCTTCTCGGACACGCCCGCCTGACAGACCCAGTCATTCGCTAATGCAACACGGCGACTTGTGGGAGATTGAGCACTGACTGGAGGAGTGGGGAGCGGCACAGTGGCCCAGTGGCTAGCGTTACTGCCTCCGGACCTGGGGTACCATCTGCGTGGGGTTTGTGTGTTCTCCCCATGTTTCGCATTGGTTTCCTTTGACTGCTTCAGCTGCCTCCCACAGTCCAAAAATATATCCGAGTAGGTTATTTATACTGGTTAAATATACTGGTAGTTTATTTGGATACTGCAAAAAGATGGCCCCTAGTTTGAGTGTGTGTGTCTGTGTGTCTGCCCTGTGATGGACTGGTGTCCCGTCCCGGGTGTGCCCTGCCTTGTGCCTGTTGCTTGCTGGGAGAGGCTCCGGCTCCATCGCGACCCCGTGTTGGATGAAGTGACGTCACTGCAAGTCTGCCAGGCACTGGACAAAGGTTCCAGGAGTCTGGGGTGCTCTGGTCCAACTTTTCCTGATGACATTGTGCCACGTGTGTTGAATTTCTTGGGCTCCCTGGTCATACACAGCTAGTGACGTGAAAAGGCTTCAAACCAGCAACACCTGGGCCATAGAGCTGAACCTGCTCCCCAGGTGAGCGTCTTTACTGGGTGAGACATGAGGGATCCCCCAAACTAGTGAGGACTGCTGTGTTACCTACAGTAGTACCTGTGGCTTACCAGGGACTGTGATAGCAAGCACTGGCATATGTTGAAGCAAAATTAATACAGATAAAAATAATTCCAGATTGGCTTCCCTTGGTTATTACACATACAAAAGACTATTTTTGATCTTCAAGGACTAAAAAGACCCTTTGCATTTCTTAAAGTGCCATTGTGTTCTTAGTCATGATTATGAAATGACTTGGCAGTTACGCAAGTATTAAAAATGGCCACATGCACCAAACTCCAGTCATTTATCCTGCTGTCCCAGTTGCAACCCAGCCCCCCTCATAATTATTACATTATCAGAGCAGGCACGCTGCACGCAGAGAGACAGAGCAACACGAACTCTGGCACAGACGGCGCTAATAGGAAGTTTCACTGTAAACACACAAGCGGAGCTTCAGAGAGACCCTGCCGCATTAACCACAGTGGCACAACGGTTAAAATCTAAACCACTGTTTGGAGCCAAATTCATTGCCAAATGAATGACAGATCTAGCCAGCCAATAGAGTCACCAATACTCCCAAAGTAGGAAGTGTAATCTGAGTGCACTGCTTCCAAGTGAGACGTGGATAGTTAGGCAGCTTACACAGCCAGGTTAACAGAGGATCTGGCCGGATGTAGCAGGGCTGTGCTGGACAGTCCTCCTCCTGCAGGGTTATCGGACCTTCAGAGTTTCAGTCCTCCTGTGCTGAACAAATGAATCAGTATTTCTGAGTTTTTATGCAGATGGTGATGAAAGAGATCTAGACATCATGACTTTCTGTGGGACCCCTGTCGTTACTGCAGAAGATGAGACCTGGGCGGCTGTGTAATTCTGCTGAGCCTCGGTGGACTGAGCTTCTTAAATGCAGGCGGTCTCTCTGTCTCCAGGGGCGAACTGGGGTGCAGTAGTACATCCCCTCGTGGAAGGTTACAGATCTTGTCCTGTGTTTCGTCTTGTTTAATTTCGAGCTGTGAAACCCGTGTGAAATTGAATCTGTTAAATCGCCTCTGGAGCGGCACGGTGGCACAGTGGTGAACATTGCAGCCTCGCAGTCCTGTGGCCCTGGGTATGATCTGGGGTCCTGTCTGTGCTGAGTGTATATGTTCTCCCTGTGTTTGCATGGGTTTCCTTCAGGTGTTTCAGTTTCCTGGAATTCCCACAGTCCCACGCATACTGGTATGTTAAATGGCGTCTGGGTGTGTCTGCTCAGCGATGGACTGGTGTCCCATCCAGGGTGTACCCTGCCTTGTGCCCGTCACTCGCTGGGATAGGCACCACCTGTACAGGATAAAGTGGGTAGATAATGGATGGAAATTGACTCTGTTTGGTAAGGGACAGTGAGAAGGCACGGGTGTTGCGTGAGGAGATTGTTGCTGTTGCTGATTGCTGGTGTCGCTGGGACATCCAGCTTTGAGGCCACATGGACATGGTCCCTGTGACCTCTGCCATGCGGGGGCATTGATCCACATGGAAATATCACTACGTCTGAGTCACTTGCCCTTCTGAGACTTATTGGCAGACTAATCTAACTGCCCGTCGATAAACATTTCCGCCTGAACTCTGCTTCTCTCACCCTTTCCCGACGGCTGTGTGTCCAATATCTTGGTGGCGCTGACGTCACTGTGCCCTGCTGAGTCGATCCAGAGACGGCAATCAGAGCTGACGTGCCCGCGTGGCAGGGAAACATCTGGGCGCAGTGTTGGCACTGCGAAAGGTCTGGCTGGGAGCTGAGGAGGAGAGCAGATGTTGTTCAGACTGCACGTCACAGCAGAACCCGCAGGCAGCAGCAGGCAGCAGCGGCTGACAGTTTGGGAGGACTCGCTGTCAGCAGCCAGGGAGGGCTGGAGGCCCCGGTGCCAGTGAAGGACTGCACACTGGACACACGGGCATGAAGGACTGCACACTGGACACACGGGCATGAAGGACTGCACACTGGACACACAGACTGACATGAAGGACTGCACACTGGACACACGGGCATGAAGGACTGCACACTGGACACACGGGCATGAAGGACTGCACACTGGACACACAGACTGACATGAAGGACTGCACACTGGACACACGGGCATGAAGGACTGCACACTGGACACACAGACTGACATGAAGGACTGCACACTGGACACACAGACATGAAGGACTGCACACTGGACAGACATGATAAAAATTACAAATAAAATAGAACTGATTGCATGACAAAATAGATACTATTAAAAGGGTGACTTGAAGAAAAAGAATCAGAGATATTAACAGACTACAGCAAAATGTCACATGAATGATTTATTTTTCTATTGCCTGGCTGTTAGGGTGGATTTGAGAACAGTGTTGTTTTTTTTTAACAGAGAACTGATTTATTTAAAACACAATTATGTTCTTTCTTTCGAAGCGATGTGGGAAGTGTCAGACGCAGGAGTGCACGAATCAGGGGACGATGACACTAACCCTGTACCCCCCACCCTCGGCCTCCCGCCTTCTCAGGGAATGTGAGCAGAGTGCTCCCGTGGCTTAACTGAGCTTGACCTGACAGAGGGAGACAAGGGATTGGGGGGGATCCTATGCTACCCCTGATTCTGACATTTGCTGGTTGAGCAGCACTGATTTCTCCTTTTACGTTAGTCAGAGAGCAGCAGGGTGCTCCCACAGTGTCCCCACGGCCGTTTACTCGGATTCCTGTCTTTGTTTTCCCCTGAGCTCTTAGTTCACCTGATCAGCTGCTTTGATCGTGCGCAGCTTAACCCTTTCCCCATGTCCTTCAGCTGCTCGCCGTGAGAAGACCGCAGGGCGAGCGTCTCTCATCCCCGATCCACACGCTGCGAGGCCCAGATCACTCAGTACTTCTCCCCCTCCCTGTGCGGATCGTTTCATCCGCGCTGCTCCCTCACGCATGACGTCTGGTCCTCCCAGAGTCCCCCGGCTCTCCTGGCTGCTGCTGGGCCGCCGCGCCTGTACGGCGGGACCAGCCTGGCTGGGCCACGTCTGCTCTGTGCGGGTTCGGCCGCTCCCGCAGAGAAGCATCGCCGCGCGTCTTTGAGTCATCCCCCCTCAGGGCCAGCCCCCCCCCCCCCCCCCCCCCGCCAAGTCCTGTCACAGCCCCAGCTGTCAGCCGATCGGTGGTGTTAACGAAGATAATTGACGTGGGAGAGGCGTCTTCTTGGAGGGCTGACTCTCCATCCTCTCGGAGAGCTAAATGTGAGCTCAAAGTGACAGCGCCATGGAAACGAGCTGCGCTGCTGGGAAGGGCCTTGCCTTGCACCCTGGCGTCATCTCACAATCATTCCTGGGTGGCATGATGGCACAGCCCTGGGGCCCCGGGTTCAATTCTGGACCTAGGGTGCTGTCTGTGTGGAGTCTGTATGTTCTCCCCGTGCTCGTGTGGTCTTCCTCCAGGTGCTCTGGTTTCTCCCACGGTCCAAAGGCATACTGGTGGGTTGGCTGGCTTCTGGAGCGAGCGTGCCTGTGTGTTTGAGTCCGCCCTGCAGCGGACTGGCGTCCCCTCCAGGGTGTACCCCACCTTGCGCCCACTGATTCCCCAGGATAGACTCCAGCTCTCCTGTGACCCTGATTTGGAAGATGCGGTTAGAAAATAGATGGATGATGCTTTGTTTCTAATAGACAGTGGACAGCTGTCCGAACGGTACTTGATATGTATTTGATGGCACATCAAATGTCACACTGTGTCAATGTTTGGACAGCTTTCAGAGCTTCGGCACAGCACCAGCCATTACAGAGAGGACCTGCGCAACAGTAGTTCTTGACTGAATACAGACCAAGAATGCAGCACAGGTGAGCAGCTCCCCATAGGAAGATCATCCCATCCTTTTTGGTACAGGAGCTACCATCTGATTAAGTGATTAAGCTCATTAGCTCTCATAAATAAATGACTAATTAGCCAGTGGTTAAAGGTATCCAGCATCTGAGTGGATTAGAAATCGCCTTTTCACAAGTGCCTCTTTGGCAGTGTGTTGTAGGCACTTCAGGTTTTACTATATGCAGTAGGTAAAGAAATAATAGCAGAGTGCCATTTTTGCACAAGTTTTTTTTGGTGTGGAAGCAAAAACAAATATTGTTTTTACTGACTGCACATAACTTATCAGAAGATATGGTAAGCTGACTTAGTGTCTTAGGAGGATTGTGTGAAATTCCATGATAAGACCAGCTGGTTTTCCTATTTGCAATTAAAACTTGTGCAAAAAAAGGAGAACGTGCAAAATTAGTACCGTGCTGGAAGTCACAAGAACTCCAGACCTGTCAGAGAAGGTGATTGTCTTTTGGGTGGTTAGCGAGATAAAACTCAAAATTGTTGGGCTGAGTTTCTGCCGCATTCTTTGTACGTGAGTGCAAGCGTTTCATTCTTGTGACCAAGTGCTGTGCCTCGGTATCAGGTGTCTTTGACAATGACAACCCTGGTCTATTTTTATGCATGTGCAGGGCACTCCGTCATGTCTAAAATAGCTCCTTCGAGCAGGGTGGGGGACTGATATCTCTCCCAGTGCTCCACATTTAGACTGGAAACTGCGATTACAGCTTGACCTGATTCTGTAGAGGCCCATATTTCCATCTTCCATCATAGATGAGGGGCTGATTTAATTAAAATTAATGCTCCGTCTGCTCGATCTACGTAAGGCAGCACTGAAGAAAAAGAAAGAGTGAGAGCTCTCCAGTCTAAGGGGCTGCTGAAACTACAATCCATGCATCGACCCAGTTTCACTCCTGTTTGACAAGGAAGAACTTAGGAAGGGTCATAAACGAGAGAAGGCCTTTCAGCCCATCAAACCTATTTGGTGGATACGCGATCCATGGGTATTATCCAGCCATTTCCTGATAGCAGCTAGGGTATCGGATTCAGCAGCTTGGCCGACTCTCACAACCCTCTGGGTAAAGAAACTCCTGTTCTCAATCTGAAGTGCACGTCCACATGCTTTACACCTCATTCTTCAACACTTTTACCTGCAAACTAGTCTCTAACGCTCATCAATCTGTCTGGCTTCTGCACACACCTCCCATACAGCATTAAGACCCTTACAAAGCAATTTCAATTTGTCTTTTCGGAACCAAAGGCAAATTACCTGCTACAAGAGCCATTGACTGGCAAGGTGGTAGAGACATTCTCTCGGGCAAAGTTTTTAACTTTTGTCTATCTTTCTTTTGGTTCGCAATGAAAAAGAAAGGATTTTGATCTCTTGAGGTAGCAGCACTGATGGGACTGACTTTTAATTGGCACTGAGATGGTGCTTGAAACCGACTTCAGCAGTCAAACCTATTAGGCGAAAGAGAATTTACTGCATTTGCTGCAAGTACTACCGGGCCGTAAATCAATTTGTTTTTTTAAGGTTCTATGTATTTGCTTTTTCCAAAGAAATTGTGGGTTAGGGGACCACACCGAAGGCACAATGGTTTGCTGAAACACAAGACTTGGGTTTTCAATATATTGCAATAAATATTAGTTATTTGTTTGTTTTCAAACAGAACAGAAAAAAAATAACAGGCAGCGGAGGAGATTGAAATGCACGAACAGTGGCGAAGACCTACATTCACAGGAGAGTAAATTTCCTGCTCCTGGTGAGATACAGGCTGTATAAATCCTGGGTTAGTTATTTCCAGAGCTCTCAGGGCCTCTTAGCAAAATGGATTGATTAAGAGGTCCCTTACCCACCATCAAGGCACTATATCTCGAGCATCTCATGAATCTGTACGGTGACGGTGTGGGCTTTCTGAGAAGAGGAGAGGTGGAGGTGGGTTTTAATGGACTGGTTACGCCTGATGCCTGACATCTGCAAGTTGTGTTTAAATGGCTTCAGTGCTCACGAGGGCAAAGGGCCAGGACACTATACAGCAGGGTGGAGGAGCAGTCAGGGGTCTGGACTTGTAACTGGGGCATTGTGGGTTAAAATCCCAGGCGAGACACTGCTGCTGTACCTGGAGCAAGGCACTTCACTCAGACTGCTCCAGTACAATAACCAGCCCTAGAAATGGGTGCAAATGTAAATTGCTTTGGATAAAAGTGTCAGCAAAATAAGTAAGTGATCAAGACCTAGTGATTGCATTGACCATCACAGCCTTGTCACGGCACCAATGCATCCACACTCTGCAGTGTGCACAGACTAGAAAGCCCAGCCAGCTGACTGCAAAAGCAGTTAGATCCAATACACAACTAGAGAAAAGTCTCTAATAAGAGATGTGCATGTTATTGGTTCCTGTGTCCAAATGACCACATGCACATGTCTAATTTACCAAGCACATATGGTAGTTTTGGCTAACTAGGACACTCCAGCTTGGTTCAGACTCATCCCCCTTGCAGATGCAGACCTTTCGATGTGCTTCTTTATCTCCTTTAACAATGGAGAAACTTCACGTGCGCCAAAAGAAGTTTTTTCCACGGCTCGAGCTCTTCGGCAGTGAGCGCCTCGCCTTCCTCACCGGCCACGTGCTGAGCGCCTTGTGATGGAGCAGGACTCCTCACGATCCTGTCCTGGGACAGCTGGGAGCTGCGAGGCAGCAGGCACACAGCCTGACTGATTTCACACATGGGGACTATGCAGAGGCCCGGCGCTCATTACTGCCTGTACCTAGGCTGCCCCTCTGGATACTGGGACACAAAGACTTGCTGGCTTTCAAACATTGAGTAAGGACCTGCCACGCTGCTTGGCACTTCGTGCAGTCTTTTATAATGCTGACGTCCTTTTTCGTTTGCTGTTGAGAGCAGGTCGGCCGGATCTCAGCCGGAAGAAATATTTTAAATTGCCCTCATATATTTCCTATCCCACATTAAAAGTGGGGTTGGATATTTTTCCCTTTTTGGCACAGACCGTGTTTAGCAATGGCCCTGCAAAGAGAGAGCCCCAGCGTGAGATTTTATTGAACCGGTGAGTGAAAACAAAACAAGAGCAGCCCGGCACTGGTGTCCTGCGGCATGCTGGGAAGGCAGCTGGGGCGGCTGGATGAGTTATTATTAGAGGGAGCTGGAGGCAAGGGATCCAGTCCCCATTCTTCATGTGGTGACAACTCTCTGCACCACATGGACCTCTGCAGCTGATGTGCTGAAGAATCAATTCTGCATCTGGGTGGTGAGGAGGTGTGTGCGTGTGTGTTTGTCTGTGTGTATACACGTGTATGCACATGTATGTACGTGTCTGCAGGTGTGTGTGTATGTGTGTTTGTCTGTGCACGCGTGCATGTGGGTGTGTGTGTTCATTTGTGTGCATGTGTCTGTGCACACGCGTGTGTGGGTGTGTGTATGCATGTGTGCACGTGTACATCCGTGCGCAGGCAGGGGGTAGAGAGATACTGGGTCGAGCACTGCCTATGATGGCCTGAGACAGCTTGTGCAATGACACAGTAATAGAGTATTGATTCTCATACCCTGACATAACAGAAAAGGAACAAAACGTGAGGGTAAGCAGAGAGCCTGTATTTTGGGATTATTTCATTTGAAGCTCGTTTGCGAAAACCTGACTGATTAAATTGAAATCGAGAAGTCACCTAGGATGCCAGGGGTCTGGGCATATCCCTAATTTGTTGTTAGATGGCATTTGAACGAGGAAGTTGTAACTACTGCAGTATAGGGATGGCCACCCCAGAGGTGCTGTGTGGGATGAATTCAATTGGGTGCATGCACACCAATTAATGAATTTAAATTAAAGTTGAAGAATGATAATGTAGTTAACATATCCATGAGATCGATATTTGATATTTGGAGTGGCCATGCTTGCTGGTGGAGAGCAGGTTTTTCATAAGTCTCTCTTTAGCTGCTGTAAAGGCATCCATTCAAGGTCCTTTGAAGTGTACATTTTGCAACTCTCCAGGGCCAGCGTTATCCACTCCTGAAGAAAGTCAACAAATTTGCCCGGTTGATCAAAAACCTGTATTTCCTGGGTTATATGCCAGCTGATGTTGAAGAGTGACGGCCTGTGTTGAGGCTCTTCTGGATCAGGAATGGCCACTCCTGAGGTGCAGTGTAGAACGAATTAATTTATCTGCACACTCCATCACTCCACCAGGTGGTGCTGTGCACACTAAGAGAAGTGTGATAAAGTAGGACCTATTTTACCCCAAAAAATGATTGATTGTTTAGGCACAGCAAGCTGGAAGGTAAAATCGCACGCTTTCAGAAATTTGAACTAGGATTGTAAAAAAGTGTAAATGTGTAACACAGCAGCCAGCCTAGAGTTTCAGTATATGAGAAACAACTTTTTGAAACAGGAACATAAACTGATTTCATTGCATTCTGTACAATTTTATGAACCCCCCTCCCACACACACACAGTCCTCTCCAAACTTTTTTTATTGAAGTTGCAGAGGGAAATCCGATTTGGTAAGGAGCACAACTGTGTAACGCACTTGTGTGAGCATTCCTTCAGTTATTCAGTGATTATTCAGATTGGCAGTAAGGTGCATGTAACACGGTAAAAGCACCCTTTTACAACAGAGAGGTGTTGAAAATGTGCTCCAAAGTTTCAAAAATAAATCAAAACCAGCAAAAAAGTTCAGCTGTATTAAATAATTTTGCTATTCAGTGCTGCAGAAATACTGTCTGGCTCATATAAAGTAGTTAAAGCAATGCATCTATACTGTAGTGTGGTAAAAGCTTGGAACAAAGCACAAGACCTACAAATGCCATTGAAATAAAGCACCACGAGTCACAGCAAACCAAGGCTAGAAACGTCAGAAAACTACCAGCTAATTGGGCTTTGTAGGATGTTTGAATGTTCATCACATATAACGACACAAAAACATGTTAAACCGAACACTGGCAAGATCAGGGATATTCACGCAGAGTAAGAAATGCACCACAAACAGCCAATCAGTGTGCGCAGGCTTTGTCTTTTGTTAACAGTAAGCAGAAGTGCCTGAGCTCACGAAAACTGCTCTGCTGCAGTGCTACAGTTTCACCGACGATGATGCAGTCCTGCCGTCTCAAAACGCCACCCACCACAAAGCACAAAACTGAGCAGGAACAAACACCACATTCCCCTCGTGTATTATGCAGGACCTGGTTAAAAAGGGGGGTTGCTTTATGACACCCCGCTAGACGCAGCATCTGTGTGGGAGACGGTGACTGCCCTCCAGGGGGAGGTTCATGGACGAGCCCCTTGCTGGCGAGGGAGAGGTGGGCGTGAGTCAGTGCGGGAGCCCAGAGAAAGAAGCCAGCTCTGGCAGCTGTGATGTGTGTGAGCCTGGCAGGACTGTGCTCTGTGATCAAAGGCAAGCAGGGAGCGACAGAGAGATGGGAGAGGGAGGGTAACAGGAAATGATGTTTCTTTATGACTCCACAGCATGCCTCTGTGAACCCTCTCTAAGTTCAGCTGCAGATCTTTCTGGGTTTTTTCACTGCTGAATTATAGAGGAAGATCAAAGAAGAGCTCTCATTCCAGATGTCTCACTTTGTTTCCATTTTGCATATTGACTTGATCCATGTTCAGCCTACATTTTGAGGGAGAATTACTTTAACATTTCAATTGAAGATCGATAAAGATATCCTAAGTGTAAAAATTCTGCTTTTACTATAATGGAAGTATCTTATCATTACCAGAATCTTTTCTCTTCCCTTCCTAAACTCTTTCAAGATCGCTTTTAAGCTTTGGGGGAATTGGGCACCGTCTGTATCCAAACATCTTCAACACATCAGCAGATGTATTGAAACCTTTTCTATAAAAAAGATTTTATTATGAGGCAGAAAGGGTTAATAATGCTGAGTATGGTTCTATGACGGCACATGAAGTTAACTGCTAAAGTTTTTAATCAGCTACATCGTCATGAAAAAGCTGAAAAGTCAAATGGAGTTATGCCTTGGTTTTTTGGATGTGAATGCCATTCACAGATCACCTTCAATATCAAGGGTCACGCAGCCTCTAGATTGGTACCTATAACTGGATTTCACTTTTATTATCTATTTCCCGGGGAAAAACTCTGGATTCTTGGAAGCAATCCAGATTGTTTTTGTTTACAAGCACAAGTTTCATCCTGTAGTTTGTTTTACCATGCAGATAATTGGGTTATCTGGAGTGTGAAAAGGTGCAATTAATCTCAGCTGCTCCAGAAATGCCCTCTTCAGATACCAAGACTGATTGCCTATTGAATTTAATACAGTAGTGTATTTGCATTGACTTTTTTTTTCTGCAAGATGCATCATTATTATCGCAGAACAGATCTTGGCAGGACTGGAGTGCTGTGACAGTTAGGAGGACGCAGGTTACAGCACTGCTGCTAAACAGCGAGCAGAAAAACTACATGGATGTAGTGGTATCATTTTCACCTACAAAAGACATGCTGATTCAGCTCACCACGTGAACGTTCCATGGGATTTCAAACTGCACTTTTTTTTTTTGCACACAGCTCTGCAGCTCTGGTCCAAGAGCCTCATCCTTTCTCTGGCTGCAATTTCCCGCAAAGCTCCAGAGGTAGACAGAGAAATAAAATAAAAAATCTGGGAGCACCTCAACCCTCGAGCTCCTTAATTTACAATACATCATTAACATATACAAAGTGGAATCTGACGTCTGTTAGGGACTGTTCTGTTTTCTAACCTTGTAAAATGCCGAGAACTAATTAATAGCTACATTCCCATAATTCACAGCAAACACACCATAAATCTGAGAGGCGTTCCTTTTAAGAGAGAGAGCAACATCAGTTTCACTGGTCAGATCTAGCCCTGGCGCACTCATGAGCATCGATAAGAGCTCGGTTGAATCACCTGTGCTGGGCTGCTGAATTGGACTACATATACGCAAAGCAGAATTAGATTTTCAGAGTGGTGAAAAGGTGAGAACTAATTAATATTTATGCTCCCATAATGCAGATAAAGATATACAGTTTATAGTGACACCTTGTGAGGGGACGTTCTGGTCACTATGGGCAAATGCTTTCACTTATCCTTCAGTATGAAAGAGGAGTTAAGATCCAAGTCTGGGGGAGTCTCATGTAAAAAGGTTAAAAATTGTGAAAGAATACCTAACCCTTAGTGGAGTTCCTTTCTGACTCGTACTGCAAGTCTTAACTACCAGCCAGTAGGCTAATTCCCTTCACTGACCAAAACAATGTTTTGCTTTAATTGAGGGTGTTCGGCTCTTTTCCATTAGTCTGTAAACGTCTCTGTTGCTTTTGCTTTTTCACCAACCTGCGCCCAGGTATACTGGTCTGCTGGACTGTTATACTGGAACCCTCGGGGATACTGGAAAACACCTGCATTAAAGCAGCCCACAGCTTCCTGGTACAGCACTTGTGGTAGCAGCTGCAGTCTGTAGCTGAGAACTACAAATCATGTCTCATGGCAAGGCTATAAGTGTAAATGTTTCCACACCCTGGCCCATAGTATTTAGTACTTCTATTGCCCTGCTGCTACAATATGTCACTACTCTATATCACTACTGAAGTGAAAGCACAGAATTGGGAACGCTTCTAAAGGTAGAACAAGAAACCAACTTCAAACATTTCATCTTGCTTTAAAATTATAGTTGTTTTTTTTTTGTTCTGAATTGTGTTTTTGAAGCACAGCCTGACAATAGCACAGTGCTGGGAGCAGAGAGGCCCACTGACTCAGAGCGCTGAGTGGGAAAAGGTTTCAGTGGAAACCCATGTCTGCATGTGCATGTGAAATGCCTCCCCTTCATTCTCCTCCCTAGAGCTTCTCTTTGCTACATTTGCTTTGTTCGTTGTTGGAGTGAAATGAAGAGTTAACGGAGGTGATTCTGAGCTTTACTCTAATGTTTTCTGGAGAGCTGATTAATGGTTGCATCGGTCCAGAGTTGATTACTCGCTGAACAAATGGGGTAATGCAGTTATGCCGCACTAGTTGGTAGCTGGAAGCATACAGGCGTGGGCTCTCATGCCCCAAAACATGGGTGAAAATCACGGCCAGCAAGCAAAGACTTCTCCTAAACCAGGAGGCTGGAATCAGGGGGGGCTGGGACACATTTAACTCTGGGCAGACAGGGCTGAGCTTTTAAAAACAAGTGCAAACAATGCTGTTCCTATACCAGTCTCCAGAACGTGACGGAGCATTTGAAGGTACATGGCAGCCTTACAGAGGGGGGGGTCTCCACTCTAAAAAAGGCTGAAAGTTCTTGAAAAGGCTAGAAGTTCTTGGGGGGCCCTGCGTGAAAGAGAAGGGTGGTGACAGGGTTCCACTTTCCATGCTTTATGCAAAAGTAATAATTATAATAATAATTCCTTACACTTATATAGCATTTTTCTGGACACTCCACTCAAAGCTCATTACAGGTAATGGGGATCCCCTCCACCACCACCAGTGTGCAGCCCCACCTGGATGATGCGCCAGTCCGCTCCCCACACACCAGCTCCCAGTGGGGAGGAGAGCAGAGTAATGAAGCCAGTTCAGAGAGGGGGATTATTAGGAGGCCATGATGGGTAAAGGCCAGGGGAAAATTTGGCCAGGACACCGTGGTAAAACCCCTACTATTTTTCAGAAAACACCCTGGGATTTTTAATGACCACAGAGAGTCAGGACTTGGTTTGTGTGTCTCATCTGAAGGACAGCGCCTTATTACAGTAGAGTGTCCCCGTCACTATACTGGGGCTTTAGGACCCACACAGACCGCAGGGTGAGTGCCCCCTGCTGGCCAAAGTGATGTGATGCCCAGGGAGGGGAATGGGGGCCTTGCTTGGGGACCCTAGGACACTGCAGAAAAGGACAGTGCAGCAGGCAGGGTACAATCCAATCCAAACAGGACCCTAAGCGTCACTACTGATTAGGGAACTACCCTGAGCCCTACAGTACCTGCGGGGCTCGGTCAGTCCTGCGTACGCGTGTCCCATGGCCGTGCCTGCGTCTGCTCCTCCAGCTGGATGGCGGTCCAGGGTTTCTCCGCCTCGCTCAGCTGTGTGCTCCCTCTCTCCTGCAGGGCTGGACGACTGCCTCCAGCAGTACATCAAGAACTTCGAGAGGGAGAAGATCAACGGCGAGCAGCTGCTTCACATCACGCACCAGGAGCTGGAGGAGCTGGGCGTCACGCGCATCGGGCACCAGGAGCTCATCCTGGAAGCAGTGGACCTCCTCTGTGCCCTGGTCAGTGTCGAGCACCACGCGTAAGACGGCCTTTTCTTGGCGCTGCACTTGCAATGCACTGCAGGTGGCAATCCATACAGTTAAGCCCACTTTCTTCCATCTGTGTACTCCAGAGCTGACCCTCTTTCCAGTGCTGTCCCCTGTCCATGCCCTACTGACTCAGAAACCCTGAAGTGTGACCACCACTATCCACGCAGGCACTGCAATGCTCCTGCATACTGTGCCATGTGACTTGGCACAAATACTGTAGCTGCACCATCCAATACAGTGGTTCTACTGACCTACTAAACAGGCCAGACCAAGCCCAGTATTGGGAGGTTAAGACTGTCATAGGGTTCTCCTTGGGAACATCTTGGTCTCCAATCTGGCATCATGCAGGTCAGATGGACTCTTAGGTGGCCGCCATGAGTCCCTGGTGACTCAGACTGGCTGTGCTCTGCTGTGCTTGCTGCCCCATGAACACTGATGCCCATAAATTCACCAGAGCCTCTCATTCTGCCAGCATATGTCTCCAACAGATATTGCCAGGCTGAATTTACTGTTCCTATTTACTCATTTATAAAGCACTTTCATTCAGGTTTGGCATAATACATGGCATTTAAATGCAAAGTCTTATTTTTAGTTGCTGTTTGAAGGAGGAAGCCATACTGTCAGGCTGCCGAGCTGATGAGCTCAGCCTCTCTCTCTCTTTTGCTTTCTCAAAGGCATTGAAGCAAAACGAACACTGGTCCGTCAAAACAGAAAGCTTTAACTCCAGGTTTATTCAGTCGTGTCTTGGGGACAAAGAAAATGTTGGAATTACCCGAACATGTCCATCAATAAGCAGAAAACCATCCACAGCACATAAATATACATGAATACAGAGGACAGTATATGTACAAGAATATTGCGTATCACGTATGAATAAGACCTGACCAAAATTGCTTCTGACTTCTAGGAATTTTACTGTAAATGTTAACACAGTTAGTTCATCAGTGTAAAAATAAAAAAAATAAAAACCCGTGCCACACCACTGAACAGTGAATCCCAGGGGTAACATATAGACGGTAATTAAGTGCTAGTGTAAAAGTGTACATGCATAATTATCTGAGCGTGCAGATGTTCATTTCTAACCCTGTCAGTTCTTCCTGAAGCCAGAACCCAAGCCCATTCCACATGAGAGGATAAACACAGCCAGCTGTGCGAGCAGATAAATTCAGACTGCAACTTCTCCCACCGAGAGAGCTCTGCTGGGTGTCTGGAATCAACAGCCCAGTTGACTGTATTGGACTGGATGCCATTCTGGAGTCAAGGTCTTACTAGAAACGAAAGAAGCGAAATAAGCTGAGTGGCCTTGCTTTTTGTTTACGAATTTGAATGCTGCAGGACAGCGGTCTATGAAAAACCGTGACACCCCATGATTTTTCCCCTTTACTGCATCTGCTTCATTGTCATCTCTCACCCAGAGAGGGCCCACTCCCTGCACAGACAGTGCAGACCCAGAGGCTGGTTTTACACATGAGCTTCCCAAGCCAACAGCAGCTCAAGAGGGCTGTAGATGAGCAAGAGGAGCAGTAGAGAAGTCAGGGGAGCAGGATCTCAGCGTGGCTTGTCCTGGGGTATAGGCCTGCTGAGAGGAGACATGTACACGGTGGAGCTGCCGGGTGGGGTGGCAGGAAACAACCCTGTGATCCAAGGAGGAGAAGAACAGCTCTGGGATTTATCTCCCGGCCAGGGCTGAGACCATGGGAGGCAACAAAGCCTGGATTTTTTGGGGGGGGGATCCCCTGGAGGGTCTCTGAGCACCCCACACTGAGAATCTAGTGGTCAGATCAGAGAAAATGCAAGGCGTTATAACCAAGAGGGGGAAGGAGAAAATGTACTTTGGGGTTCAGAGGTGAGTGAGAGATGTGGCATCTTTGTGAACTCGGTGGTTCAGAAGGTAGGAGTGCTGCAGGGACTGGAGCTGAACTCATATTACAGTAGGAATCCGGTTCTCTGCTGCTCCTGGCTAAGCTTGTCTCCAGCTGGTAAATAGTTTCTAGGTGTTAAAGTGCAGGCATCTGTAAGGATGATGTTGGAAGGTGTTTATGGGGGACAGAAAACAGAAATGGAAGGCAGGATGAAAGAAACAATTCCCACAGCGTAAACCAATTTCCCCCCCGAACTGTCACGTCGCAAAGCGTCTCTCACACCTGCCTGCCATCTCCTTGGCTCCTCGGCTGCCGACTGCCGGCTCGTAGCGCAGGTGCACACTGGCAGGAGGTACGAGTCTCCGGCGCGTTCCTTTGTGACTCTCCATGACAGACAGCCCTGCTGTGGAGTCCGATCAAGAGGGGGGACGGGGCAGCGGCGTGTCCTGACTGGCCGACAGGCTGCGGGACAGAGCCAGGGCGGAGCATGCACGCCAGGAATGTCCGAAAGCCCTTCCTTCATCTGAGGTGCCACGATAAAGAAGGGGGAAGGGGTGGTTTCAGCAGCTGTTTCACTGAATTTGGCTTATTTTCCAAGCTGTCTTGATTCTTCTGCTCTGAAAGCCTAAATATTGAGAGGCCCACAAGCTGACGAAGACCTAGCCCGCTTCATGACTGTGGCTTAGCCAGCGAGGGGAAAGAAACGTCTCTGTGGAGGGAGCTGCTGTAAGGTGTGACTGGGTCCTGCTGTTTGAGGGAGTGCGGAAAGATGACCCAGGCCTGTGGCCGTCTGCGTGTGTCTGCAGGGCCAGAGCGCAGAGGAGAATGAGGCAGATCGATGGCACTGGAAGGAGAGAGAATAAGGTCACCTCTGCACCTCTTATCTCCTGAGCAGGTGGGAAGCAGACAGACAGCTGATTTCCTGTGGGCCGAGTCGTTCTGTTCCCAAATGCACTGGGATTCCTCTGCATTTAGATTCCCAGTCCCAGTCTTCCCAGTCTTGTTATTCCTGCTGGGCCACGGAAACTCATCCCGGTTTTTCCCGGTTTGGATCTGTGCTCTTTAAGGTACCCTCTGGGAACTGGTCATGAGTGATCTGCCTCTCTTAATAAAACCTCTTTCTGTGCGAACGGGCGAGAGTGACTGTGTTGTTAAACATCAATTTTGACATCCTTCCAGAATGCCTAACTCCAGATTACATCCCTTCTTCCAGTTCTCGACTTCGACCGAGTCGTAATCATCTGAGACTCTTGTCCCTTATGCTGCACGTTAATCCCCAAATTAAAAAGCATGAGGTCTGGAAAGGGACTGACGCCTTGTGTTCTTCATGGACATTTTGAGTAGAGCTCTGTGCACTTCTAATAAGGAATTACTGATCTGAGCAATGTATCGTACAAAAAAATACTAGGATTTTACCCTCCATATATTTGCTCAGATCTTATGTACAGTAGGCTGCACCATGCATCTGAGTGGTCAGCCATGCAGCATTTGCGTTTGGACGGGCCTCTCAGGGCATCCTTATGATCTGGAGCACGGCAGCGTCTTCAGACTCCCCGATTCCCGATTCCTGCCATGACTCATGCCCGGCCGCTTACAAAGCCCTTATCGATTTGCGCGGAGTGTTTCAAAGTCAGATCATGTAGAGGCATTACGTCATTCCGGCAGGAGGGCTGACATGAGTAATTGCTGCGCTGGGGAAAGGCCGCGCCTGTCAGCGCAGCCGGGGAAGGATGCACAGAGCGCCCGGCGAGCGAGGAGGGTGACAGGCAGGGCCCAGCTGCCTGGGCAGCGAGGGCTTGAGCTGGCTGAGCCACAGGTCTCTCGCTCTGTCTCTCGCTCAGCGCCCCTTTGCAACGAAGTCAAAGGGAAAACAAGAGGGAGCTTGAGCTGCTGGCTCTGTTAAACACACACTGAGCCCCGACAAGAGAATGGCTCACTGTTCAGTGAGTGCACCGTGCCGGCCACAGGTTGTTGGTGTTGGACGTTTAAGAGGAGTGGAAGACACACAGAGAAAGGCACGAAACTGGGCATGTTTCACCTATGCAGACTATAGAATACAGGCGGTCACATGGACTAGAATAGTCCATGGAGTAGCACTTGTCAGTGCTATTTCCCTGCACTGCTGTGGGAGAAATGCAGGCAGGGTTGTGTCTATTTGCACTGTGATCCCAGAGTGGACACAGCAGAGTTACAGGTACAGTATGTGCCAGGTGGAGGACAGAAACCACTGCCACTGATGCCTCTCTGAATCTCCATGAACGGGGCGCATGACATGCTATAAAGGATTATTGTTTGGTCTCATAATTTAAATTAGCATCAGGGCCTTCAATCTGGAGCTGTCACCTCATGAGGGAGAAATGCATGGCCTTTGCTAAAGAGAGGACTCCCAAGGGATTGTAGCTGGTGGGTTTGTATGAGGGCTTTGCCACCTGTGGCTTTATAAGAATCCATTGTTGCACAGCAGGCCTAGGATCCCTGATCGGACTGTTTTCCCTGCAGGTTCAGTGGGTTAGTGCTGGGAAGTCTTGAGTGATTGTAACCTGGCTCTAGGCCATAACCCGAAAGTGACAGAGCCTGGACATGCGACTGCCGTCTTTGCAGGACACTTCAGGATTTGCAGTTCTGAAGCGATCAAGGCTGGGGTGAAAGCCATGCAGAGGCTACGCCAAAGTGCTCTGGATTAATACGCTGAATCGGATTCAAAGGCAGCAGGATTTCCTTCTTACAGGCTGGGCTCACGTTTCTTTTTTTTTCATGAAAATCCCACACAGAAATCTTTGCATTTCGCATGTGCCAGGCTGAAAATCAACGCACAATTCCTGTATCTGCCACCAGTGGACTTTTGCTTGTCCCCTGAATTGCTGAGATGGAAGGGGTCAGGAGCCCCCCGTGCAGGACAGAGGGGAAGCCCTCTGTTCTCCCCCTGAGGTGAATAGAAGCCAATCGGCAAATCAGAAAAATGGATTGCTTCTGATTCTTGATGATTTTCAGTCTCATTAGCCATTTTTTCTTGGATACCCAGGTGGCGGAGGCATCTGGGAAATCCAAGGTGGGGGTAGGCGATGGGGTACTTGTTCCGCCAGCAGGAGCTGGAGGGCTCAGCATGGCCCGCGGTGCAGAGGGAGCCGGTGGCGCTATCTCAGCGCTGCACATGGCAGGATTAGCTGCTGTACCGCGAGTCACGTCAAGCCTGACGCTTCCTCCTGCTCTCGGCAGCCGTAGGGGAGTCTGGGACCAGGCGGAGGGAGGGTGGGGAGGCGATTAGTACAGACAGCGAGTGTGTCACAGCTAGGCCGGGAGAGGCTCAAAATGGATAGGGCTGCAGCCGAGGAAGAAGAAGTTATTATTGCACGCGTTTAACACTTTTCACAAAGGATAGCAGAGTGCTGTCCATTCAGGAGGGGGTCCACTTCTCCCACCCCTCTCTGGAGGAGAGGTGAGAAATGGCTTGGCGTGTCGAGTTTAGAGAGGCCAGACTGTGCAAACCCAGAGAGAAAATGAACCAGCGTGCACCAGGGAGAGCACCTCTTCTCTTACGAACTGTGCCTCGGAATATATCACGACCTCAGTGGGGACAGCACCTCCCATATGGATAGTATCCTTGGTCACCAGACTAGGGCACCCGACTGGAAATTATTGGCCAGAGTGAAGAGCGCCACCTACTGGTCCACCAACACCACTGGTCTAGCTACAGTTCACACAAGTTAACGCAAACAGAACAATTAGGATGCATTAGGGTGGCTTGTTGTAAAAATTTGCTGTGGACTTTCCATCAGCACACGGCTTTTTTTTTGCTTTCCCTTTGTTTGGCATTCAGTGTTGAAACACTTTATCTTCTTGGTCTTTCTGGTCACCATCCTCTTCAGCCCCTGGCACCTCACCGCGAGCAGCGCTGGGGGTTGGTACCCCAGAAATGTCTCTTCCTGAGCCCTCTTGCTCTCTGCGACAAAGAAAGGCCGTCAAAACCAAGACCCCACCCTGGAGCTCGGCAGGTAACGCCTTGACATTCTGAGCGAAGGAGAAGATGACGAGGAAGGATCCGGGAGAGACGAGCGGAGAGGCTGAGTCATCAGCCTTGTCGCCCTCAAGCCCGGCGTGCAGAAAGAAGAAGGTTACCACGGTAACCTGCAACACAGGCTGACACGCACGTAAATGGAGAAGACAAAAGAGCATCCTTCTTCCTGGCCTGACTGACAGAGCGCGGTGTCTGGCGGTCTGGGGTGGCCCAGGTGGGGGGTAGGCTGTCCCCCACCGGCAATAACCCCTCAACAGCCCACGCCCAGCTCCACCCTGCCCACTGCACCTGCGTTAGGAGGGCACAGGGTGCACGGAAGTGGACTGTCAAACTCATCGGTGTGTCTGACAGCCAGTCGGATTGGGATCATTCCTGCTGCCTTGGGTGGGTGGGTGGGTGGGGGTTGATGCCAGCTGTGCCCGAGTGACCGTATCAGTGTAAGACCGTTCACTATTTGGAGGGTACCACTTTAACTACCAGCACATCGCGCCGCTGCTAACAGTATCACGTTGCTTCAAGTGTTCAAGTGCCTCTCTAGCTCTCTCGGCTCGGCTCAGCTCGGGGTTTTCGTGGCCGGAGCTGCGCCCTCCCGCCACACGGACAGGGAAGCTCTTGCCGCCGGCACGCTGAACGGCAGCGCGGCACTTTCCCTCCGCCGGCTGGAAAGTTTGCGCCGACTGTCCGGTTGCTTGGCAACGAGCGGTTAAGAAAACACATGAATACATCTAGAAACAAATAATCGTATAAAACTGCCGCTTTGAGAGTTCATGACTCACCAGTCTGTTTGAGTCTTAAATTAAAAACATTGAAGTTATCCATTATCTGCTGTTCTGACCTCCCCTGTGCTACACACGCTAAATACAGAATTGTGCCTGGCTGGTTTATTGCAGCCTCTTATAGGAAAGCTCCAGTGCTGCTATGAAGCCTAGGCGATGAAGGGAATTAAATAGACTTAACATTAAAGTAGATTTTGTTGTGCTTGAGCTCTCTGGGCTTTTGCAGGAAAATCTGAGGCTTATCTGGACACCTCGCTGTTCATTCTAGTCATTCATCGCACCAGTAATAAATACAAAAACGCCAATTCACTAGTTTTGAGCAGAGGCTCGCCTGTATCTGGGGTGTAATACTGCAACATGATTTAAGCAGGGACTGTGGTCCTTCAGACACACGTTGAACAAACTCTGCCGGTGCAAGATCTCTTCGTGTGTCAGGTGTATTAAAACAGGGAGCAATCTGGGTAAACACCTGTGGTCAAGCTGTGGTAAAACCTGGCACGTCATGGTAAAACATGACGCAACAAAGCACATGCAAGACTGAAACCTTCTGGAAACATGAACAATTGCCCTGCACAATTAACAGGGTAAATCCTCCCAGGAGATGCACGATCTGAAGAACGGAGGTGAACACCTGCTTAGGTATTAAGACTGTGCTAAAATATTCAAGCACTGAATTTCTGTGTCTTGGTGCATCGGAGATTTCTGGGCATCTGGCTGTCCTCTGCCGTTCACAGTGCTCGCCTCACTCCATGTCTCACCATGTCAGAGTTTCTGACGGGTCTTTTTTAAAGTCATTCCCACTAATCCCCTCCTGCACACTCCTGTTTCAGAACTATGGCCTGGAGACGGAGAATCTGCGCACCCTGTCCCACAAGCTCAACGCCTCGGCCAAGAACCTGCAGAACTTCATCACCGGCCGGCGCCGCGGCGGCCACTACGACGGGCGCACCTCCCGCCGGCTGCCCAACGACTTCCTCACCTCCGTGGTCGACCTCATCGGGGCAGCGAAGAACCTGCTGGCGTGGCTGGACAGGTACTGGACCAGCCACCTGTCCCTCTGGCCACGTACCCCTCCGTCAGTAGAGCAGTGCTGATCAGGCCTCGGCAGCCCTGGCCCCTGAGAGCCCCAGCCCTGCTCTCCTCACAGGTCACCCTCCATCGCCTGCCGTCGGGAGACGAGGACCACTTGTATACCCACCGACTGATGGACTCAACAAGCAATGCTTCTGCTTCAATGAAATGGACACCCGAGCTTTGTTCCAAATGTTCTCTGAATTACGTAATTGAACGGCCTGTTTAATTGATCGTAGGTTGTTCCAGGCCTTTGGAAATCGAGGATCTAAGAGCTACTTTGAAACCTGCTGGACTGGGGCTCTCTGGGGCCAGGGCTGGAGAGGCCTGTTGATCTGTGTCTGTGTGTAGAATTGTATGTCTCTGTGTGGATTGTGGATGGTCATGTCCATTCACTAGTCTCTGTTCTTTTTCGTCGGTCGGCTTCTTTCTGTCAATCTAAATGTGTATGCTGATTTTTACATTTGGTATACATTCATTTCTTGTGTGGTTGTTGCTGAGCCGGACTCCGGCTCTGTGGCTAAGGATCTGCACCTGTGGCTGGAAGGTTGCTGGTTCGTATCCTGCAGATGGCAGAGGAATCCTACTCCGTTGGGCCCCTGAGCAAGGCTTTTAACCTCAGCTGCTCCAGGGGTGCCATATAAATGTCTGACCCTGCGCTCTGACCCCAAGCTTCTCTCCCTGTCTGTGTGTCTCATGGAGAGCAAGCTGGGGTATTTCTTGTGTTCCTAATACAAGAAATTGTATATGGCCAATAAAGTGAAAAAACAAACAAACAATACATTAGAGGTACTGCAGTAGGATACATAAGTATTGGGTGTCCCTGGATAATCTTTGCCTAGGCCATGCTAAGATGGCTATTTTTTTTAATTAAAGAGTCAGGAGAGGATGTTGATGACAGCGGATGTGCTTTTAATTTACGGTTTCAGAATTTAAAAACCAGTACACCCACTGCACATGTTTAAGTGGGTTTGGAAAGAGGAGAGGTGGCGTGGTCAGCAACTTGGAGATGATGTTATTGATGAATTGGCGAACATATTGTGTGTATAGGTGTTTTTTTTAAATAGTTGTATAGGCAGGTATTCCTGTTTGACATGGTAGTGTATTAACGTATCATTATGGGTGCATTACAGGTTATGAATGTATTGTTTGAGGAAAATGAAAACAGAAGATCAGTGTAAAATCTGTCCATCTGTCTGCCATTGTGGAGTGTCATAGGCAAGAAGAAATTGTTCTGTATTACGGCGTGGGCTAATGGTCGATGCTATTGAGCTGGGAGAGGTTGTGGGACAGAGTTTCTCTGTGTGTTTGATTTTATCTATACAGAATAGGGCCCTGGGAAGAATAAGTGAAAACAATCTGTGGACTGTAGGAATAGATATGCAGTATTTCTGGTAGCCCCTCCTTCAGATTCATTAGTCCATTAGGGCCATTAGTGACAGGCTGTATTGTGAGTCTCCCGTTGAAGCAGCGATGGATGAGGTCATCTAAAAACCCTTTTGTTCTTCTCTGCCAGGTCTCCATTTGTCAGTGTGACAGAGTACTCTCTACTCAAAAACAATATCGTTCAACTGTGCCTGGAATTAACAACAATGGTGCAACAGGTAGGTGTCAGAAAGACAAAGTTTTTTTTTTTATCAAGGCTGCCGAGAGGCAACCTCGTTATGCGTGAATGTTTACACGAGCAGTCAGTATAACATGATTTAGAGTGCTAGGTTACAGGAAATTGCATTTTTATCCAGAGATTACAAATGCGCTCTTTGCCGATCAGGGATCAGTGCACCGATGATGGTAGTTAGGATCCACTGTCCGACCGGCATGGCTGTACAAAGATTCTTTTCTTTTTTCGATTCTCCGCATAAATCCAGCAACATTCACCAAGCGAACAACATGTACATTTTAGCGCTCTTTTCCAAGCTGGCATCGTCTCTTGCCATTTTTAAACATCACTGGGAGAAAATGGAGATCAGGTTTTCCCTTTGCAATGGGAAAATTCGATGGTCCCAGTTTTCCGCAACTCCTGGGCCTCTTATGCAGATCGGATGTCGTGAGAGGGAGCAGTGATTCTCCTGATTCTCCAGAGGCTGGGATTCCCTGCTCAATGCTCAGTGACACGCAGGGAGAGCTGGGTGCAGGCAGCACGCGCGGAGCGTGGCTCGTGAGTCAGTCCCCTCCGCTACGCCCTGCAGCTCTGTGTCAGGAGGACCATCGAGGCTGGAGAGCTGCCCTGTGGGAGCCGAGAGGTGATGCAATCTGCAAACGTAATCGTGCTCTGGGGGCCAGCAATTTGGAAACCAACACGATCCAAAATAAAAAGGGAAAAATAACTTTACAGGAGGGTGGAAGGAGAGTGGCATGCTGGACCTTTGGTTCTGGGCCGCAGCACCTTCCGCATGGAGCCTGTGTGTTTCCCCGGCGTCCATGTGGTTTTTCTCCGGTTAGCTGAATTAATCTAGGTTAACTGGTGTTAATCAGGGCGCAGCCCCGCCTCGCGCTGCAGGCTGAAGAGGTCATGGAGGAGGGGGGAGGTTGTGGTTTTATTTTTCTCGCGGGGCCGAGCCCACAGAAGAAGAGAAAGGAGAGCGATCCCTCTCGCCGTGCGGAGAAATTCAGCGGAGGGATTAGGGACGGGAGCTGACTTCATGTTTCACCTTCACGCTCAATTATTTTGATAACAACCCGCTTTGATGTTGCTTCTGAATTCATCCCGAAGAGAATTCGGCTACAAAGGAATAGCGTTTCATTCCAGGGGCCCAGTGCTCAATTCCTCTCCCTGGTCTCATGTGTTTATTTGATTCTACTTAAAGGAACAGCCCTCCTTTCATCTGGTTTTGCCTTCACTGAGGGAGCAGATTCCAGGCACACACGCAGACGCACACGCCTGTGCTCCCCCCCCCCCTCTCCAGAGGCGCAGGGCTCTCGTTGGCGTCTCCCGTGGTGCCTGCGACTCGTCAGAGAGCCAAGGGCAGAGGAGGAAAGCTCCGTTTCCTCCGAGCGGCCCGCCAGGTTGGCGATGTGGAGAGAGGCAGTGTGAGGCTGGGCTGCCCGGGCTGTGCTGTCCAGCTAATCTAAGCAAGAGGCACTGCGCCCGGACTCTGGGCGCTCTGCGCAGCAACTTTATTAAATGACACTGCAGCACACCGGCCAAAAGGCAGGCTGCCCTGCAACTGTAGTGTGCGCTTAAGACATAATAATATTTTCAATCGAATACGATATTTGAGTCTTTTCAAAAAGATTTTTTTTAATTACACAAAGCTATTAGCTTTGATATTTGGCCTTGGGTCTGCGAGACCTAGTTCATCTAATTTACATTATTGACTTCGTACGAGACAGTGCTGGGTTGGTACCTGGTGTGTGTTTGTCAGATGCTCTATAACTGGATGCATGTGTTTCTAGTGAACTATTCCAGGTACAAGCGTGCACTAGGCTGTTTCGAAAACAATGAAACCTGAGCAAGGGAGCATCTTGCACTGTAAGAGCCAAACAGGACATCCCTCTCTTTTTTGATCCGTGCTTTAAGATGACGGGACATCATACACGCTCACGTCTGACGACAGACGGATATTGGCGTTTCTTCGGCTCTCTCAGCGAGTTTCAGCGAGTGGATCGGACTCGCTGGACTCTCCCTGCTTCCTGCAGAGAGAGAGAGGCAAGACCGGACTGGCTCTACTCCTTCTCTTCCTCCACCTCCGAGGGGGCTGCATGAAAAAGAGCATTTACCCACAGAAAGAATAACAAAAGAAGGCTCTCTGCATGAAATAAGAACACGTTTAATTATATATCCTTGCATGTGCCACTTATAACAGACTTTGCATTATAATATTATTAATGTAGTGTATTATTATAATAGATGTCCCGTGGTGTTTCCTGTTATGTTAGACACGAAACTTTTCCTGTCAAATGTAAATATTTTTTTCTCTCCCCCCAGTTTTTGATTTAGTCCACAATACTCTCCGTGTTGTGTGTTGGGAGATTGAGAAACGGAGGTTTAGAATACACTTGACTGCGCTTCTATCAGCGACTCACCGGCCGTTTCAGCCTTGAGAAGCCACCCATGTGTGTAGACGCATCTTCTCCTGCGCTTGGGCGCGCACCCGCGTCTGTGGTCAGACGGCAGCGCGTACAGGATAACTCGGTGCCAATTAACTCGCAGGGTGTTGATAGACCTCGGCTTGATTCTGCACCGAGAGAAGCGACAGGGCCCTGTGTCTGCCCCCCCTCTGCTGTCATTTCAAATCAGGGAGGAGTGAGCCTCGGTGCTTTTTCCCCCCCTCTAATGTTTCTCAAACAGAGCTCGCAGGGAGCCAGTCGTATTTTTTTCCCTTTCCCTTCCCACTCAAACGCGAAGCTCGTAGGCCAGACAGCGCTGGATTACCGGCAAAGCCCGGAAACTCATTTCCTCGAAGAGACTCCCAAGATTCGTACTGAAATCTACATTGAGGACCTTGTGCTCTTCAAGTACTACGGATCGCCCGAACAAAAAAAAAACGGAACACATTTTGTTTTCTATGCTAAGATGTATCTGCAAATGAGTTGGGTGAAATACTACGTTCGGTTTTAAGGTTGCATGCATTAGTAGAAAGGAAAACGAAGCTTCCACTGGCCGGTTATCAATCTTTATTGGGACAAATAAAGAAAAAAAATACAGTTGAACAGAGGACGGCACAGTGTGGACGCGTCCTCTTGACTTGTGCTTCACGCTACTCTTGCCAACACACCACAGCACTTCCGCTTGGGTCAGAGGTCAACTAAAGCTTTTCTTATGCTACAAAAAAATATCGCTGTCAAAAAATAAACCTGCGTATTAACATAAATACAAAATGCCGCATGGCAAAATGTCAACTCAGGTTAAATACTCAATTTAAAATTAGCACCCATTAAATACACATGGTTTCACAGTTGTGTCGGGGATTTCCGTATATAAGATTATATTTTGGACATTAGCAACATAGAAAATGGGAACGTTAAATTTTACAGCACCTAGGGTTTCATTGGTTTTCTGTGGTAATTGTTTTTTTTAATGTGCGGTATTACTTTTCTTTCAACTCCAAGCATTATAGCCGAGGTACCTGTTGTTGAAGCTCAGGTGAAATGCAAACGGACTGCACAACTCTTTTTTTGTGTTTGTTCTTAGAAGCAGGTCGGTTTGTTTTCGAAAGTCTCCTCACTCTCTTTCTCTGTGAAGATGCTGCTGTAATTATCGTCTGAATTTGTCTATGTTCTCTCTCAGGATTGTACCGTCTACGAAACGGAAAACAAGATTCTCCATGTGGTAAGTTGCTGTTCTGTCTATCACAAGATATATAACACATTTTCTCGTCATGAATGGTATGAAGTTGATTTAACTTGTTTGTTTAGCGGTGGCGTCAAAACAGCTTTCTGAAATATTCCTTGATGTACGTTTTTATTTATCCCGGATTTTGTTTGTAGCAGTAGCAGTGTAGCAGGATTTGATTGTCAATGAAGTCTAAGCATTAGCAGGTTATAATGTATTATTATTAGTGCAAAATCCGAGGTTCTGTTTAAGGTTGCAGGCATTTATATAAAGGAAAACAGAGCTTTCACTAGCCGATGATCAAACTTCATTGGGAAAAGTAAAGAAAAAAAAGTATTGTGCCGTTCTCTCCTCTACCTGTTCACATACAACACTTCCGGCTGGGTCAGAGGTCAACTAAAACTTTTCTCCTACTGAGCAAAATACCGCAATAAAAATAAACCCCATGCACTAGCCTGTTGCACGCAATCAATTTGCACAGCTCTATAAATTTATTGAGAAGCGAGCTCCTCGGTGCTTCCAGTCCCAACCGTAACACTCATTTCTTCTCGTCATCAAAGCTCTCTGGCTAATGAGAAGAAATAAACAGCAAAGTGTCTTAATGGAAAGTAAAATTCCATCTCAGCCCCATGCTACATATGCACGTAAAAAAACAACAGCAATCATGCGCTGCTCGTTATAAGGGGGTTCTAGAGAAAGGTGCCTTGCTCACCGCCTCCTGCTGTTTCTGTCTCTGTGATGCAGTCCTTGCTTTTGCTCACCCTCTCTCCTCGGCATGTCCACCTGATCCCCATCTCCCGCACAGAGAGAGGCCAGCTGAGACCTGACCCAGTTTACCGAACCGTCCCCCACCTCGCTGCGCCAGCACCCCAACCCTGTGCCGCTCTGCGCCCGGGAACCTGAAGCACGTTGGTCACGGGCTAAACCTCAGAGCCATGCTGCTGGCCGTGGGGGGTGGGATCCCACATATGCTTATTTCTTTAGGAGAACTTTGTGCTGGAGTGCCCTTCAGCGTTGCCTAAGAGAGGCATTGCTATTCTCCATTGGTAGAGAAAGGACCCTGTGGGAGCGTTAAACTGTTCGGCATTAAGATGACAGCTTTTAAAAGAGCTGTGTAAAAATATAGTGTATTATAATGACTGCATGCTGTGTGGCATTACATAAGTATCTGTGATGGTGTCTTTGTGCCATGCATTTTAAATTTTTTCAGCCGTTGCGCAAATCTGTTCACAAAATTCCCTGTGAAGCCACTACTCAGCTGAGTTTTTTTTATCCTTCGTGCACGTTCACGTAGAAGGCGGCTTTCTTTTGTTTTTGCAAGCCGAGCCCAATAGCACTGACAATCGCCCTTCACGGTAGGCTACACTTCTCGATGTAACATTCGGCCTGGATGGCCTGGCCTTCGTGGGCGCGTTTGCCCAGGTGAGCGAGTAAGTGTGCGGTGTGGTGTGCCGGAACAAGAGGAAGGCACTTCTCACCGTCAGCTGGGCTCTCACTGGCACACGGAGCCTGATGCGATCTGCTCTCTGAAGCGCACTGAATGGGGTACATGGGATATTTATTAGAGCCCGGCTACGCGTTTCTTTAAAACAGCATTTTTAAGCTCTTCCGTTGGCAGCTGGTGTTCAATAATGCAAAACCGCGCTGCTGTTTCCCATCCCTCTGAGGAATCCTGCCTGCAGCAGTCAGATGAAGAGTGAGAAGCACGGGGAATCGCAGGAGAGAGGGAGGGATAGTGAGGCTCCCCAGGCCCCGTGATCCTTTCCCGGTGTGTCTGGTTTTCTCTGAGCTTTTGTTCCCTGCACGTACTGTATGGGAGACATCCTCACCTCTCTCCAGGATCAGCTAGACTATTGCTGACCATTACTGAAAGTAAGAGGGGTGACATCTCTGATAGGGTTAGTCCTATGATAATTGATGAAATATCAGGTCAGATTTCCAGATAATATCACACGGCACTCTTGTCACCCTGTTGCAAGAACACTAAGAAAAGCACAGCAGTGGCATTTTTATCATCCCTTTCTAATGTGGGAAAGGCTGTTGCCTTTGCTGATAAACCACACTCATTGCAAGCATCAGAAAATTGAACTACTTCACAGAAACACTCAGCGGGAGGAACAGGGGCTGTATCCAGAGGGTTATCTTTTATTTATTTTTATAGCTTGTGTTAAGAATGTCTGAAGAGAATGGCTACAAATGAGAGGTGCCCATTCAGCCCACCGGTTAGGAACTAATTGTAACCTCACCCTGTTGTTCCTTGAAATAAGCCAGGGTATTGGCTTCAACATCATGCCTGGGTAGCTTGTGGCAGAGTCCTGCAATCCTCTGGGTAAAGACGTTCCAGCAATTCTCAGTATCCAACGCACTTCTGTATATTTTCAGCTTCTGTCCTCTGCTTTGTGTGTCTCTGTTCATTCTGAAGACATCTGCTGGGTTAACTGTGCAGATGCCTTTGAGAAGGGTGATTCCTAGAGCTGCAATGTATTTTCTAGAATGTGGTGAATAAGATTACACACTCTATTCAAAATGGGGCCTTACAAGAAAGTTGCTTAACTCTTTACCAATGTAGCTTCTGGCTCTGTGCACCACCATGTTCTCACGTTTAGAAGCATGCTGTATCGATTTAAACAACGTTCTGAAGAGTGTGGCAAATGAGCTCAGTGTTGCTGTAAGTCTAATCTTCCCTCCTTCCAGTGCAAGACCCTGTCTGGAATCTGTGACCACATCATCTCTCTGTCCTCCGATTCGCTCGTCTCGCAGTCTGCCCATCTGGAGGTGGTGCATCTGACCAATGTCATGCCCAGCGAAGGGCTGGTAAGAGCAACTATCACAACTAGCTCCCCCAACAGACCCCAGCACCCATTCTCAGCAAGAAACGTGTGTCAGGCAGGGTACACCCCGGACGGGACACCAGTTCATCACAACGCACGCACGCACGCATGCACGCCAGGGCCAGTCCATCACAGGAGACGCGCACACACACACACACACACACACACACACACACACACACACACACAGACCTCTGGGACATGGATTTGATGTTTGTGTTGGGCATCTGTGTGTCTGGAGCCTGCATGTAATGTTCAATTTGTGGATTGGTTTTTCAGGGAAAGAATAATATGACTTGGTACCATATACAATAATTAATAAATCATAATTATTATCATCATTAACAATCATCATGGCATGAAAGACTTGGTACCTAAACAAACTGTGTAAATCTAACAATAATATAAAGAGTCCGCCTGTTTGTGTGGGTTTTTATAGGGTGCTTCAGTTTCCATCCTTGTCCCGGCGACAGGCACTTTAGGTTTTGTCGGCCTGAAGTGTCTCAATTGTCTCTCTCCCGAGAATGTGAAATATATTTGTCTGTTTACGCAGTGCTCATCCATGTCCGTTGATTACAAATTGGAAAATGCGCGTGTTGGAAGTATTGTGGAGAGCTGATTAAAATTTAAAATAAATGATTGATGCCTCGCACAGGGGGTTGGAATAAAATGTGGTCTATTAAGGGAGTTGGAGAGAGTACTGAATGCTCAGTTCCTGTCTTACCAGGGCTCATGCAGCACTGAATTTCTTCTTCCACATGGCTCATTCAGCCTGCTTGTTTGTCAGCTCTCGTATTAGAATGCACTCAGGGATGGTCATGGTTGGCCATCCCCCTGCTGTGTGCCTGCGGTGACAAAGCCCCCAGTTGTCCTCTGCATTATGACCATTGATCTAAATGCTAAGTAAGTAAATGAAAATATCTGGTGGTTGCGTGGGTGTGCTTTTCCCAGGTGACAAGTTCATCATGCTGACCATGACCACTAAGTTTGGACAAAGAACCATCGCATTCCAATAAGTCAAGTTGCTAATGTCATTCATTTTTAAATAACACTACATATATAGCATATGACCAGCTGTTGTGCCCATGCTGATGCCCATGCTTTTTCTCCTCCTTTTCTCCTCGCCTGACCAGGGGATGTACATCAAGTCGACCTATGATGGGCTCCACGTCATCACGGGGACGACGGAGAATGTAAGTCTCTGCTTATCGACGTTTTGTGGTGGGAATCTCCCTCGCTTTTTTTTTTTAATGGATTTTTTTAAAACAACAAGCTGGCAAGTTCTGTCTCTAAGCTTAACCCTGAGTCTTCGGTGGAGTCATAGCCCAGAAAGTTAGGTTTAGGGATAAGTAGATGAGTAGAGGGCCCGGATCAAGGCTTAAGGACAAGGGATGTTGTTCAAATTAGGGTTTTAGAGTGAAGGCTAGGGCTGCACTTAGTGTTTTACATTTCGTATTGTAATAATACAAACTAGGGATTTAGGTGTCTGAAGAGTCTTGTGTGGTTTAAGTAAAATGTTGTGCAAAACTGTTTTTTAAGCTTTTAGAGATGTAGCTCGGGATTTACACAATGTCCTTCCTGGGTCTGTTTGTCCTGTTTGAGAACCAGACTTTCAAGTGTCTTGTTTAAGGCAGATTTTTGTTTTGCATGCTAGACAAACTGCGCTGAAACCCGGTTGTCTCACCTGCCAGCTGGGCAGGGTCATTCCCTCTGACCCTTCCCTTTTCATTAGAGTTTCGTAGTTGTGTAGTTTTCTTGCAGCTCCTTCTCTGCTTGACGTAGGATCAGCCTGTGTGGAAGTACATTCGGCATGCTCTTGCAGAGCCCAGCCTGAGCCCCATGTCTCTCTCCTGTAAGGACAATGCACCTCTCAGTTCCCCTCTAGTGCTGGCAGACGACCTCTCATTGTATCACATTTTCACAGCCAGCGCTTCCTGCCAGTCTTTCAGTGTAGCCACGCATGTCGTGCTGGCTCATGAAAGGGCTGGTTTTGCCAGGAAACCTCTCCAGTTTTGTCTGAAGACTGCCATGCCGGGGATCTCCCTGCATTTTGCGCGTGGGCACCAATAGTAGCGCTGGCAGGTGTGCAGCACGCAGCAGCGACATTTAAGAGTGTCTGCCGGTATGCCGCTGGTGCTCTCCTGTGCGTTAGGAAGGCTGGCCGTCCTGTCAGTAAGTGCAAGCTGATCTGTTAATCTGCAGTGCCAGTCTGTGTTCTGCCTTGCTCTTTCCTCATTGGCAGCTTCAGAGACGATCCGACAAACTGGAACGCGCTATATAGCAGGCGGCTTCATAAAGAGAGAACGGGCTGACGTTAATATATCAAGCACACAGCAATAAAACACTGAGAGGATCCAAACCAGTTAAAATGCAGTAAAAATGAGGATAGCATTGTAAAAGTTCAGTCTTTTTGTTTTGTAATTTATTGTTAGGGAATCGTTACATTCAACTTTTTTTTTTCTTAACAGCTGTGATCAGAAGGTGATGAGTTTGCCTATATATCTTCTGATTTCTCCCAGTAAAGCACAGCCAGCACATCATTGCAGGCTGTGTTTTCCTCCACACAGGCAACCTGGGTGTAGGGGTGAGGATGCTGCAGGGAAGCAAGAGTGACTCGTGAATTGTGGCAATTTGGTATTTTCTGACGAACGTGATGGACTGTACCTGGATCACTGACAGAAAAGAACCAAATTCCTCCCCCCCCCCTCCTCTCCATGCTGTCCACCTCTCCTTCACCATTGAGGGAACTCAGCTGCTGCTTCCCTG
Source organism: Atractosteus spatula (assembly GCF_055471065.1). Lineage (NCBI taxonomy): Eukaryota > Metazoa > Chordata > Actinopteri > Semionotiformes > Lepisosteidae > Atractosteus > Atractosteus spatula. Next base: position 49,891,568 of record NC_142714.1, read on the forward strand.
GTGATCCTGATTGGATGTGAAAGCGACTCCTGTTGCTATGCAACTCTGCTGTTACCTGGGAGACTGAACCCCTTGCAGTGACTGGGCAGAGGAGGCGAAGGGACGGAGAGAGGAAGAGTCGAAGGGAATGAGAAACGCAAGTGTGGCAGTGGTGTGGGGGGTAGTTAGTGTCTGTACCACCAGGCACCTCTGTCCCTGAAGCCTCCTGCCAGAGGCGCTTGTCCTGTGGGGCAGGCCGCGATGGGAGTCGCTCTCCGGCACCCACGGAGGCTGGAGCACACCTGAGGTGTGTCATCTCCAGCAGCGCGTGAGCAATGAGCCACTGACGGCGTGGAGATGCATCCTGTGTCACGCGCTGGATAGGAAGGGCACAACTGGCTCCGACGTGTTGCAAGAACAGATCCCGACAGTCCCCAGTCCTCCCAGACCCCTGGACAGAAATGGAGGGTCATCAGAGATAGAGTATCTGTGCCTCATCCCAGCAAAACAAAACCTTGCAAAGAATTCAGTGTGGTGGTGGCGGCAAACTCATTGTCCAAGCATGTCGTGCCAAGACCAGGAGTCCTTTCTTATCTCGGTTCATAGCTGGATGCGGAGCACTTTAAGTGGGGCAGTGCGCTGGCCCACCTCTCTCACTTTCGGATCCTTCCAGTTCTGCTTCGATATGCTGCCTCGCGAAGCCTCCTGCCCCATTTCCCAGGGCCAGCCCCAGTCCCCTTGCCCCTCCTGCTCTCTCTCCCTTTCCGAGCTGGCTTGAAGGCCCTGTGGCTGTGCCGTTCAGATCCCTGCTGCAACAATCTGTCCCTCTCTGTGTGCCTTTGCAAGCTCTGTATTGCTCTGTTTGGCTTTGGCCGGCACTGGGCCAAGAGGAAGCCTCTGATCTCCTTTTTTTTTTTTTGGGTGAAGCATCCAATTAGTCTTAAAACGGGGTCCCTTCTAATTGGTGGCTTTGTGGTTATTAAGCTCCAGGACTGCCACCAAGATTGCAGAGGAAGGTTGCCTAATTGCAGATGGCGGCGCTTTGTGTTTTCCCCTTTAATTAGATATTTTTCAAAGCTAGGAGAGCGGTTTGTTTGCTTTCTTCGGTTCTTTTTTTCTCCTTGCAGCATTGTATGGTCATGCAAGCTGAACTTTAGCCAGGAAAGCACTCCAGCATGTGGGTTTTCATGATTTAAACTTTTTTCGTGTGTGTGCAGTCTTCTGTCCTGTTTGTACTAGAGGCTGCCTTTTGAGTAGGTTTGCTTTCCTGTGAGGCTCTGTATTCACGCTGTGGATATTAGAGCGAAGAGTTATTTATGCAAGGCTGCCCCTGTGTGCTGTCGGTAGTCATGCAGTGTCCACTGGAGTGATACAGGAGGCTGTCAGCTCCTCTTAGCTTCCGCTTGGTTCGTACTGTGGCAAGTAACCTGGAAACCTCTGCTTCTGTACACCTCCAGAATAATGGCTTTCTCATTAGTCACAAGTAAAATGAACTGAGCTATTAGATGCACGGACATGTGCTGCCTCACTGTCGAGTCTAGTCATTGGAGAGTGAGCAACCTTGCACCAGAAGTGCAGTTTGCAGCCCACGATATTTCTGTGCAAAGGTCATGAAGATCAGCTGCCTGCACCAGGTTCAGCCTCCATCCCTCCAGTGAGCCTGCCAATTATGAAAGCTGTGGATCTCTCGGTAGTGAAGACTGCTGCACACAGATCCAGCTGTGCTTGCAGTGATTCCAATGCTCTAAACACAAAAGCGAACGTCGGAACACGTGTCTTGGTAAAGACATACGTCTGTCATGTGGTTCAACTGCAGAGCACCAGAGTATGTTACATATACCTTTTTCAGGTCCCTGATTAGTTTTTCTAAAGCTTCCTTAATATTTTATATTCTTTTGAAAAAATATTTTAAAAAATCTAATTTAAAAAAAAGAGGAATTGGACTGGAGTTTCACATTTCATAAATTAGTAAAGCTGGAAATTTCTCCAGCTAATTTTACAACTGTCATTTTTTTATTTTTTCTGCACTTCAGAAATAATTATGCGATAGCCCCTGTGGTTACTGGCTCCAAGAATATAAAGGTTACATTCTTTATATAGGAAGGCCATTCGATCCCTTTAGCTTGTTTGGATGGTAGTTACTAATTGATCTGGGGGTCTCATCCAGTCATTTCTTAAAAGAAGCCAGGGAATCAGCTTCAGCAACATGGGTAGCTTGTTCCAGATTTCTGTAACCCTTTGGGTAAAAAAACATCTCCCGTTCTGTGTTTTTAATGTGTTTGTTTCCACTTGTGTCCTCTGGTTCAATGTTTAACTTTTGATTCTATAGCAATAATTGGGTTGACTTTGTGGATGCCTTTGTGGATTTTGAATACATGAATCAGGTCCCATCGTAGTCTTCTCTGTTCAACACTAAAAAATACACAGTACAGTAGTTCTTTTAGCATGTCAGTGTAGGTCATCCCTCTGAGTTCAGGAATGAATCCTTTTTTTCTCTGTGTTCTTGACCGATTCCATCACAGTTACACCGTTTTGGTAACGGGGTTTCCAAAGTTGTACGTCATATTTAAGGAATAAAAAAAAAGATAAAAAGACATTTTGTTACAAAGAAAAAAAGAAAAGAAAAGTCATTGGTTTACATTCTTAACCTTTAGCTCCATAACCCACCAGTCTGTTAATGCTTGTTAAATGGCAGTGTTTTTTGTTATAAGAGGGAGGTTAGATGGACTATTCTGTGTGGTCTGCTTGGGCATTTCAAGGTTCCTTTGTACAGAGTGACCGCTAGGAGGACATTTCCCCCTCTTTCATGCGTAGGTCTGTGGTCTGTCCCGTGTCCTGGGCACTGCCTGTCTGACATGTCCTCCGTTTCTCTCTCTGCATGTCTGCAGTCCCCTGCTGACCAGTGCAAGAAGATTCATGCTGGGGACGAGGTTATCCAGGTCAATCATCAGACAGTGGTGAGTCTGCCTCCACACGCGGGCCCCCCCCCACACCCCCCCACTGCAAGATCTGGGTCTGGTCTGCTCTGCTTATTAACCACCCTTTCCTGAGCCAACATTCGTTGTCACACCTGACACGCCCCCCAGGATCGCTTCACGGGTGCTTTAAGTCCTGATTCGATTGCGTTGGGCACCTTGTAGTATCTGTAAGAAAGACAATCAAGTTTCGCAAAGATAAAATAGCCCTTTCCCAGCCCTGGCTGAGACAATTTCTTTTCTCCTCCTGAGGAACCAAGTGCCCGACCGCAGCGCCAGCAACGGTGTGTCCCGCTGGAGGGACCCCAGCAAACATGGGCTCAGCCGGAGGGCTGCATGCTGTAGTTCGTCACTTGTTCCGTGTCTCTTTTTCACGACTCTGAGAAACAGATTCTTTTTTTTTTTCCCAATGATGCAAGACTGATGTAAGAGTCTGCACAAAAGGAAAAAAAGTGTTCACTTAAAATAGTCAAAAGAAATGCTCAGCATGAATTACCCTTTTGTGTTTCATGGTTGCTATTAAATCTTTGAACAGCCACTGTAGAAATTTACACAGTACCACTGAGGGGTAAGTACCTTTTATTAAAAAAAGCTCTATGGAAAGAAATGATTTAGCGGTAGCTCTGAACACAAAACACATTTTCTCTGTCCTGCCTCAGCCCCTTTCTGCTGTTAAATGGCAGGTATTCTAAATGGGATGAAACCCATTATTGTCTTTCATTTCATGCTGGGTTGCTGTGTATACAGGTCTCTTCTGGTTTACAGAGAAGGAACTGCGTGGTTGTGACCCTTGAGCCAGCTCGTTCAGAGTTACTATAAGGCAAACAAAAAACAATCTGTTGGGAAATGAAATTAGATGTCAGTTTTTTTGTAGCTGCTGCAGAGGATATGCTACACCAGGCACCTGCTCAGCACTGCACAGTCCACAGCTTTTCTGTCAGCGTTGTTAAAGAGTTTGTTGATGAGGAAGCTGTTTGCAAGCAAAGCGACAGAAGTGATCGCTGTATTGAAACAGAGTGAGTCTATCAAATCTGCCTTGTGCCCAGCTCCTTTTAAGTGGGTTGTTTTAATTATGTTGCAAAAGAAGGAACAAATATTTGCTTTGGTAATGAGTTGGACAGGTGGCTGGTTAGGTAGACAGATTTCTTGAACAATCTGTGTAACTTTGTGTAAATTATTATAACTTCAAGTATCTTTAGATGGAAGCAGTTTTTAAATAGGTGTTGTTTTTTGTTGCATGTCTGAGATGTGGTTTATATTAACTTGAGAATGGAGGGTTTTTAAAGGAATTATATTATTCTGTTATGATGAAAGCATGTTATTATATTACATAGAAATACATGTTAAGCCCAATGGTGCAATATGAATGGGAATTACTGGGTAGTTGTTCCACGCTGGCTTGTGATGTGCTACTGCAAAGCCTGTAATCACAAGCACACAAGCGCTAAGGCGTTGTGGTGCTCCTGCCTGTATGTACATTTTCATTGGATTCCCTAGAGGCTCAAAAGAATGGCTCCAATCTCAGCTGGACAGCCTGCAGCTCACCTTCTCTGTGTCCTGTAGCACAACTGCACGACACCTGTGGCTTCACTGGTGTGTGATGTCCCAGTCCGCTCTGAGAAGATTCAAAGGCGGATGAGTGGGACACAGGCTGTCCCACTGTCCCAGTGCCCTCATGCGACACCATAGCCTCCTGACAATAAGACACCCAGTCTTATTTAAATCGGAAAATTTCTCATTGATGTTTTCTCATGAAATTGACCGTGCTTTTAGCAAAGGTCGTTTTTCCAAAGCATGTGGAATCACACTGTTGAGTCAGTAGTACAGTGTTGTAATATGCTTAGGTGTATGTGAATTCCTCTTTCGTGTGTGATGGGTAAACAGCAGATGTTGATCTGACTTTATTAGATACCCAGATGCATTGGATACTGGGGCTGAAGTGAGAGGTGTTAGGATGGAATTTGCTAAGTTTTTAGGGAGAGTTCTGCAAGGCTGGGGCTGGAGCAGCCGAAGGAGGCAGTGATGATGTAATTAAGAGCCTGGTGAGTTTGCAATTAACTCTCATTACAGTACATTCAAGAAAATGTCACTTCATGTAAACAAAAAAAAACGTGTGATGAGTTTGTCTGGGGGAGGATAATAACTTACTTTTGTCATGTAAGATGTAGGATCCTTTCATCCTTACATCCCTACCTAGTTGCAAGCAGTGAGTAAAGACTCTTGGAAATCATGGAGAACAAAGGACTGATTTTTTCCATTGAAAGTGATCTTTCGAAAGTTTGTTTTTGTAACTCGCAAAGGGATGCAGTGTTTATGCAAAGTGCACATTTTTCATTCGTGAGTCATTTAAAATGATGCACGTCACTACATAAGCCACATGTCTGTTGTGAGTTTTTCCTCATTTACTTTGCATGGTGCTAATTGCTTGGAAATAAATCACAGGTCTTGTAGCTCCCCTCCAGAAGAAAGTAATGCTATTTTACCTTGGGTCTTCCTTTGGAAATTGTTTCATTTGGTCCTGAAGCAGATGTATGTCGTCCACAAAATTCTGGTCTCATTGTCTGTGCTAAACATGTCACTCAAGCATGGTATCGCTTCTTGTAATGCACAAGAAGGACACGTGGCTGTACGCTACCTGTGCACAGACCGTAGGTCTACGTATGTGAGTGGTTCTTAAAAAGGGAAAAATTATTGAAAACCTACGGTTTTGTGTTTTTTAATTTCTGTGCTAATGTTAGCCTTTTAAGATTATTGAATATTGCATTGCTTAGGTTTACTTATTTTAAGGTGCCAGGCATCTGACTGCTGCCGGTATTACAGTACAGTATATAGAGCTTGCTTTACAGAAGGCAGAAAAACATTTCTAGTGCCGGGGGTGCTTCTGCACATCATTAAAAAAGGCTGTATATTGTGCTGCTGAGCTCGTGTCAACTCTCCATTTACTCCAGTTCTTGAGAATGGCTGCCCACTCTGCCTGTGTGTCACTGTGATATTCATCCTCTCACTCCTTAATGCGTCACGCACGGCACACTGCTGCTTCTGCTGGGTTTGCACCTCCCCCCCGATGTCCCGACCTCTTCAATTGCACTGGCGCGGGGTCAATGAGTAGAGTAGAGAAGTTTATCGCCATACTGTATTTACACGTACACTGGAATTCTTATCCGCGCTGATCTCTCTGGACACCCACAGTGCAGCAGACAACACCACACAGTGTAGACATGATAAATAATAACAGCCAGAACAGTCAATATGGAGTAGTGAAAGCCAAAACATGGTAGACCATGTGAAAAGTGTGTAGTGCAGACACGCGCGGACTCCGAGGCATTGCAGTTAGCTGTTAAGGATGTGTACTGCAGTAAGGTAGAATGGGATAATTAATTAGGTTAATAATAGGGTTAATAGGGTTAATTAAGAAGAAGGGTGCCACTTGTCTGCATGTTCCCAACAGGGCTTGGTAGTTGGAGATACGGTCTCTCACTGCCTGTGCTAATGCATGCTCAGTGGATCAGGTATCCCAGGAGAATAGCAATCAATCCCAAAGACTTAAATCGGCCGTTGAGTTCGTTAGCTCCGAGCGGGCCCAGTGTCTTTAGCTCGATCAGGACTCTTGGATATGCACGGTGGATTGCAATGAAATTTCAGTGTCTTCACAGACAAAACCTGACATAACTGAGGAGTTACCGCAGAGCAAAAAAGACCATTCTGTGCTGGATAATATAAAAAACGTCTTATCTGGGTTTTGTTGCCCTTTTTTCTTCCTCTGAAGCACCTTCTGGATGAGATCCTCAGATCGATTAGTGGCTAACGACCGAATGAGCTAGATCGGCCGAACGGCTTCTCCTCTTTAGTGACCTTTATGTTCTTTCTGTCTTTTTTTTTTCAGTTTTAGCTCAAAACTTAAAACAAATTTAATCTCCTTCTCAGGGTACAACAGTCCTGGGCGCTTTGCCGCTCTGTAGCTCGGACTTGAAAACTGATCTATTTATCGATTGTTCTCTGCCGGAGCTGCCTCTCGACTCAACCCAGCCATGCTGAAGAACATGTGCAATCGATTAGCTCCCTCTGGAGAGTCACTCAGACGCGCGCGTCCGCCCAGAGACGGGGGCTCACTCGCCAGTTTCCAGGACACCCTTCTTCAATGAGTCTTTGATCCCAGCTGCCTCTCTCCCCTCAGACAATAAACAAATTAATTAACCACATAACAAAATGAATACTGTTTGCTGAAGCAGAGGGAAAGGAGATGAAGACAGGGAAGGCACAGACATAAATGAAACAAAGCAATAAGGAAAATGTACATTTTTGCAACAACCCTGTCTTCAGTATTTCATGGTGTGTGTGGTCAGGATCTCCGTTTTACTTCTCGTCCGAAGGACAACGCCTTTTTTTTTTTTACAGTATAGTGTCTTCATCACTATTCTGGGGCATTAGGACCCAAACAGACCACAGGATGAGCACCCCCTACTGGCTCCACTATCACCACTTCTTGCAGCAACCTTAGGTTTTTCCCAGGAGGTCTCCCATCCAGGCACTGGCCAGGCTCACACCTGCTGAGCTTCAGTGGGCCACCAGTGGTGAGTTGCAGGGCGATATGGCTGCTGGCTCAATAACGCAGATATTAATAATGAAAGCGCAGGCTCAAGATGCAAAGTATTCCACAATGCATTCCCTGTCAGCGGCTACTGATCAGGGCCAAGGGACGGTCGAAATGTAGCTCTGGCGCACTCCAGGGCCTGTGCTGGCCGTGATGATGACACAGAGGGTTTTTTCCCCCCTCTGAAGTGCGAAGCTAACGGATGCCCCTTCTTTATTATGAGGAGCCTGTGTTGATGTTGTATAAAAGCATGGGTGTCTTGGCGGCCCAGGAACAGTGCATTAGTGCAGGTGGGGCTGAGAGAATGAGGGGGACGGGGGGGTTGATAGTCTGTATTGAATCCCACCAGCCCCTTCGATCTAGCTTGCAGATGAAATTTCGAAACTGACAAAACATCTCCTCGGGAAGATGACGGTGCTTTCGATGGGCTCCTCAGGGATTTCTCATCTTGTCTATACCGTAGCTTTGGGGAGGGCAGCACAGGAGCTGATCTGTAACAATAAACTCATATAAATCAGACTCCCATTCGCAGAGCATTTGGAGCCGTTTCAGATTTTCATGATGTTCTCGGCTCTTGTACAGGCAATATTTGTTGTGGAGCAGAACAGCTTTTATAATGTGATCTTACTCAGATTTACTCAACAAAAGGTAACAAATGTGCAGTATCCACCATCTGTTGGTGTATTACTTACAAAAGCCCACAACTCTCCAGACTCTCAGCGTCTTGAACTGCTATGCAGCTGGACTTGTTTCCACCCCTGGAAACCTCAGTTTTTTTTCAGGAGCTATTAGACTCCAGAAGGCACTCTTGGGCCGCAGTCTTCAAGACCCTGAAACCGTGGGCAGGGGAGACGTCACTGGGCTGATGTGTTATGTTTTGAATGGGATGTGTCAGCAAGGGCTTTTAGCTGCTGTCAGGAGGGTTGTTTCTCGAAATAATATTGGATACACATGAGTTTGTGTCTTAACTGGTGTCTGTTACTCCTGCAGACAATGTTAAAATGCTCCGCTGTTCATCTGTCAGCCGAGTTTTCTGGTCCCACTGGAATTGTTATTTTATTGGATTTCACATTGATTGGATAATGCTCTTCCCAGTTCATATTTGGATGGATGAGTGGATGGATTTAGAGATGGAGAGACAGGCGAGTTCTTCATATAGAGCTATCATTTATAACCACCTCCGTGAGCACTTAATACTTGCAGCATTTTTTTTTCCTGTTTTAAATGGATCTTTATAAATTAGGGGACTTCATGCTAGACTGTGGCAGTCCAGGGACTTAAAAATCCCTCAGTGCTGATGGGGGAGAAAAAAACAGAAGAGGCTCAGTATTAATTCTGTGGCTGGCTTACGCAGTTATATATCATACGAACTGGCATCAGTACACTGGATTTGTTCCTCGTCACCTCCCATCCCCTGGTATCATGTGAGTGTAGTGATGAGCCACGCATCACTGGAGCAGCCCTGCAATCGAGCCCCCACTGTGCAGCACTGGGCCTTGTCCATAGAACCATGCTGACAGTAGGCGGGCACAGTGCGTAGTGTGAGCTAGGGTTCATGATGGCTGGCACGCCAGGGGTTCACAGTTCATACTGCAGTATTACACTCCTTTGGACAGCCTGGGTCGCCTTCCCTCCTTCCTTTTAAGTTTGCGCTGGCTTCTGGTTCTGTCAATATTTAATCCATGCAATGTCTCTCCAAGTAGGGCCTGATCTGGATAGGAGCAGCATCTGTATCCAGCTCCATGTACAGGATAAGTTGTCGAGCCTGTAGCTGTGCCTTCTGTGTAAGCTCATGAGGTAGTCTTCACTGTGTGAATGTGAGGATTTAAGCACCTCTTGGCACCTATTGAATTAACACAGGTTCAGTACACAACAAGTGCAGAGCTTTATTTTTTCACGTGTTCGGACAGCATTTTGAAAATACATTTCATTCCATTCATTTTGTCAGCAGTCTGCACTTAACAGGATGGACATGGGTTATGCTGTGCTTTAGTCCGTTGAAGATTTTTTTTCCCAGGCATCTGATGAGATGAGTGTTCCTGTGTTTAACTTTGCTCGGCTGGTTAAATTACACAACTTAGGAGAGCAGCAAGAGACCTCTTCACCTGCTTTTGACATGTGCTGGGGATTGAATCAAAGTGTTTAAAGTCCCTACACTCTGCAGTAATTAGAAAACATATAAAAGTATACAAACAAAAAATACAGGAGGTAGATACAGATTTTCTTTTCAGAAACTCTCAAGAGTGCAGGAGCAGTGACAAAAAAAATCTAATTAGGCTGATTTTAATTATTCTGCAAATAAAACAGCATTCATACATACATTATACAATTGAAAAAGTAACAACGCACCCATGCATAATTAATTTTGTCTTAAAAATAATCAGGACCTTGGGGGATTGCTCTCACTTCAGAAGGAGAGATTTTTCAGTCCTCAGTGGCCGCCGCTGCAGCAAGCACTCACACGTTACGCTGAACGGCCCTGATAATTGTTGGTTGTCCATCTATCCAGTGATGGCTTCGTGCTTGGATGACCAATAATTATTTCTGTGCAGAGGGCCATGGAGATGACTGTCATTAACGTGTTTTGCGTGGGGAAGTTGGGTCATTCCATTATGCTGGGAGATGCTCATCCTGACTTGACCTCTCTGTTGTTCCTTTTAAGGGGGCACGTCATGACGCATTGGTGGTATTTAATGCTGAGCCTCTTTCATAGATGGCAGATAGATATACAGCTCAGTCCTTTATAGTTTTTTTTTTTTCTTTTCGTATCCCGTACCTTCCAAGAGACTCACCCGTGTGAGGAAAAAAAAGAGGTTTCAGGAGCTGACTGGTTGCAGAGGTGAAATGCTCCGTCACAGCTTCTTAGGAAGTTTCCACCGTCTGTCGTCAAGCGACTGATCTGTTTACAGCTGCTGTTTCACAAATCATCTCCCTTCCATCGACTTCCACGCCAAGCTGTCGCACCCTGGGACCGGTCATGTCACATCACACTGAACTGATGAACTCCCAGTCAGCAGGCCTCAGCATGCATATATATATATGTAGCTCTGTCTGCCTGCTTTGATGATGGAGCCTGGCACGTCTGACCCGGGTGATAGCTGATCAGCCTTTGAACTGCAGGGTCAGACTGGACACAAATACCCCCCACAGCTCTCCAAGATGTATTCTTAAGTTTTAAAGAGCCCCCACATCTCTCCTTCGGCTCCTCCAAGATGTACTGCACAGCTGAACCCCTGTTCCCGAGAGACAGAAATGCGCGTGCCTTGTTTTTCCTCTCCCTTTGCCCTGTGTGGTTACGGTTTTTGCATTCACAAAGGCTCTGCGATGTGTTTTGTCCTGACCTCTCCACTGCCTGAAGAAAGAGGGGGTGTGCAAGAGGGCGCCGAATTATTGCGGCGAGTTAGAAAACCAGATCGTTGCTGAGTGCTTGGATGGCATCTGAGTCCATCATATTTACTGCAGTCTGCCAGAAACAAGGGCAGTCCTTGCATAGGCCTTGGCCTCTTCCTCCAGCAGAAAGATACAGGAAATGCGGTAGCTCTTCTGCAAAAGCTAAATGACCAGATGACTAGAATATTTCAGTTCGTGCACATCTTATAATCAGGTGGCATCTGACTAGACAAGGCACACCTGCGGTAGTGAGCTTAGTGTCAGTTAATCACAGCTGTTTGTCAATGTCTAAGCTGAGTGCCACTCTGCCTGGCGTCTGGGGCTGATGAGTTAACAATAGCTCTGCTTATGAGGTGTGCTTCATGCTGCTTGGCAAGTGTACTGTAGAGCAAATGACAAAATTGCTGCAGCGTGCTTCAGTGCATTCGGACAGCAGTGCCAGACCTGTGCTGCAAAGGTGCATGAGTGTAAGATGACTGACCTCCGGTCTGAAGTTCCTGTTTGTCGCAGAGACAAAACTGTTGTTTTTGGCCTTGTTCTTGGTGGCGAGATTCATTGCCATGTGTGGGGAGTAAAACCAGACTAGCGGCAACTGTTTATGGACTAGTTTATTAGCTGCTAAGGGTCGATTAATTGAAACAATCCGCTGTAGACTTTAAAATGCTGTTGGAATTTTGAGTGGCAAAAATTTTCATAAAAACCTGGGGAAAACAATGCAGTTATACGTCCTGCGGACTTTAAAATAGACCTTTTACATGATGTCACTACAGCTTCGTCCCTAAGCGCCTACTGGAGCTGAGTGCTTTCTCTCTGACTGTAACCTTGTTTGTCATTTCCTGTCTGCTGTGTAGAGTGCTATCTCATTTCGCTTAGGTGGGTTTTGGTAAGCGGAGGCTGGGGCCAATTTTGACAAATTGAAGACGGAAAAGGTTCTCAATTTCTCAGTGGCAGCTGGAGACAAGACGGCGTTCTTGCCTTCCAGTAAAGATCATGAACAACTGAACCGAAATGCTTCCTCTTTGTTTGTGAGGTTCAGTGGCGGACTTCCCATAATCCCCCAGGTGGAGGGGGGCTCTGTGTGATCCTGAGTGTGACTGGGCTGAGTCTGTGTGTCTTTATACTTGTATTCACCTCGGTTTTAATTTCAGTGCTTTCAGTGCCCCAGCCATGAGAGGCACTGCACAGAATAAAGATTATTCTTATTATTGATTGGCAACCCAGCACCAGTGGCAGAGTGGTTAGCAGATGTTTTTGCAAGCTGGAAAAGAAAAGCAGTCACATGGCACGGTGTAAACCAGAGTGTGGGGGCTGGGCGTGCCTGTGGCTCGTAGTCAAGAGTTTCGCGTCCAGTGCGAACACCCCCTGATTGCACGCCACGCCCTGCATGCCGGAGGTGAATAGGAGTACAGTCTGTGTTTTTGTGGCCTGTGTCTGTGCTCCCTAGGTGGGCTGGCAGCTGAAGAACCTGGTGAACGCCCTGAGAGAGGACCCCGGCGGAGTCATCCTCACGCTGAAGAAGAGACCGCAGAACACCTTGACCTCCGCCCCCGCCCTGCTCAAGAATGTGCGGTGGAAACCCCTCGCCCTGCAGGTAACCCCCCCACTCCCTGATCCACCAAGCAACCCCCCCCCCCCTCCAGAAATGTATCCCCCATCCCACCTTCCTTCTGTGCGCTCCTTGTGCACGGCCACCAGTCTCTCCAGAGTGCAGGAGCAAGACGCACATTTCAGGTCCCTTCTTGTTTTCGGAGGCTCCTTTTTCCGTCTGGAATCCGCCACTTAAACACTGCAGGCACACCCAGCTTCCAGAAGGGTAAAATTAAAACAGCAATAAAATGAATACAATTTACATCCAGGTTAATGGGCAGATATCAAGAACTAAACTCAATTTAATTCAATACACATGGCAATTTCTGCTAGCAGGCAAAATGTCTCATATAATGTAGTGAGCAGGACCGCCTGCAATATTGCAGAGAGAGTCTGGGAGATAATTGATATTTATTAAGTGCAGTGTAGGCTGAAACCATTATTTACAGCACTCATCTCTATTTTTCCTTTTGATCACCGAAGGCCAGTTGGAAAAATATGTCCATCTGCTTCCTGAAGATTTTATGACTGGGAAGTAATCAGCTGTTCACTTTTGAAAACTCTCTGCCATTTTACCAATAAATATTATTGGTATTATTTACCAATAGAGTAGATTGTCAAGATCTGCATAGGCCTTCCCTTACATACTGCCCAGATATTCTTGGTCTTCATCCTTTAAGTCTCTCCAGGGCTGAGATGTTGAGGTGTTTGTGAAAATGTGTACACGTATGTACTATATGTAAAATGTGTATGCATATAATTTATATGAACTATATGCAATGATAGGCTTTGAATAATCCACCAAAATGTAAAAGAAAAAACACATCACACATAGAAATAGTGTATATATATAAATTGTATTTGTGGAGGTATATTTCTTAATTGTGACAGACAGCCGCTTCATAAAAAGCATTCGAAAGTTAAACTTGGAATATCAGATTCACTTTCAAATACAGTACATGTTGTACAGCACAGCGTACCACATGATTTATATTTCTTAACTTCTTAAAAAAAAAGATCTACGAGATAATGGAACCTAACATGCTTAAGGTAAATGGTACAGGCCTTAGATGTGGGTCAGCTGGTCATGCGTAATGTTACTTTCATCTCAAATATCGGCAGAGCAGCCAAGAAGGCAGGAGAAACCCCATCTCCCATCTTCATCCCACGCTGTCTGCCAGGTCGTGTTCCCTAATTTTCCGAAGTCTTCCTCCGCCAAGCAGTTCCTCCCTACTGCATGTGAGGAAGAGCACAGTTCTGCCAGCATGGCTTTCTCATGCCTGGCAGCATTGCGTCACATCTTACTCTCAGGCTGCTTAACTATAAGAGGAAGGGCAGCTGCTCTCAGGGTTTGTCTCCTTAAAACCACAACCAAAAACGTCGGTTGGTACTGTGTGAGAAATGACGGATGACTCAATCGTTAATAAAAATGTGCTCATTGCATTCCGGATTCCCACGATTAGTGCTGACAAAGTCAGTATTTGCAAGAGATATGTTAAGAAAAACCCATCCAGAACCTTAGCTGGTTCTCAGTGTATCCGAGAACCGTGAAACTTGTTTCACTCGTCACTGCTGCCAGCATCGTCTTCTTCCTCGACCCAGGCGAGAGCTGGTGTAGATTTGCCTCATGCTTCAGCCAGACTCCTCCTAGAGAAGCTTTTTGTACAGCACGATTCTAAGCTCTGAGGCCTTTGGTCTTTGCAGTGCTTTGTCATTTTATTAATATTTTTCCAATTCATTTCTGATTAGCCATGGTGCTGTTTTTAGATGTTATTGAAATCATACCTAGGAGAAGTAAAAGTAAGTTGCTCTACCAGTTTTAGTGGTTAGCAGTAGTTTATCTGCCCTTCAGTACCGCCGACGAGCAATTTCATTTTGCAAGCCATAGAGGAAATCCTGTGTTGGGGCTCGGGGTTCTGTGCTGACAGAGCCCGTTCTACTGGCTTGCTCATGGCGTGACTCAGCTACTCCACTGACGGTGATCTGATCGGCCCTGATCGCTGGAGGGCGTGGCACGATCAAGTGGGCTCCTCACCCCATCACTCCTCTGCCGCCTGCCACCCCCTGTCCTTCGAACCCATTCCCATCCCGGTCCTGAGCCACACTCTGGCACCCCTGGCTTCAGTCAGGTCAAAACACCTTTACAGGATTGTGTGTGAGAATGAGAGAGAGAATGTGTGCTCTTAAGCTGTGCTTTCGGCCTTTGTTAACAAGCGGCATAGTTTGGGAGAGGGACCGAATCCTGGACCTTCACAATAAACCTTGTGAGATAACTCTCCCCCTTTGTCACGAGGAGATTGTTTGGGTTTTTTTTCACAAGAGACAGGGGCGATAATAGCAGAGGTGTGTGTGGGGGGGGGGTTCCCCTAAAATCCTAAGCGCCCTATTATCTCAACCCCCGAACCGCTGGAGCTGGGGGGGTGTGGCGGGCTGGACGCGAAGCAGTGGGCTGCGGTCCAGAGGATTGTGGGAGGTGGGGCAGGGTTGCCACTCTGCTGAAGGGAGCTGTGTGGTTTGCCGTTCGGGGAGCCCTCGATTGCACAGCTGTGTCTATTTTTAGTAGTGTATTAAGGCTAATTCATTTTCATGCGGCACGCCTGCCTGCCTTGATGTGGCAAAGCACTCTCTTGTTCCATTTCTGAAGCATCAACAGAAAAATCCATATGCGCACAGAATATTAAGTGCATGCCTTACACAGTGCCTGAGCTGTTGTGTGCATACCCATAGACTTCTGTACAGAAAAAAAAACACGGACTGCATTGCTTTTGCATAGTTGTATTTGCATTTACAGCTGTATGCATTAGTCACATCTTGTATTGAGTAATGTGTATGCGTATTTGGATGATAAGTGATGGCCTCTTTTTATTATACGTTCAGCGTTTTCATGGTTCATCTGATGTGTATTGTGTGTCTGTACACACAGCATCCTGATGTTGACTTGCTCTGTACTAGTGCTGTGTACTTGAATATTTTCCTCAATACCCAGTACTTATTGAATGAGGACTGTAAAAAAACAGTAAAATGCATAGGAAGAAGCTGCCATCTGTTCTCTGTTCTTTACACTGGCACAGCAATCGCAGGTGCCAAACCTCCCCCTTTTACCTTTCCAGGATTTGGATCTGAATGAGACGATGAAAGGTTCCCAGACTGTTACAGCAGCCAAGTAAAAGATCTCAATATATTTGTTTCCATTTTGTTAAGTGTGTGTGTGTAGCTGGCGCTGGTGATGTTAAAACTAGTAACAGTGATGCTGAGAATTTTGTTAATTTGATTTAATCGGTAGCCTCTTTTAAATACTGGCTTTTGTAAATATTTGCCTGGGCATATGACCTTTTTTCCTCATGTTGCTGGCCCAAGTAAACACACAGAAAGTCTGAAACTGCCCACTGTCCAATCTCTCGTTTGGTGGCGTGGGGGGCTTTAAGTGTGAAGATTGTAACAGATAAGAGTTTCAGTACTGAAGGTACAGAAACCACAACTCACATGTGCTTCATTCTGTTGGGGTATATGGGCGGTCTTTGGGCTGTGTGCGTCTCACATTGGATCGATTCAGTAGCGAAGGCGTTTGTCTGCCAAATGCAAATTGCACAGTTGGGGAACCTTGGAGAACGACTCTGGTTGTCCTCTCTGTCTCATATACAGCTGTGACGATATCTCTGTGGTGACAAGACATTTGTCCAAGCTCTGATGAAAGCCATCTGAATGCACAGGCATGCATGTTGTTTGTTTTTGCACGAATAAATAGCCTTTCGCATTTTTTATTTGTTTTATACTTGTAATTAGCTGGGCCAGGAGTGAGAAGCGTTTTGAGACAGAGCCACGTCAGATTTCGGGAACTGCAGTTTCTGAATTGGCAGAAGTTTCGGAAGCACAAAGTGTGGAGCTGTTTTGCGTTCAGGACTTTTCTTTTTTAAAAATGAAAGAGGGTCTGGAAATTAGTTAATGTAGAAACGATGACATTGTACATGTACGTGTGTAGCAGTCTGGATGTCTGAAGAACTCCTGACTCGGTAGGTTTTGTTTTGGTGGCTGATGCTCTGAGTACTGTCTAATTTTGATGTAAGTCTGCGAGCTGTTGCAGGGGCCTCTGGGTGTTTGAAACGGGACTGGTTTCGTTTTGAAGTCTCTCTCAATGAACAGTTGGGTCAAATTG
This sequence comes from Atractosteus spatula, assembly GCF_055471065.1. Classification (NCBI taxonomy): domain Eukaryota; kingdom Metazoa; phylum Chordata; class Actinopteri; order Semionotiformes; family Lepisosteidae; genus Atractosteus; species Atractosteus spatula. Next base: position 49,908,243 of record NC_142714.1, read on the forward strand.
GCCCTTCTTGTGAAAAAGCTGATGTTTTTGTGCTTCGCTTTGCTCATGTACCCAAGCGTGTTGACTGCATCTTGTCCCTCCTGCATCCCTTCTGCTGCAGAAGGAGGCAGTCCAACAAGACGCAAAGGGTGTCTTTATCTCCCGCCCTGGTCATTCAGAAGCTCAGCTTGCAGAGCTGCAGGGCTGAGGAAAGTGGGAGCCCTGGTGTTGAGTGGGAGAGGAGGCCCCCACAGTGCAGAGCAGAAACTGAACACCCAAAGCCGGAGCAGAACTGAAAGATGGGAGATTGCGCACATCACAGCCCGGAGTCACATCGCGAGGAAATACCTGGAGTATCGCTTGAGTTCCCTTTGTCTTTTTTTCTAAATGCTGTTTTATCTCAATAAAATTACTATCCTGCCAGCTCTTTGTTCCCGAGCTCCTCTCAGTTGCGTTCAGCATGTAATCTTGCTGTCAGAGCTGCTCGCCTACTGTCAGGGCTGAGGAGGCGACAAAGACAGGAAGGCGGCTGTGATAATTAGCAAATTACTGTTTTCACTCATTAGATGTCATAATTCTGGGAGGCTGGGAGCACTTTCTTCTCTCTCTCTCTCTTTTTCATTTGCTGCAAGCCCCTCACTGGATTAAGGACACGGGCAAAAAGTGTGTCAGAGGCAATTATTGGGGCAAATATTGATACCTGGACGGCAGTTGAAAGGTCATTGGGGTCTAAAGCGGGTATTTTGAGGTTTCAAAACAGCTGGCCCTTTTCTTTTCCCTTTTCTGTGGAATGAGCATCGTCAAATAGAAGGTATCCACCACACAGAGTCCGCACAGGTCTTTCCAAGCTGTTCCATTTGCTTTGTGATGAGCAGCGTTTCGTCAGTACCGGGGAGCCACAGTGCAGCAAGCTTCAGCTCGGCTGTTCCTTGGGCTGGGAAATGAGTCTTAAACTGGTCGCACAGTCTCTTTACAGGTTAGATTAATCCCAAGACTGGCCCAGGATCGGGCAAAATGAGCACCAGCCTGTTTTGGTTGTTATTCAGAGCACCACAGTGTTTTTCACCTGTCAGCACAGTGAAAGGAGATCGTGTTTAGGTATGAAATCAACCCCAATTCTTAGGATATTGCCAATTAGACACACTAGATCTTTGCACCTTTATGCATGACGCTACTGTTATTCATTCCTGGTGCTGGAGATCTGGGTTTCTCCCCTCTTTCGTTCTACCCTGAGTTCTTAATTGCCTTTTCTAGAGTCACTTGTGCGCTTAACTGTTTCCATGTTTGGACTCGTTAAGGATTGCAAATGGCCTATAAAAACCTGGTGGGCTGCAGCCCCCCAGGAGGAGGGCTGAACATCAAAGGCATTTAGTGCATTTAAAACCCGGGACAGGAAGCACTTCTTTGCGCAGAGGGCTGTGGGAATGTGTAGCAAGCTATGCAGCCGTGTTGCTGAAGCTGATACCCTGGCATCCTTCAAGAAACAACTGCCCGAGGTGCTTGGATCAATAAGCTAGCTGGGCCAGATGACCTCACCTGAAAGTTAACTGTGCATCTTATGTTCTTAAATGGTGAGAACTGGTGCAGAATGAGTGACTTTAAATAGGCAAGAGATCCATAGCACCGCACTTCTATAACATCAGTAATTCTTTCTCACTTTTCAGCTGGTCAGGAAGAAATTATCCACCTCTTTTGAACAACTGGTACTCCATTTAAAAAAATACTCAGTGTAAAAAATAAAAGGTGGGGGGGGGGGCACTCTGGGTGCTCATAGAAAGCAAATTGAAATTTGCATGTTGCTTTTTACTGAACACACATTTCTGTTGCAGCGCCCACAACCAGAGGGCTATAAAACGTTATCAAACAGAATGAAGAGTTCAACATGAAGATGAATGCATTTTATTGTCTTTTTTATTACATTTTAATGTCTTTGATATCTTTGTCTGATTTCCACATGGCCTCCAGACTCATGGATGCAAGTACAGTATAACAGCTGAACATCAGGCCCTGAAAAAAATTCCTTACACTTGTATAGCGCTTTTCTGGACACTCCACTCAAAGTGCTTTACAGGTAATGGGGACTCTCCTCCACCACCACCAGTGTGCAGCCCCACCTGGGTGATGCGACAGCAGCCAGAGTACTGTACGTCAGCTCTCAGTGGGGAAGAGAACAGAGTGATGAAGCCAGTTCAGAGATGGGGGTTATTAGGAGGCCATGATTGATAAAGGTGGGGATTTGGCCAGGACATCAGGGTAACACCACGACTCTTTTCGAGAAACTCCCTGGAACTTTAATGACCACGGAGAGTCAGGACCTCGGTTTTACGTCACATCCAAAGGACGGCCCCTTTTTACAGTATAGTGTGCCAGCCACTATACTGGGGGATTATGACCCACATAGACCGCAGGGTGAGCGCCCCCCACTGGCCCCACTAACACCTCTTCCAGCAGCAGCCTTAGCTTTTCCAGGAGGTCTCCCATCCAGGTATTGGCCAGGCTCTGTAGCTGCTGGCAGTATAGGGTTTAATATGGGTTTTCATTCTTCCAGCACTGTTACAAGTACCACAGATATTTTTGTATTCTTTCTTCCTCTGATCTAGTCCTGGAGCCCTTCATTCAGTTTTATATACAAACAGTGTACCTTTAGGTTTCAATGTGGCAGTCATTACCAAGCGTGGCTGGTTAAAAAGGACTCCTTTAGCTTAAAAAAAAAAAGTCAGAACCCCTGTTTTGGCTAATGTAACATCCCCAGAGACAGCGATAATTGATCTGAGTCATTAAGAACGATGTATAAGCTGGGAAGGCCCGAGACTCTCTGGGGTTCAAGGGAACATTCCTGCTATAAAATGCCTTCTTCTGCTTCTTCTGGTCAGCATGTGGTGTGAGGTTCAGTCATCACCTTTCTAATGTGAACAATAAAGGTGCACAAAAGCTGCAGGCTGTAATACTCATTAGAAGGACTTGAGATGTAACACGGTCTTGGTCTCTGTGAAGTTGATTCAATCGGAAGGGGATTCTTGACAATCTCTGCTTCTCTTTGGTTGCTAGGGAGGCTGGTTAACAGTACCCCCTCCCCCCCCCCCCCAACTGTTGTCACTATGAGACCTCGGTGAAGTGTTTCCTTGTTGCTAAGGACCTGTGCTTAGTTGCTAAGAGAAGATGCCACGTTAGATAAATACAATGTTGCAGGAGGGAAGCAGGCTGTGCATCAGGTTGTGGGGTGGGGGGAGGCTAGGAGCCCCCATAGTAATGTGTACCCCTGTCTTAAGGAAACTGGCATTGATTTATGAACAGCGCTAAATGTTATTCTCAGCTCAGATGGAAACTTGGATGTTCGCTGTCCATTTGAGTTTGGCTGCTGCTTTTGCTGAAATAGAGCAATGCACTGATGTTTTTGGTATTTCCCGATAAAGACAATTTCATTTTTTTAACAGTTAATCATCTTTTGAAACCCTCAGGAGGATGCAAATTCATAGAATAATAATAACAATAATATAATTTCTGTTGCATAACAGTTGGATCCATTTCAGGTTTCAGGTTCACTTTGCAGTGATGAAGCAGGAATATGTGTTTTGCATGAGGTGAATAAAATCAGACAGTGTGATTAACCCTAAAATGTCAGTGCCAGGTGGTGACCTATAGTGCGCTACTATATATACATGACCCTGAGGTCATTGAACGTGAAATGGGTTGAGCTGCTATGCAAAGGATCATCCCTGGAAAGGGTCACGTTCTGTTGGCCAGTGTCCCTGATGGCCTGTCCAGTCGCACTCTCATGGACTCACACCCTGCGCATTTTTTTTTCTTCATTTTTGGTGGAGCAGGATGCTGTGCAACACCCTAACCCGTTGGGCCCCATGTCTCCACAGCCCATTCCGACCAGCCCCAGCAGCAACTCCACCACACCAACCAGTACCATGGGCCTGTCTTCCAAGATGGACAGTTCCAACATGCACGATGTCTTCATCCTGTCGCCCGTCTCTGGACTCTATGGACCCAGGTAATGACCCGCTGATGACCACAGCACTGCTGCATCGCCCGGTCACCGGATCACACATTATGCTTGTGCGTCTGTTGATCAATCCACCAGGTTCTATTGATCAGCATTCGCTCATCAATTTCTCAAGGCTTGGGGCCATGCTTTTATTAACAATCATTCATACCAAAAATCTAAAAACTGCTCCTTTTCACCCAGACACCAGAGTTCCACTTATCGAACATCTTGCTCAACTTGTCAGTAACTTTTGGGGTTTTGCCCGGTCTTTCGAAGCAGTTCCTATAGGATGACCAGTAGCAGTTACTAGATTAAGGCTCTGCAGGCCCAGGGCTGAAGATTCCTGGTGTAAATCGACCTCAGACCTCCGAGGATCATGGGTGCGTCTCCCCTTGAAGCACACGTTAAAACTGTTTCTGTTGTCCCCCCCCCCTCTCTCCTGTCACACGCGTGCAGGGACGAGATGGGCATTATGTCCTGCGATGACATCAGCAAGTACAACATGGGGAAGTCGGGCATGAAGGGCTCCGAGTCCCCCAGCTACTTCCTGGACCACGAGAGCGGGAAGTACTACACGCTGATGGAAGGGGAGGGGGTGCCCCTGGGCCCCGAGTACGAGAGGGGCCGCTCGACCGGGGTGCGCCGGAGAGAGAAGACCCCCACGCATGGTGAGTCCGGCCGCCGGCCTGCCTCGCCATCCACCACTGCCCTCGGCAGTGCCGCCTTTTCATCCTGCCCCCCCCCCTTTGTAAACACGTCTGGCGTCGGTGTGGGTTTGTGCGCGTGCGGGTTGTGCCCCTGAAAAATCTCGGCACTGCGCCCCATTCGCACGGGGGTCCCCCCACTGCAGCACGAGGATCGCTTCTCCGGGAAGAAAAATTCCAGGTATATGTTATTATGGAAGTATAGATAAAAAACCCTTTGTTTTGAACAGATAGGAAGCTCTTCCTCGTGTCTGCGTGCTTCGAGCACATGGTCAGTTAGCACTCTCCTTCCCTTCCTTTAATGCGGAATGGAGAAAATGGACATCGCACACTGTTGGGCCCAGTCCTGGCATGCTTACAGTCCTCGAAAGATGAATAAAGAGCTCGTTGGTTTCCTCCCCCAGCTGGGGATGGACTTCCTCCTGAAGTGAACAAGCCTGCTGGTGGAGATAAAGCACTGGCCACTGCAGCCAGAGCATTTTCCACAGTAACAGTCTGCCAGGGAATTAGTGGTGGAAGGATTCCAGTGCAATAATTGCTTCGGCTTTGCTTATCTGATCTGTGGGAAGCATGTTGTGCAGCAGAACAGCCCCCCCCCCCCCCCCCGCCACCCTCCCTCTGTTCTTACATGGCGGCTGATGTGCTCCTCGGGCTTCTTTCCAGGTGACCTAAGGCCGGTTTCCATGCCAACAGAGTACAGCTGGATGGGTGAGACCAAGGAGCCCAACATGTACAAGAGGGGGAGCAGAGGTGGGTTCCCCGTTAACAGAGGTGGTATGATCCAAAACCCGTTGGCTTCAGAGGACGAGCTTCCATTAAAGATGTATTTTTCCACTGTTGTATTTACGCTGTGGGAAATAACTTTTCAAGTCAAGTGGAGACAAATCAGCATTACCATGTAAAGGAGATATGTTTAATTCTGAGAGGTGTCAGCTGACTCATTTGCAGCGGTTTTTTGCGTATTGCTTCAGTTACAGTCCAGGTCTCTGTGGTGTGACCATTTGTCTGCAGAACAGTGTTCTTGGGTCTGGCATGCTTTTGAAATAGAAATAAACTTTCTTTAATGTGCTGATTGTAGTGCTTTGAACTGAACAGCTGAACCACAGGCCTAAAGAGAATTAATCAGCTTTCCTTCAGTATTGTGAAGCAGCTACCTGGCTAACAATTTCTAATGCCCCAGTCATAACACTAAAATATTTGTTTAAAAAATGGCCCAGCCTCTCTCTCGAGAGTGGGTATCCTCCTGCCATTATAAAATGCGTGCTGTAGTGAGCAGTTCAGCTACTGAGCCTCCTGCTATGTTGATTCCTCTTCTGAGCCTTTCCTGTGCTGGGAGTAGAGAAGCAAGGGCTGTCTAACTGGCAGAGACTGCTGTAGGTGCTCCCAAAACCCTTTCCTTGTCTTTGGGGGACTTCTATGTCCACTGCTGGGACACTGTTGAAATTACAGCAGCTTTTACACCCACAGCTTGGTGAAAAACAGTCCAAAACGCAGGTTCATGACCTGTGAATGGTGAAGCTTATTTGCGCACAGGGAACGGAATTGCTGCTGCTCTGAAACCCTGTTCCAGCAGCGCCTGTGTTTGCTGAGAAGCGTGTGTGTAGGGATTTGAATGTTCAGTAGGTGTGATGCGGGGCAAAGAGAGAAAGATTGATCAGCCAGTGTCTCAGAAAAGCATCCATCAACCTGCCTGTCATCAGTCTCCGGCCCCCCCCTCGGTTTTAATATCCAGCCTATCTGTCTGCTGAGTGACACTGAGCTTAAACAGACAGAGTGCATTAATCAGAAAGAGGAGAGGGAGCACCTGCTCGAAAATCGGGGGAAGTTTTGGAGATGAATTAAATGCTTTGACTGTACACAAGACTACAAGTCACACATTGGAAAGATACTGTAGAGAGACAAAGATGGCAGAAGAGAGAGATAAATGTAGACAATTGACTAAATATTTCAGTGCGATTTTATTCTGAGTTGTTTTTTTAGTCATCCTCTTAACTTTCCTGATTGCGATAGATATATATATATATTTTAGGATGTAGACCAACGAGGAACCAGGAATTGACACGGAAAAGAAAAGCAGGGTTGCTCTTCCCCAGTTCCGCAAGATTATGAAGCACAAATATCTTGCTCAAAGGAGCTTGGGAATTCTGGCGATAGTGATGTCCAAAGCATCTTGGCACAGCTGTTCACTCGGCTTTTTCCGATGAATTCCTCTTCAGGTCCTGCTGAGGCTCTGGGTTTCTGTTTTGCAGATCACACCAGCATCGATTTTGGGAAGGAATATCTCTCCTGTTATCTGAGCCTCTGGTGTTTTTCTTCAAGCCGTTTCAGAAATTGCTCACACAAGCGAAGCGGTCTAAAAATAGTCCCTCGAAATCTATATTTAATGTTTTTCTAGCTCCCCACTTTAACCACTTCCTGGCAGGCCTGCGTGGGTTTCTTTCCGCTGCACACTTGTGCAGAGACGCACAAGACGACCTCACCCTCGCGGGCTCAGCCCGCGTGTCGCAATCGCCTCACACCATCTACACACCCGCCTCTCTAACGGAGCGGTCCGAACGAGCCCAGCGCTGCTCCACTGCTGTGGCGTTACTGTCATCGACCTGCGGGAGCCTGACACAGACCCCCGTGGGGGAATCCCCAGTCAAGATGAATGCCACATACACTAAATCCGACAAAAATGGATCTTCTTCAGACTGTTGTCGGTCGTCTTCTTGGTATTCAACCTTATCGGCAGTTATTGCTTTTATCCTTGCTAAACATGATGATCAGGGTATGTTTTTTTCCATTCTGGGCTTTTTGCAGTGTTCAGACACACGTTGGACTGGAATCCTTTCCTTGGTTTCTGATCATATTCTGTTTCATATTCTATCTTCTGTTTTTATGTGGCACTGATGACACAACTGCAAGTAAATTCAAGAATTGTTTAACTGCACGCCCACAGTGCTGATGCTCCCGTCACCCACCGGCACACACCCTCCCCATGACACAACAGCGTGCACTCTGCTACACAAACACACAGCTGTGCAGCTCATCTTTGCATTCCTGCCTTTGGCCTCCATTGACTCTCATTCTATTTTGGTTTTTTTCTTATTTCCTGTGCTACGCTCCACCAAAAATGAAAAAGTACACAGGTGTGTGCCAAGAATATTAATTAAATATTTTAAGTACATAGGTTTAGAAAAAAATATGTTCTTTCATTTTTTAAAAATAGTCTGGATCATTGTAGTTAGCCCACAGTTACCTTGAGGGGACTCTTCGTCACATGTTCTGCAACACAAGCAACTGGACACACACATGTTGAACATGACATATTCATAGATGGATTCATTATTCATTGTTTGCTTCACTTTTTGTCCCTCATGCTTTTTTATTAGATGTTTCCTGTGTTCACTAAACTAGATATAAATAATTAAATCCGCGTTTTTTGACATATTGCCTGACAATCGTGCTTGCTGTATCGCAGTACTTAGTCAGTCAAGGTGCCCCAGAGATCAGAGTAAGTACACAGTGTGTGAGCAAAATACAGCAACTGATCAGGCATCAGTGGATAATACATTAATTTGGAATTTGATGGTATATTCAGGAAGACTAGTGGGTTTCCAGTATTTTTTGCAGGTTAAGGGGAAGGACTTTTAGTTGCTTTCTTCACTTTATACATCCTAGTTTCTGGCAGTAAAAGTAAAACCAGGAAACTGCACAGTTACAAAATAGCACCCCTGTGGCATATGATACCCAAGATAACACAGGATGTGTTTTTATATGTGCACAAGGGTGCTAATTATTGAATCAATTAAACACACCTCCGTAACGTTTCCTAATAACCAGTATTTATCATTCTAGAGCAGATAGCATGTGAGGAGCCGAAAGGTTGTTGTTATAATTGTACGAATGTAGCCACCGCATCCTGAGACGATACACACACATTCACAGAGTCCCCCGCTCTGCAAGCTCTCCTCCACTGCAGAGCCCCCTGATTTGTATTCAGCTGGCACAGGCATGTCGACAGCGGAGAGCCATCGTGAAAAGCCCATGAATAGCATTAAAGAAAGTGATTCCTGTTGGATGTGTGGGGGCGATTGCACCGCACTCCCACGCACAGGAGCTAAATATAGAAGCCGCCCACCTGAGAGGGAGCTGCGATGGTCTCTGCCGGCAGCCACGCTCTCCCCTCGACCGCCCCGGGCAGCTGCCCGCAGCAAGAGAGATGGCCAGTGTTTTCATCCTTGCACAGCCCACAGCCTGCTTTGCTCCGCTCTGTTTGCACCGACACTGTAATCACCTGGCAGAGATCCCTCTTCAAACAAAATGAGCTTGTTTTGACAGCTCTGAAGGCCAGTGCATGTTCTATTGAGAAACATTTAGGGAGACCTGTCTGTCCAGAGGGCCGGCCAGTTCTGCTGTTCCTAGAACCAGATGCATGGGAATCATTTGGTTACTCAGTGCATTGGCAGTGTGGCTTGTTGACAAGGTTGATTCGAGAGATGCAATGCGTCTGATTGTTACTTGTTACTGGAATCATTGCTGTCTCTGACTGTAAATTAAGTTTAGCCCGTGACATTATTGAAATCTCCAAAAAGCCTCAGAATCAAGATACAGACACATATTGCCTGTGAGCAATGGTGAAACAAGGAACATTTGCCCCTTTAATTATTTCATGTGCCTTCAATTCTAGTTCTCAGAGATTATAATCCAGCAAATCAAATTTTTAAACATTGTAAGAAAGTTTAGATCTAAAGAAGATTGTCATGTGGGTCAAAATTATTATTTTACTCTTTTCTGCAGAGGTCTTCAGTGGCCGGTAACTTGAAAAAGCCTGAAAACCTTCCAGATTGTGGCCTGTAGGGATTTGGATTAGGAAAGGCCATATGAGCTGCTCAAAGATCGATGCTTACAAGAGAGCTTCATGCTGAAGCTGATCAATTAATTAATGAGGCAATGTCTCACTTCTTTGCCTGATCTGCTGTGCAGTATGGTTGCCCTGTGTCAAGCAGGTAAGAACAGCACTGGGAGGTGAAATTGGTCCCCTCCTCTATGTGAAGCAGTTTGGATGAAAGGTGCTTTATAAATGTAATCTATCCATTGATAGGTTATTTATTAAAAATAAACAAATGAATACAGTTTCAACTTTCCTCTTCCCCTGTCTGATACAGATTATTTGTGGTTTATCTGCAGATGGTGGTCAAGTGTGACCATGGTGAACTGCACCAGTAGACCTGGTTCTGCTTCATGAAAGCACAGTATCGCCTGCCTGCACTCTATAGCTTTCCAACACATCTCCCAGCTTTCCTCTGTTTCTCTGGGAGCTACCCTGAACGTAATGCACTGCACTAGCATTTTATCATCATTTTGTAAATGATGGGTGTTTGTTTTCGTATCTCCGTGTTTGGGTCCTCTCGTTGATACTGGATTCCAGTACTCTGGCTGTTTTCTGGGAACAATGTGTGGGTGAGTGCAGTCTTGGACCTGCTCTGTAACAAAAGAAACACAGCGGTGTAGTAGATTAAATGTCAGCTTCCTATAGGAGTTATAAAGTTGCTCCTTCAAGAGAGTTACATCCTGTCCTTTAAGATCAATCAGGTTTCTGACCAGTGTCAGTGACTAGTTTATTGCCAGGTTTCTCTAGTAATTCCGATGAAACCAGTCTCCTGGGGTTTTGTCGGGAGAGTCTGGTTTCCCGGCCCCAGAACGACGGTGAGGTTAACCTCCTCCCCCTTCTCCTCTGTCTCCCCCAGACTCGGAAAACTCCCTCCTCCGCTACCTGAGCGACGACAAGATCCTGGTGATCCAGGAGGAGCCGGAGACGCAGCGGGAGTGCAAGAGGGACACGGGGCGTCGGTCCCGGAAGAAGGGCAAGAATCCCAGCAGCCCCAGCTATCCCATCAGCCCCAACTCCCTGCTGGCCCCCACTGTCAGGATGGACTCGGGTCCCCCTGAGAGCCTGCCCTTCCCGCTGCCCGAGAGCAACACCGTGCCGCTGTACCACGTGAGCGCTCTCTTCCTCTACCTGCTTCCAGAGGCGGCCTGCCTGCCCGCTAGCTGGAAGTCCCTGTAAAAGTGTAAAGCTGCAGAACCGCAAAGGAGCGGAGCAATTTTCTTCTGCCCCTGAACATGGGTTTAAAAATTTAGCCTGGTGTGACCACTTAAAAAAAAGCAGAGTGATTATTTTGTAAAAGACTTTGAAAGCTGCCCCATGATAGTTGCCCCGTAGTTAGATGTGTCTTAATCAGATTTAAGTAATTTGATTGATCGGGGTTTGCTTGTGCATGAAGGATTGATTGATGTTGCCCAACATTAGCAATGACTGACAGCTAGAATGGTCAGTTGGCCGAGGGGGTTAATGGGTTGAATACTTTTCCTGCTTTGATTCTCGTTCTGAGGTCTGTTGACCACTGTTTCATTGAGCTGCAAGCCAGATTTTTTCAGAGATCACCTATCGCTGTGCATCTCCATTGCTGCTGCACTCCGTTCAGGGTGGTGTCCCACAGTTGAGCTTTCAGCCAGGCCAGGGCCCTGCAGGAGAAAGTGAGACCTTTAACTGGCGTCAGGCGTCCGTGTGACCTAAATGGAAATGGACGGTTGTGTCAGTTTTGCCCTTGTCCACTCTCTAACTCAAAGATACGTATGATAGACCCTGGTTGTGCTGTGAGAGCTGCTAGTCTGCGTGTTTGCTCTTGCAAGAGCTGAGGGGGGTGGGATGCTGCCTGTGTGTGAAACTAGAAAGTGTTTTCTGAGTCAAGCTGCTTTCCATCAACCGCTGTCATGCCGTCTTTGTCTCCCAGCAAAATAGAAGTCATTTCAGGATTCTGTACTACGGCGTGCAAGCCAGCCTAAAATCACTGTTTGTTTTCTTTCTAGTATTTGGTGTACCCCTGCTCCCCCTTCCACCATTCCTCCCTCTACAAAAACACACATTGTTACAGAGTAATTTTCCCTCCTGACTCATCGCAGTCAGGGGTGGTGAAATTACCGTTTTCGCGTGTCAGCTCTGCACAGGGGCCCGGGGAAGCTCCTTGCTGGCTCCTGATTCGTTGATTATGGCTTCAAGCCTCTAGCCTGGCGCTGACAGGCACGGGGACGAGTGGGCAGCTCCAGAGCTGTGCCAGGGACACTGGCGCATGCTCTGCCGGCAGGAGCTGTTTCTCTCTGGGCCAAAGCACAGAAAGGATGAAGAGATCCGAGCAGGGAGCTCCGTCGGCACGTGTAGGCTGCAAAGGAACGGGTAAAGGTCCCAGGACACACCTGGAGGCTCCACTGCCAAAGCACTGTGTCTCTTTTCCTTTCAGCATGGCATACACCTTTACCTGTCCCTAGGATGAAGACAGGTTAGCTGTGTGTGCCCTCGATCTATCTGCACTCATTGTTTGACAGAAACCTGTAATCATAACATGGTGTTCAGTCATTTACATCAGCAGTGACAGGGAGCTTAAATTCTAAAGGAAGGATCTGGACTTTCTACTTTTAGATGTCTGCATGCGTATCTGTGTTTTTCTGACTGTCTCCATCCCTCGCTGTGCACCGTTTTCTTCAAAGATTGGAAAGTGCATGGGGGGGATTGAGTTGATATATCTTAGGCTTCATATCTAGGCGATGCAAAGTGTTTTCTTGAAAAAAGTGCTGTGAATCTATAGGAGAGGGGAGCATTTCAGGCATCGTTCTCCAACAAGATCAAGCTCATGGTTTATACTGTATGTGTCTTTGCATCATCCGCAAGAAGGAGACCCTTCCGTCATCCCTAGACGCGCGTGTCCAAAATGAAAGTCTTCCATCGATCTCCTCGTAGGGCAGTACTGTAAAGACTACAGTACAGAATTCAGTGTGCACAGGGAAACATTTCAGGAGAAGCTCGGTTTTCCAGAATTCCGATTAAGAGAGTCTTCTTCAAACGACAGTGCTGTTCTAGTTTATTGTGATGCTGAAGCTTCCTTGCATTTCTGAGACCCAGAAACCCAAGGTGAGCTTGGCAAGGGAAATTACATTTGACAAGACATCAAGGAAGTTAGAGATAAAGAAGGAAATCTGAATCCGTAATGAGTGTCATCATTTATTCATCAACATTGTGAGATAAGGCCTATAAATAAGCACTTGGTCTCTGAGGTGCAAACCTTTTGGATTCATTAATAATGGATGTAAAAATGAGATTGTTTTACTCTGAGAGTAGTGCAGGGACTGAGCTGACAATGTGCTCATGGGCGAAGCACACCTATGTAATAACCTTACTGTAATCACTTATTTCTGTGTCACTGGCTGTGGAAATGCAGGACTGGGTGCTTGGCGTGGCTCAGCCATGCAAGGCAGGGACTCCCAGCTGAGAAGGCCTGACAGTGGGGGTCCCCTAATGCCGCGCAGCCACACGGCGGCTTCGGCACAACCACTGATTGCGAGGCAACGAGTAATTGATTAACGAGGGGGAGAGCTCAGAGGAGGAATGGGTGAGAACTAAAAGGAGCCCCCCCCCCCCCAAGTGGAATCCCCCAGTTTTAACACAGCACCCCACACCTGGTGGCATAAATATGAGCCTTCTGCGTAATCGTCTGTGTGTGGCCCCACATGGTGCAAGTTCCACACCTTGCCGTGAGCTATCGGGGAGGTTTTGATGCATCCCAGGGGTTGAACAACCATGGAAGAGAACTCCGTGACCTGGAAGTGAAGGTCACTCGTTCTTACTCTTCCTAGTAGAACCAGGAAACGCAGGAGGCATGCAGAGGGGTGGGGTGTGGATGGCAGGAGCTTGTAAGTTGGGCATTTCTGGCTTTACATTTGTAACAGGAGAGTGCAGCTCTGGTCTGTCCCAGTGATGCTTCCTTCTGCCACACTCCCTTCCCTGCTCAGAGCACATTGCCAGACAAGCAGGGAGCGGCTTCAGGTGTATTTTCTGCCGAAAGGAAAAGAAAAGAGAGACTACGTTTAGGCTGTGGAGCCTTCTTTGTGGAATAAACCTTTACCTTTAATAACAAGTAAGGAAACGGATGAACTGAGCCAAAGAGCCTCCCGTTCCTCTCCACTAGAACCTAATAGCTTTAAAACGAACAGGCAGAGCAGCAGAGCAATCTCCCGCACTCTTCATATCAATATTTCAGGCCAGGAGATAGCGGGGTGACTGGGGCAGCCCCAGGGGTGACACTCAGCTGGCAGAGGGCGACAAGAACAAGAGGAAAGTTAGAAAAAGGTGTCTCTCCTGGCCTCAGTGTTAAGTGAACTTCCAAGCAGTTTCTGCTTGTGTCCTCTGGAAAGTGTTTCAGGGTCGATCCTTAAGAAGTCCAGTGGGATGCGAGTCAAGGCCTTTTGACTTAAAGGATTTTGAGTAGTTGAATCAAAGTGCCCTCATAGTCTTTTCTGTAGAGCGCAGCTCTTTCAGTTCTTTTAATCTTAAAACAAAGTGTAGGCCTTTAAGCCCATTAATATATCTGATGGCTCTTCTCTGGACTCATCCCAGAACAGCAATATCTTACCGAAACTTGTGCACAATATTCTAAATTATTTCTTGCTTTTACATCAGCTCTGCAGGCTGGGGGTGGTTGCAGGCATGCTCGCAGGGTAACTAGGGGTCTTTTTAAAAATCTTATTCAAAGAAATGGAGAAAATCGAGACAACTGCTTTCGTGCCCTCGAAACGTCTGGGTCCTGTCTTCCAGGTCTCTCGGCACCCAGAGAGAACAGTCTTACAAAGGTGTGAGAATCGAAGGCACAGACAGCTGAACTTTGAGCTAGTTCATTTCTAACTGCTGTTTGTTCTGAGTAAGTAAATTTAGTCGCACTTTAAATATTGAATAGCGGGCCTGATCCACGGTGAGGTCTGGAGACACTGATGCAAGCCCAGCAGGCAGAGGCATTCTTCCAGAATGTTAACTGGCGTAGAGAGGAGGGAGCTGCCTGCCTTGTGCTCTGGAATCGTCCTCCTTTAAATTTTAATCACTCCCCATCAGCACTTCTGACGCCTGCGTCGTGCCGGGGACCGGGGACCGGGGCGGGAATCGTTCTCCGGCCCGGCGGGGAGTCGAGATGGTGTCACAGAGGTCTCGGCCTCGGCTGTGCCCCCTCTTCACAGCCGGGGCTCAGGTTCCGCATGGCAAGTCTATTGCTTGGTGCGGCATCGTCCCCCGAAGCTCAGGAAGCATTTACAGTCGTGTCACTGTCCAGAGCCCTACACTGGTGACAGGTGGAGAAGGGGGAAAGTGGTCTAGTTGCTTCTGCTGAATTAGTTCTGCTCCATAGTCCTTCGGAGTCCACCGCTTCAATCTCCCAAAGGGAAGGGATTATCATTAATATCACTATATATATATATCAGTTTCATAAAACAACAGCCATTCGGCAGCCATGATCATGATCAAGCACCCTTGAAATTCCTGAATTTTAAACCCACGTAGTAGTTATTTTTACCTTGTTTTAATTTGCGCATTTCCCCATTACCGCAGGGGAAAAAACGTCAAATTTTAGAGATAAAAATCCCCTGTAGCAGAATTTCTCCGTTAGTTCCGAAGTCCGTGACACCAAGGGCGGCTGTGCTGAAGAGTGTAAGAGAAACAGTGATGTAAGCTATCAGTAAAGATGTTCTCGGAGGAGCTGATGCACACATCCCTCTGTGTGGGGGCCAGATTTCTCGGCAGCACAGAATTATTTCCCGAAGCCACCAGCTTTGATTCATTGCTGAGCTGCTGTGTGTTTTCGGTAGACTGGCTGGAGGGATAGACTCCCGGTGCAGCTCTGGGGAGACTGGCTCCTCCAGAGCTCTCCGGGACACTGGGAGATTCCCGACAATGGGAGTTCAGTGAGCAGAGGGAGTGTGGGAGGCGCGCTGGGTAAGGCAGCAGCCACACTCCTCAGGCGGAAAGCATTGCTCGGTTCATGTTCTCCCCTTGTGCCTTTCACGAGTCGGCTGTCAAAGATTTGGAGATGCATGCAATACTTTTTGAAGGGACTTGATCAGTGCATCCACTCTCTGTATTCGTGGTTGGGCACAAAGCAGAATGGGACATTAAACTGATATTAGGATATTTGTCACTGAATCACTGAGTGTTTCCCATACCTTTAAAAGGAAATGTTTTTGTGATGTTCACAGACTTGAGCTTTTTAGATTAGATAGATTTTTGTTAGATTTTCTTTGTCAAAATGTATATTTCAAGATATTTTGGACAAAATTCCTCTAGCTGTCGAGAAGGAAATGTACCCAGTCTACAGCAAACCCGTTGCTCAGAATGTTGTGCATGATGCTGTGATGGTGTCATTATAGAATATTTATTCCAAGGGGTTTTGAAGCCCCAGGTCAAAGGTCTGAGTCATTCTACTGATAACAATGTATACAGAGGTGTGATTATTGATATTGAAGTGTCAGGCATCTGGAAGTACTGTGGCATTCATTTGAATGCTTTGTAAAGAATATGTTCCACAAAGTGATCAGCTAATCATTCTCCAGTACGTCTTTGCATTTGCACATAAAGGCCTGGTAAATGACAACTCATGATTTAGGGCGTCTGATCCTTGTGCAGGTATTGATGTATTTGCTGATGGTACATCTTGGTCTAATGCATGATAAAGTGCCTTTTAGAGGCTTTCCAGAATGATAAATGTCACTGCACACTAAGTATTCCTTTAGTTTCTTGTCCCTTCTGTATGAAATTAGCTGTGGAGTTTTAAAAAATTGGTGCTGTAGAATTTTGAAGCTCCTCTGCACAATCTGTGTATTTTTATGTTGGTGTAGTAGTGATTAAAGGGAATTTGCTGTCTGTACGTTTCTTCCTGTTGGTTAAAGCTGTTTACTGTTACAGTAGTCAGAATTATGTCCGTGCAAAACCACAATTTACAAAAGAGGCCACACATATCCTCACCTTTGCTTCGAAAGTCTTCATTATCACTGCAAATATATCTGAGTCTTAAAAGCTGAGAATAAGGAAATGTGGAATTTCCCAGAGAGCCCCTGGGTAGGAGGCGTTTCACTGAAATAAATACAGTTAATGACAATAATGAGTCATAATAAATGAAAATAATGAAATTAATTAAAATAAAGAGTACTGGTAGATTTGTAATGGGATGAGTGTTAATAGTGGAGCTTGAAGCTGTGATTTAATTGGTATGTTTTTGTCTGTTTCTGAAATGTTTTTAAAAAAGGTGTTCCTTATGAGAGACATATACCTTCTATAACACATGTACAGTATGTGCTGTACCTACTATTAATTGTCACCTGAATTTAGAGGTTCGTTATGCAGTAACCTGATTATGACTAAATCATTGTGAATCCAGTTTTGGAGGTGGAACGAATCGACTTGACAATTTTCCCTCATTTCTGCTTTATGAGTGATGAAAGTCTTGCACTAATGGAAACTTTAGGCTGTGGTGGTCGTTTTGCCATGCATGAATACACATGCTTACTGTAGCATGTACAAAATGCTTTTCCTTGTAGGTTTCCGCTGTGTTTTAAATAGGGCAGTGTGGTGGTATCTGGGGAGATGCATGGTTGTTATGTAACCCGCTGGGTCCTGGCACGACGACCAGCGGAACAACGCGAATGCTCCAGGCTGTGAGGGAGGGCTATTTTAAGACCCCGGCTTTAAGAGGTCGTTTACTCTGCTCCACGCAGCTGGAGGGGGCTGGCTGAGGTGGGAGTCTGGTGCAGAACCCCCGGCTGCCAGCCTCTCTTCATCTGCAGGTCGTGGAGAGAGATCAGAGGGCGTGCAGTTGCTGAATTATTCAGAAACGGAATCATACTGACCTGGAGCCACCCATCCAATAAATAGCACATACATACAGTACTAAAAAAACATACAGTATGAGACATACTGAGAAAGGTAATAATAGCATATCAGTACTATACAGTATTACAATATGTATTGTATTATATAGAGGCATTTTTCCAGATTTGGATGTCATAAACCCTGTGTGTCTCTTAGATCATGGGTCTCAAGCTCATTTCCTGGAAGGCCTAGTATCTTCTGCATAGACAATTAGACAACTAACTTTCTTATTTTCTTCTTTAGACAAGATTTTTCCCAATATACCTTGCAGCAGACTACTCACTTCATTAGAAATACAGTTACCAATAGTATTATATGATTATGCGGTTAATTAAATAATTAGACTAACTATGTCACTGAAAGCTTGGGTGGAACAAAAGCCAGAAGACCCTGATTAGCTCCTCCAGGAACTCAGTCTGAGACCCTGGCTTAGGAGCGCGTGCTCTTCTGTGTGAAATAAGTGCGGTAGTCTCTCTGCGCTGATGGCTCATGTCCATTGTTAGCTTTCTCAGAGGTTCCTGCCTCAGGGGGGAGAAGCCCTGAGCTGTCTTCAGTGTGAAGCGACTTTCAGGCTGACAGGACTTGACCCTTCATTTAAAGATCACTGCTCTGTGCTCTACTTGAGCACTTTTTATATTCCTTTATATTCCTTCATTTATATTTATATGGTAGGTATATTGGGGCATCAGGGTGGTGCTGTAGCCATCATTGCTGCCTCGCAGCACCAGGGCCCTGGGTTCAGTTCACAGAATGCCATCTGTGTGGAGTTTGCATGTTCTCCTCGTGTTTTTTGTGGGGTTCCTCCAGTTGCTCTGGTTTCCTCCCACTACACAAAACCATGCTGGAAGGCTTTTGGGAAAATTGGGCCTGGTGTGAGTGTGTGAGACTGGCGTCCCATCCAGGGTGTACCCTCCCTTTGCGCCCGTTGCTGGCTGAGATAGACGCCAGCTCAACCCCGCGACCCTGAATTGGACTGGAAGTTGGATGGTGGGGGTAGTGATTAAATGGAAATGTTGCTTACACACCGATAGCTTTTTGTTTACTCGTCACTTATTAGCGTGGAAGTTACCGAGGTGTTCCGAAAACCACCCCTTCTCATGCTACCCACCACCCCCACCCCTGCAGTTACATAACAGGCCCCTCAGCTGCACTGCTGGCACCGACACCCGTCTCTTTGCTCACCACATCCCCGGTGTCAGAGTGACATCACTCCCCTGCGCGCCGATAGGCAGGAAGTGTGGGCTTGCTCGCGTTCCGTGACCCGACTGCCACCCCAGATTCGGTCTCCCTTCATCCTCTGCTGTCTTTTTTTTTATTTTCGCAGAGAGCCGGGGACACGCTGCGCGCAGGGGAATCGGACAGGTGAGCGCGCCTCTTTTTCGGGGGTCCTCTCTGAGTGAGAACGGGGGGGGATGGAAGCAGTCAGACAGAAGGAGGGGACTCGTCAGCCCGGACGGAGCTCGTGACAGATCTGATCAACCTCTTGAGAGCCCACTGTGAATTGCAGCTGGCTCGAGTTGGTTTGAGGTGCTTCTCTACGGTATTGAACATATTTTTATTAGCTGTAGAAGGAGTGGAATAGAATCGGTTGCAAGTGTGGCTGATGGGGTGTTATTAAAAGCTATACAGCCCAACAAATTCAAATGTGTTGATATGCAGTAAGTGTGTTATTTTACAAAGGTTAGCCAGAATATTATCTCCCCTTTTTTCAGGCAGAAATAAACCCCCCCAGAAATGTTGAATCTTGTCCTTAAAAAGTAAGGCAACGAAAAGGTTTTTCTTTTGATATCATTGAAGGAAAACAGGAGGGTGTTTCTTTGTAATCATCTTTATTCATTTCCGTTTGAGTCAGGCCGAGCTTGTGCATAGTGCTCGTTCGTTTATGACTAACCCGAGGCTTGAGGTCTGTTCATCTGGCTGAGCCCCGTCATTTCTGAAGAGAGACACGAACGGATGTTTTAATCTGAATATGTTGTGAGATGTACAGTCTGGATAAGACACCGATATTACACTGACTGATGTTGTCATTAGTGTTTAAGGCACCAGCAAGAGGACAGTGACATTGATGTGAGAGTGTGCTGTGCTGTGAGGATTCAGGCTTACAGTTGGTGTGTGGACCTTTAAACCTTTGTGCACCTGAATGAATTTTGCTATCCCTTTTTTGTTCTCTGAATGCAGTCTAGAAACACATCTACCAACAGAGTGAAAATGGGACAGATAAACAATATTTGTGTTCTCATAAGAATGTATTTGGAAATTTCTGCTGAAAGTCCATTTTGGCTGAAAAAACTGTGGTAGGTCTTGCAAAGAGTGAAAGCTTTGAAAAACAATCTGTCGGATATCTTTTGTGGGGTTACCTTTGCTAATCCTTGAAATAACCCCTGCTAATTCTCTCCTGCCGGGAACTGAGATCAAATATTGGTGTCTGGAGGTCATACTCCAGAGAAACACAGTAATTCTCTTTTTTCAGCCTGCTTGTTTCCCGTCAGCATGGTGGTGACGTGGTGAGTCACACTGAGCTGCTGACACGCTGAAAGGTGATCACAGCAATCTGTGGCCCCTGGTCTCTCGTCAGCTCTGTGCGCAAGACTTTGCTCTTGTCCGATCAAATGTCTTAAACATAAACCGAAAATCATCTGACCACAGAGACTGGAATAAGACAATTAATGACCAAGAAACTGGATATATACAGCATGTAGTGACAGTCCTTAAAAGTGCAACAAAAAAAGATGTTGGGTTCCAATGTCCATGTGTTGCATTTTCAATGTCTCTCAGTGTATATAGACATCGAGAGTAGGGACAAAGAAGTTGATAAGACAGATGAGGCATCCTAGAAGGTTACAGCTATGAAAATACAATGGGATTTATGGTGAGCAAGGAAAATAAAGGATGTTCTCCTAGACGTAATTAGGTGTTCCTCTGAGCTTTTGAATGTTCTCTTGGGAGTATTGCTTTTAAAAAAAACTTGACAGCCATTTTGACAGCGATGGTGGGTGCTAAGGTCAAGGAGGCTCGTGACTGTCTCTCTCAGCGCAGCATCCTCATCTCCTTGAGACTTCTGTCTGTGGCTGGAAAAGCTGCCTCTTGCTTCCTGTCAGCCTCTGTGGGTTTCGCTGGGCTCCCAAGATAATTAACCACGATAACCACTTTATCGTTTCCAACGTGGGTACTCCTGAATGTCATTTTTGGAGTTTTTTTTCCCTTTTTGTTGCAACTTTGGCCTTGTTCAGTTTCCACCAGAGCAGCACAAACCACACAAAGAGGGCAACGTTTTCCCTTTTCAACAAAAATAGAAAAGCGAATGATGTCATGTTGGCTGGGGAGGAAACAAGCAGTTTTGAAGGGTTTCCTACGTGCCACAAGCCCTTTATTTCTAATTCACAACTTTCCAAAGAGGTCTTTTTTAAATCATTAAAGTATTTCCTTTTTAATTTTTTCGTTTTTTTAATGCTTTTTCTTCTGATGGCATTTCATTTCATTCCAAGGTTGCAATGATCTTAAATAAGAGATCTTATCCTTTTGATTGCACCTTTATACTGTAGCACTTTTCATACCATTGGATTCCATAGCCCTTTGGATATTGAAGAGGGATATAGAACCATGCATGTTGCATGTCTGTCTGTGTGCAGATTCAGAGCTTAAATGAACCCTGTTTCAGTTTTTTCTCCCTACTGTGGCTAATGACTATTCTAACCTCAATACGTTGTCTTAATAAATAATTAGAATGAGAATTGCTTGTATTTGCCTAGTGATTTTCATCCTAAAGGACCCCCCAAGCACTGTATAGTGCATATAGGAAGGGACCCATTTCCTCCAGCACTGCAGCGGAGCCCCCACCTGGGTGACACAGTGGACATTGTGCCCCAGCAGCCCCAGTGCACAGCAGTTCGGGTGGAGGAGTGAGACACTCCTTCGCCAGTTGAGTTAAGGGGGAACTGTGTGCAAGCTCAGAGCAGAATTTAATCACCAGGGGTCACAGCCCTACTCTTAAAAACGCTACGATCAGATCAACCACTAATAAATCAGACCCTCAGTGTGACGCCCCAGTGTCTTCTCACACCATTGTGGGGTCACCGGTTTAGGAATTCCCCTTCAGAGGTAAGAGCGCCACCTACTTGTGCGCCTGTGGCATTTGAGTTTGCCGAGGCTGGCTCAGCTGGATCTCTTCTGGCAAGGAGCAGGCCTGGCCTGGAAGAGCGGGAGTGAATGTTTCCGATATCCCCCGGGAGAGAATTCCAGGGATCGGTGGCGGAACCGAGGAAGCAAGGCAGCAGCCTCCGCCCAGCGCGAGACGGAGGGATCTGAAGCAGCGTGCTTCTCTCTCTTGTTTGCGCTCTGGAGGCGGCGAGAGGCACAGGGGCGAAGGAATCGCTGCCAGAGTGCCAGTCCCACAGAGTTAATGGAGTGATGTGTTAGAGAGATTACCACAGCATCCTCGCAAAACAGGAGAGAAGCCATCTGTCTGCCGTCTAATTGGACACCAAGCCACTCTGCTGCAACAGTCCCTGGAAAGATGAGCGCCGATAAATACATTTGTGTTTGTTTTATTTTACATCGCTCCGGCTCAGGCTGTTCGTGATCAAGGCTTGTTGTGTGCGCCGTGTGCTCTGAGAGGAAGGCTCATTTCAAGAGAGCTTGTTTTTCTGAGCCCTGTTCGTTCTGAGAAGAATTTCACTGATTGTTGGTACCGAACGCGATTTCCGAAGAGAGAGAGAGAGAGAGAGAGGCTTAAAAATCTGGGTGTCACTCCACAACAAAACGCATCCCCTGCTATAAAAACTTTAAAGGTTACAGCTAAAAAAAAAACATACCTAGGTCAGGATAAGGGAAAAGTGTTTTTTTTTTCTGTTGCGTTCAAGCATTGGTTGTGCTAAAACTAGCACATCTGTCCTCCGGCCAAATTCCAGATGTGTCTCCTGGTGGCAGGACCCAGAGGTTACTTTCATCTGTCCAAAAGCACTGTCTCTGGGTTTCGTTCTGCAGGCTGATCAAAACGCGGTGCTCTGCATTTGTCTGTCTGGCAGCCTCTAGCCTTCTCCTCCTCTCTTTTGACCTGTCTCCCTTTTCCATGCTCTCCGCAGGTATGCTAGTTCTGGCGTAGAGCGGCAAGGAGGTACATCCATGAGGAAGGTGAGCTCTCTTCCTGCTCTGGCATTCACAGCGCAGGGACCAGCTGAACTGAGTGTTGAGCTTTTGCTTGTAGACTCCCGGAAATGTCTTGTTTTACTCTGATTTGCTTCAGACCAGCACAAAGCCAAACGTTCACTGAAAACAGACACTTGACAACCACTCACTGTCCAAGGAGCCTTGCAGCTTCATATTTAGTCGACCAGAATTCCTTTTTTAACAGAAATGCAGGAAGGAATGTAACACATATCAACAAAGAAAAGATCATTAGACCATCAGCTATGAAGGGGCGGAGTGGTGGCTCTGTGGCTAAGGATCTGCGCCTGTGGCTGGAAGTTTACTGGTTCAAATCCCGCAGCCGGCAGAGGAATCCTGTTCCGTTGGGCCCCTGAGCAAGGCCCTCAATCCCAACTGCTCCAGGGGCGCTGTACAATGGCTGACCCTGCGCTCTGACCCCAAGCTTCCCTCTCCCTATCTATGTGTCTGTGTCTCATGGAGAGCAAGCTGGGGTATGCGAAAAGACAAATTCCTAATACAAGAAATTGTGCAGAGCTAATAAAGTGATCTTATCTTATTAGATCTTTAAAATATACATAGTAATAAGATATTCAAATGCAGGCGACTTGAAAAGCGATCATTGTTTCGTCTTTTCAAAAGCACTTGCCTGAGAGGACGGGGACAAGCATGCGTTGTCCGGTTTATTCCTTGCCCTGGCCTGCGGTAGCTCTCGGGAGAGAGCCAGGGAGCAAGAGAGCCGTGCAGTTCGGACAAGCACCGAGTAGGTTTGATCACAGATGCCAGGCAAGGTTGGCTTAACATCCCACTCAGCCAAAACCTTATTAAACCCTTTAATTGGCTGTTGAAGCTGGACCCTGGTGATGCTGAAGAGAAATAAGGGGAGGAGGGTCTCTGGGGGGTCTCTGCCTGTATCGTAATGACTCCTCACTCTGCGTTGCTCTCCTGTGCTGGTCTAATGGGCTCTGAGCTCGCAGGGGGAGGAGAAAAAAGGGGTTTTAAGCTGACGAGTGAAAAATTTGAAACCATCATATGCACATAGCTGTAACTGCGCAGGGCAGTCTCAGCGTACTGGAGAATGCATTCAGTCAGCTGCATTCACTGCATCGAGCCCAGGCTGTATCTTGGAAATCAGTTGAACAAAATGAACAGGAGTTTTGTCCAGGGTCTTGTGAAACAAAAACACAGAGATGGAAGGAGGCGCCATCAGGTCGTTTTATATAGGAGTATACCCCCTTCCCCCCCACACCCAGCCCAGTATGGTAACTGTGCAGTGGCCTGTTTTGCTAGAACACTCACAACAAATACAAAAGTAGGGCATGGAAAATACTGCTTGGTGTGGCAGTGCCAGGGATGCTTGGCAGCCGGCAGGCTTCTGGAGTCCAGCAGATATCGTCCATGATCTGCAGGGTGGCAGAGCCCGACTACAAAATCTGTACCTTTGGCTCAAGTGAATAACTCTCGTCTCTCTCTCTCTTTTTCTTCTTCTCCCTTCTGTCTCCAGTCATTTCATTACGCCTCCTTAAGGACTAAAACCAAAAAGAGGACAAAAGGTACGCGAGAGTGGGGGGCTTCTGAGAGACCCCCGTGTGTCTGTGGCAGTGTGAGTGTGTGACCGAGGCTCTGCTGGGTGGGGAGGGTGATGTCTGTCTCGGGTATAACCCAGGGGAGTGGCGGATGGGGGCAGGCTGGCAGAGCGCAGATTGTGGCGGCCCTGCAGGGCCACAGGGGGTGGGGGGTATGTGTCTCAGGTATAACCCAGGGAAGTGGGGGGAAAGCAGACCAGCAGCACATTGATTGTGGGGGCCCTGCAGGGGTGTGTGTGTGTGTCTCAGCATTGAGAGCTGAGAGACCAGGTGGAACCCAGGTCCTGGTGCTGGGAGCTGGGTTCGACAGAGGAGACAGTGGCTGTTCCGGGGTGGCCATTTCTCATAGTTTACGGTCTCTCCCCCACCACAAGCAGGCTCTCTGACCAGCGGGAGCCGCCGGAGGATCTCCTGCAAGGACCTGGGGCATGGAGACTGCGAGGGCTGGCTCTGGAAGAAGAAGGATGCCAAGGGCTACTTCACGCAGAAGTGGAAGAAGTACTGGTTCATCCTGAAGGACTCCTCTCTCTACTGGTACACCAACCAGAACGTGAGTCCGCCCGCCTGACCCTGACTGCTGTTCTCCACTGGGGGCAAACTGGAGACAAGCCTGCCCATCAGCTTTGTTTCCCTGAGGTTCGAAGATAAGGGCGCAGTGGTCCTGACCTTTCCTCAGGGGCCACTCACTTCTCCTCAGTTCAGTTTAGCTCTTAACTACTACTAAATTAATTACTAAATTGCTGGATCTCTAATCATGTTTGCTGGGGATGCTTTATAAAGGCTGGAGCGGGCAGCTGTGTCAGCCATACAAGAGCATGTAAGGATTCAGCCATTCAGCCTTCTTGCTCACACCTGAAGAAACACCTGCTGTTGAGTTTCTTCTGTCTGCTTTTGCTTTCAACAAGTTCAGATCAACTTGTACTTGTTCCTTTGCGTGATTCAAGAAGAGATCTCAGTGCTGGAGGGCTCAGTTCGGAAAGGAGCAGATTCATCCACATGTGATCTGTGGCTACACCGGCTATATCGGTGACACTCTCTCTTCCCAGACCACAGAGACTGAGCTGTGCTTGGTTTTCTGTACTCCATGATCAAGCCCTACTCACAGGGAGGAAATAACAACTGGCACCTGTGGTTTGGAATATCATGAGACCTGGGAAGAAGCTAATGCTTTTGAGAATTATTGTGTGATGAAGGAAGTCTGGCCGCACAACACTGCCCATCAGATACCAATACTTAACGTCTTGCGGCTTTTGGTGCGGTCAAGGTATCTGAAAGCACGTGTGATGCAGAAGAACAGATGAGCTCCCTTTCTGCTTTAGACCCTTTGTAACCCTGTCACTCTTCGTTTCTCTCCCCCTTCCCCAGGACGAGAAGGCTGAAGGGTTCATCAGCCTCCCGGAGTTCAGGATAGACAGAGCAATAGAATGCAGACGGAAATTGTAAGTGTTCCGGGTCCTTTTGTTTATTGATGTAGAATATACAGTACGACGGCACCAGGACATTTGGTTTTGTTTAACGAGACTCTGCCCTGCTTGTATACATGCCTCTGAAAGGGTTATCTAGAGGCTTGCTTCACCTTTCTTGCCTTGGCTGTCTCAGAGGGTTGCAAGCGCAGGGATGTTTCGGGGACGCAAAAGAGAAGATCAGACAGGCTTTTCTTTTTTTTTTTATTTTGCGATGAGTGCTAAATATAGTATTTGCTTATTTTGGTAACAGAGCCGTGTTCTCCCAGAGCGATCTTTCCACCTGAGAGGTCGCATTTGAAGCAGTGTTTCGGGTCAGTTTGCAGACAGATGGGCAGAGTGCACTGTCTCCGTGGCAGGAGCAGGCGGACTCAGCTGTGGCGCCGATTGGCGGCTGTTTAACCAGAAACACAGGAGCAGCTGGCCGTGGGGTTGAGGGCCAGCGCTGACGTCAGAGCCTGAATGGCAGGGGCACTCACATAGCGTGCCTTTCGCTGCTCTGCGTCTGAGGGACTTTGGCACAGGGACGTCTCGAGCAAGAAGGTTAAAACATTATACCTGTTCGGTTTCTAGAGATGAGAAAGACATAGATGTCCTTGCTTCTGCTTATGGTCTGATAGATTCCTGTGGCTGTTATCAGGAGCAGTGAAGTTGTAGAATAAGCAGGGATGGTGTGACAGAGGAAGAACACATTGGCTCAAAACCTTTCGAGTGGGGACACATGTTATGAAAGTGGGGTGATGTCAAAGGAGGACAATGCTTTTTTTTTATTAACATGTCCCTCTTTGATTCTCTCTCTCCCTCTCGTCCTCCTCTGCAGTGCCTTTAAAGCCTGTCATCCCAAAATCAAGAGTTTCTTTTTCGCTACCGACTGCCTGGAGGAGATGAACAGGTGAGGCTGTGCTCTTCCTTCCCTTAATTCCCAGACTGGAGAGTGGAATTGCAGGGAAAACTGCTGCAGATCTGTTCTGTTCCACCACCGACATATAAAGAAAGGAGAGGTCACTCTTGTTAAAAGTCATGACATCTCTGTAGTGTCGTTTACAATGGGGGTGGTCCTATACAAAGTCCTGTCCATTCCCCTGTAGATTTTTAATTCATTTAGCTCCTGGATGATGCCATGTCTATACCTGAAAGGCACAGTGATAGGCGTCTGAAGTGATGTTCAGTGAAATGACTGCGGTGAGAGACAGAAGATTGGGTTTCCTGCTGGGATACTTTCCCATGATTGGCAGATGTTAAAGAGTCATGAGAGGACTTGGCTCCCCGCTGTCTCCAGAAGGAAGGCTGAGTCAGTGCTGACTGCCCACTTAATTTCAACTATCCCATGTAGAACCAGTTTCCTCAACTCAGCAGGTATGGGTGTTGAAAAAACCTGCAGCAGTGGGACAATAGGCACCGAACTCCAGTGTGTTGCAAACCTAAAACACCCATGGCCATTCGGGAACAGTGCCCCCTTCTGGCAGAGCTGCTGTAGTTCAATGGGACACATCCTGATGCCAAGAGCTGTGCTGCCCCAGCACTCCAGTCACAGTAACCTCGCAGGGTGCACTCTCTTCCATCCGCAGGCTGTGGAAAACCTGCTGCACAATTAACGCTCAGCCTGGGAGCACATGTGCACAGTGCTCCCGAGGCCAGGGGAAAAACGACTGACAAGCAAATAATCATTTATTTATATACACCCTGCTTTGCAGAGCACTGTTCAGCTTGGTGAATACCTGAGAGGATCGAAAACACACACTTAAATTACAATTACATCCCTGCATGGTGTTTTTCAGCCCCCTCTGCTTCACAGCTCACAGGTAGAGTACAGCAGGACAGATGAAATTCCTGTTTGCGGCTGTGCTGATGGCTTTTGAAAGTCTGTCCTCTGTCCATTAAGCCAGCAGTTACATTATTGTCTTATGATAAAACAGCTCATTCTGAAATGCAGGGGAGTTTGTATTCTGGTGTGGACACCTGCCTTGTTGTGCACACAAGCATGTGATGGCTCGTTAATATTGCAATAAAGTAAAGCAATCGGACAAACACCGTTTACACAACGCCCCCTATCACCCTCACCTCCCCCACTGTGAACGTCTCGCAATGTCTAAGAAGAGGTCAGGGGCTGCGATTGGGGCCCTGGTCCCCATTACAGATCTCTTCAATCTTTAATAAATACTTTTTAAAAATCTTTAAAAGAAGTGGGATTGTTGCAGGTCCAGGTAAACTCTCATTAGCAGTGCGAGGAGAAGTATTCCACAGCACATGTGAGAAATAATAGGTGCGATTCCCTCGTCGTGCTCTCCCGTTCCCTCGTGATCCCTCACAGCAGTGCCCTCTATTCCAACAAGCTCGTAAGTCTTCCATGTAACCTGTGGCTTAGCCCATCCAAGGGGAACGAACTCTGCTTCCGGAAGATCTTCGAAGATCGTGACACGAAAGATTAATTTCGATCTTAGCGCTCCCGGAAAATAAAACTCGGAGAGTGCTTTGACACTCCATCCCGGTCTTGTCTGCCTGGGAAGCAGGCCGCAGGGCAGGGCTCGCTCGGAGCTCCTGCAGATCTGGGCAGGCCTTCTGGACTTCCTGTGAGCAAAGTCGATACTGCGGCACACTCTCCGAGAGCCCCATGTTTTCCCGTTGGCATTAAGTCCTCTGAGCCTGAGCCGTAAACCCGATAAACCAGCTTCAGCCAAAGGAGATTGCACACTCTCTCCTCCACAGTTCCGATTTTTGCTCCCTGTTCTGCCTGCCCGTGGAGCGTGGAGCTCTCCGTGGTGCTGAAATCAGAAAAGAAGACATTCCCTGCCCACCAGCACATGCTCAGCCACATTTTCGAGTGCTGACAGCTAGAGCAGTTCTGTGTATCCGTGTGGTGAAGTTTAGAAGGATCACAATCTGGTACAAATGATATTGTTTCGTGTCTGTTCATGACAGCAGGCTAATCGACCTTTATGTATTTTTTTTTTTATTTTCCTTCGGCGGTGGCATTGAAACTGAAAGGTGTGAGAGGTACAAGAATGTATCTGGTTCTCAGCAGAGGTGTTTTCTTCATTAAAAAAAAAACATTTTTTAGTGTGACTGCAGATCAAGCCAGGCTTGAAAGTGGTTTGAGCAGAGTAGAGAGAGAAAGAGAGAGACTTCATTATCCCCAAGGGGCAATTTGTTTTGCAGCAGCTGACAATATAAAGAAGACCACACAACAAATAAACATTACATACACGGTATAGATGCACAAGGGGATCCTCTGCCGAGCAGGGTTATGGCTGCAGGTATGAATGAGAACTTAAGTATGTTTGTTTTTAGATTGCGAAGTCTGTATCTGTTCTGATGGGAGAAATTGGAAATCATTACACAAACGTGGGGCAGAGGAGAAAGATCAGCACAAATGACTTCCTGGCATACCTAGACAAGACAACCCTGTTTGTACTTGCTCCTCGGATTCGAGCCCACCCCGAACCAGCAGATCAGGGCAAATGTTCAGGCAGACTCGGTGAAAGACTGCTAAAACATGATCATCAGTGAATTAGCCATCTTAAATGGCTTGAGCTCCCTTAAGAAAAATTGATTGTGTTGCCCTTTTTTGAGCATAGAATCAACGTTTGCCTGAAAATTGAAATTAAAAAAAGGGCAAGAGCATCTTTTTGTTTGTGACAGTAGTGATGAACTGTAAGGTACGGTTAAAAATGGTGGGGGGGGGGGGAGTTCATAATGGAAAGAAATACTACAGAGTGTCTGGACCTTAAATAAAGCATATTTTATTAAGTATGTTGTTTCTCACTGGGGTGAAGGTTTAACAACCTATCCCGCTGGGCAGTCTTCAAAAACCCAAGACAATTCAGTCCTTGAGAATACTTCAGATTTTAACTGTCCTTTTCATGTTAATCAATATGGCTTAAAATAAAAAATGTGCTTCAGTGTAGTAAAGGAGCCGGCTGCTCAGTCTGCCCTGGCTGACAATCAGGCCTCCATCCTGGTGCGTTGTACAGTGAAATCTTCACCTGTCCCTTGCAGCTGGAAACAGCTGGCATTCCTCCCGTTGTGATTCCTTCTCTCCTCTCATTCCTTTCCCTTTACCGGTGGATGATCAGCGCCGTAGCTGTGCACTCTTTTACGAAGGGGAAAAAAAGTTGACGAGCAGACTATCTCGCCGAATGATTTACTCAATCCCTTTCAGTAGCTGCTTCGTCGATGCTTTTTTTTTTCCTACCGTTTTTGTTTCCCATTAATGGGAATTTTACACGCTTGCTTTAGAACCAGAGGACAAAAGCAGAAATTACATGGAAGTGCACCTATGACCAAGAACAGGAGGCATGTCTTTGCACCGAGAGTTGCGGGAGTATGGATCAAGCTACCCAGCCATGTGGTTGAAGTCAATCCCCCAGCTTCTTTGAAGAATTGGCTGTGTACTGTCCACCACATGAGCTAGATAAGCTGGATGGCCTTCCCCTCCCTTTGGCTGATATCTGTTCTCACGAGTGTTTAAGGTGCAGTAAAGCACTACTGTTCCAGGGGTCATCACTTTCTCCCAGAAAAGCAGGTCTCCCCAGATTGCTGCTGGGAGCGTGCCTTCTCTCCACACTCCATCTTTCCCTCTTCAAATGAATATAAAATCAAAAGCAGAGTTCTTTTGATGCCGCTCTGCAAAGATATGATTGCAAAGAACAGTGCAAGAAAAAAACAGAAATGGAAAAAATCATTTAGGTCAGCAGTTACGATTTTGTGCGTGCACATTTCTCTTTTTTACTCTTTCTTTTTGCTCTAATTGAGTCCTTTTCTTGCTTTATAATTTATGGATTTCTCCTCATTACTGCGTTGCTGTACCGAGTTTGGGTTGATGAAGAATTCCCTTTGTTCTGTCATACTGAGAGAGAGACGGAAGGAGAGCGAGGAATAACTGACGAGGAAAGAGGAGAGGATGGGAGAGGGTAAAGAGAGATGTGTTGTGAGAGGAGCTAGTTTAGCAGAAGAAATGTGATTTTCCCCTTGTCTCTGATGTTCTCTGTGATGGAGCAGCCTTACAGAGCACGTTCTAAACCTTTCCCTGTGGCTACATCTCTTTGTTCACAGTGCAGTAGCCAAGAGCAGTGCCTCATAGAAATTTCCTGGCTTCCTCAGCTGGACATACAGGTGCTGGAGGCATGGGCTGTCTTGCTTTCTTTAGAGCCCTATCACGCCAACACTCCGAACAGTCTGTGCAGGTCAACGTGCTGGTGCAGTCATCATAAAGAACATAGAAGTTAATAAAGAGTTGCAGGCTTGAAAGAAATTGACTCCCCCTGCTCTGGTGTGCTCACAGACACATCAGGAGTGGGCGTCCCTTAATATACATCAGAAATTTGGCATCCTGGCCAAATGTTTCCCCCTGGCCTTTACCAGACATGGCCTCCTAATAACCCCCATCTCTGAACTGGCCTCATCACTCTGTTCTCCTCCCCCACTGTGAATGGTGAGAATACTGGCACACTATGGCTGCTGTCACATCATCCAGGTGGGGCTACACACTGGTGGTGGTGGAGAGGATCCCCATTACCTGTAAAGCGCTTTGAGTGGTGTGTCCAGAAAAGCACTACCGAAAGTGTAAGGAATTATTATTGGTTAAATGGGCTCTGACCCTTAGTCACTGTGTGGCCGCTGTCAGGCCACCAGAGGGGTGTCGGTTCCAGTCTCTGCAGCTGGGGGGCGCCAGAGAGCTGTGCCAGCAGGAAGGAGGGGTGGCTGGTACAGCAGAGCGCTCCTGACTGTTCAGCAGTGCAGCACGGCAGACATTCGGAACTTATTCCAGCCGCGGGAGGGGAATGAGTGTTTGTTATCTCTCGGCAGTGAAACGCGGTGGCCTGCTGCTGTCTCTGTGACTGTGAGCAGCGTTGAAAAACTCCACGCTTGTCCTCACTTAATCATACAATTGCGTATGTTTCTGACAGCTTTGGGGCGGTTGTTTCTCATTATTTTACCGTGCGTGTGGGGGGTTGAAGGGGCTTTTGGAAGCTCCTGTCCCCAGCCCGCCTGTGACAGAAACTCCACCTCCCAGGAACCTCAGGGGGTTCTGAATGCGGCTCACCTGTCGAACCCTTTCCTCACAGGTGGATGAACCGGCTGGGCCTGGCGGCGATCGGCTACACCCCCGACGACAAAGTCCCGCGGCCCGATGAAGGTGAGCACTGCGCGAGACGAACCGGGGATTGAAAATCAGACCCCTCCAACCCCCCCCAAAAAACTCAGTTCTGTTATGGATAAAGAGGTTAGAAAATGGATGAGTGGATGTTCCATATATGCTGCGAATTCTGATTAGCCTGAGGTGTTTGAGAAATGTCCTGATGTTTCACCCTGCTGCTGGAGGCCCGACTCCTTTCTCTGTGGCTCACCGCTGTCACTTTTGAACCTTGTGTTCCAGATTACTGGAGTGAGAGCGACCAGGACGACATCGATGGGTCCCTCACCCTCAAACAGGAGGGGCCCTCCTCCCTGTGCGACACCTATCACCGCACGTCCTCTGTGAGTGCCACTCACGACTCACGCACAAGCACACACAGCTGGGGTCTGAATAAGGGTTTGCACCCTGGCATTTCAAGTAACGCAGCAAGTGTATAAAAGACATTGCAGATATTGCATCTTATATTTACATACATGAGGGTGGCATTTTATCTATAGCTGCTTCTGTTTGTATTTATCTGCTCGGCTGGGTATTTCACTGGATCAGTTCAGGTGAAGTGCCTTGCTCAGAGGTACAACAGCAGTGTCTCATCTGCAGCGTCAATACAGAACACAGAATCTCCCCCTTATGGTTCCAGAACTCTGCAGCCCATATGTTTGTGTCTGAGCATAAACACACGGACGCACAGGTGCACAGAGACTCACTGCTTCACAGTATGGCACAGCGTATCAGCTGTTCTGCTGAAAAGTTAAAATTCAGATTTTTATTATTTATTATGTAATGCTTTCAGTTTGATAAAGGCATACAGCATGGGAGCATGATATGTACTTTTTTTCTAGCTTCTGTTCCAATCATCTGATAATCCAAAAAAGCTTGCAGCTTTTAGCTTGAATAAAACATCTCGGTCATTCTATCTGCCTATCCTGTTTTAAACCTACTTGCAATCTGTAGATTTTTTAGCCATCTATACCACTAGATGGAGCTGTATGACCAGTGAGAGTGAGGATTAATCTGGCGTACTGAAGTAAAACACAAATATGGATAGGGAAAAACGTTCCATCTTTCCACAGACAAACTCTTGAACGATGTTTCATGACAAATATTTTACACACATACTGAATCTATTTCCTGTGTTTCTCACACTAGAGGCATATGATCATATCAGATCTTAGATGCAAAGCAAAGTTGTGTCTGGTCAGTCCTGGAAAGAGAGACCGCTAAGGAAAATTAGGTTGCTGCTGTGGACCAGTAGGTGGCGCACTTTTGTCTTGACAAGCATATTGTGATCCCTGGGGATGAAAAGACCGTACACATGCTAAAACTATCATTTAACTGTAAAGGCAATAACTCAGACATCCTGGCTGAATTCCACTCAGGAATTGTTCAGTCTGGCCAGTTAGTAGTTGTGAAGCGTATTGTGATCCTTGTTGATGAAAAGACCGTACACATGATAGAACTATCATTTAAATTATTGTTCTCTGTTCCTGGGTGCCTTTAACAGCAATACTTTCAGGTTTGGCTCTAAAGCAGTGGCTCCCAGCCCCAGCCCTGGCCCTGGTGACACACACACACACACACACACACACACACACACACACACACACACACACACTGGTTTATGTTCCAGCAGAGCCCATGGTGACACAATCAAGCCCTTCATGGACTTGAGAGTTAATCAATAAGACGAGCTTTAACCGTGGTATTGAAATAAGACCCCGGACTTGCAACCAGAAAGAGAACGCAAAATTCAGGTGAAGTGGCTTCTTAGACCTGTCAAGGCCTCGGCTGTCTGACCAAGGTGCGACGGGTCAGAGCTGGGAGCCCCCGCTGCAGGGCTGAGCAGACCTCTCGCTCCCCCTCCGGCCAGGTGAACTCGTCCAGCCCGTTCCCCGAGCCCAAGCACGGCCGCCACTTCTCCAGCGAATCCACGTACTCGCACTCCTCGACGGAGGAGAGCTCGCGGCAGGACGCCCCGGGCAGCCGGTCCTCGCACCGCGAGCGGCGCTCCTGGCAGGACCTGATCGAGACGCCGCTCACCAGCTCGGGCCTGCACTTCCTGCAGACGGTCCCGGCGGAGGCGGAGGGCGGCTACGGCGCGGGCCGGCCGGCCGTGTCCCCCGAGCGCCGGCGCCAGGCCACGCTGCCCGTCCAGCGGCGCCACCGCCACGACCGCGACGGGCCCTTCCCCCTGGCGGACAGCGAGCGCGGGCTGCAGCCCCACCGGCGCGCCCACAAGCAGCGCAGCCAGAGCCTGCCACGCAACCGCGAGGTGCAGGCCAAGGGCAGCCTGCGCCCGGGCGGGCCCTCCGAGGAGAGGTCCGAGGACGACGAGGTGCCCTTCCCCCAGCACAGCTGCGGCGAGAAGCAGGGTGAGCGCCGCCTCCCTCCCGTTGGTCCTGCTGGGCCCGGCCCGGCCCGCTCTTCATGCCGGACTTCATTCAAGAAGGCTGACAGGTGGATCAGCTACACGAAGCCGGTGGGCCACATCTGTCGTTTGCAGATCGTCTTGCGTGCTGGTCATCCAGTCAGTCAGCTGGTCAGTCAGCCAGGCAGGTGGTCAGTCAGCTGGCCAGCCAGTCGGTCAGGCGGTCGGTCAGTTGGCCAGTCAGGCGGTCGGTCAGTTGGCCAGTCAGCCGGTCAGTTGGCCAGCCAGCCAGCCAGCCAGCCAGTCAGTTCAGTCAGCCGGTCAGTCAGCTGGCCAGCCAGTTGGTCAGGCGGTCAGTCAGTTGGCCAGTCAGGCGGTCGGTCAGTTGGCCAGTCAGCCGGTCAGTTGGCCAGTCAGTTCAGTCAGCCGGTCAGTCAGCTGGCCAGGCAGCCGGCCAGTCAGTCAGTTGGCCAGTCATGCTGTCAGCCGGTCAGTCAGTTGAGCAGTCAGGCGGTCAGCTGGTCAGCCGGTCGGGTAATAACTCCGTCAGTGCCGTCAGAGCTGAATCCCCCGCCCGCATGTCCGACTCCTCTCGTTCTGCCCCTGCCAGAGAGCCGGCGCGAGGGGGAGACCGGCGACGAGCTGCAGGAGCTCTACCGCACGCTGGAGCAGGCCAGCCTGTCCGCCTTCGGCGAGCAGCGCCCCTCCACCAGGCAGGAGTTCCGCCGCTCCTTCGTCAAGCGCTGCAACGACCCCGTCATTAATGACAAGCTGCACCGCATCCGCGCCCTGCGCAGCACGCTGAAGGTAGGGCTCTGGCTCGAGCTCGCGCGTGGGGGCCGGGGGGGGGGGGGGACACGGCGGTCACAGCTGGAGATGCTGCAGCTCGACGTGCGGACCCCGAAGAGGGGCTTGTTTCCCATCAGTGGGTCAAATCGCCCGCCCTGTACTCAGACTGGCAGCGAAGGGCTGCGTACGGAAATACCTGAAGTTAAAACTGCTGCAAGCAAGCAGCGTACAGCTGACTTCGGTTTTGATCAGCTACAGTTAAAAACAAAATAGCCACAAGAGCTCCTGTAAAAAGAGAGCTAGGTTATCTGTAAGTCTCAGTGGGGCCGTACCCAAACAACTGTGTTCCTGCAAGTACAGCTGACGCTGCAGGATGCCCCTGCTTGCTGAGGATGTCTCCGTTTGAAAACGACGCATTTGGCAATAAGTACCTCTGGCTCCGAATCTGTAGTTCCTGCAGAAAAATCCAATGCTAGCTAGTATACATTTTTTTATTAGGTATAAGGCTCCTGCACGTGTCTCCTGTCCACTGAAAGAAACTGAAATTCTCCCTTTATGTGCTAACCAGTCTTGAGGTATGTCAGCGCAGGTGACGCGGTAGGATATTGACCGGTTTTATCATGTCCACCTCCTCCCGGCCGCCTGTCTCTGTCCTGTCAGGCGAAGGAGGGCGACCTGGCCATCGTCAGCCAAGTCCTGGACGACCCCCACCTGACCTCCAAGAAGTTCCGGGACTGGAAGCAGCGGCACCACGAACTGTTCATGGACATCTGCGAGTTCAGCTCGGCGCCGCCCCGGGACGGGCACGAGGGGGCGCCAGAGCTGTCGCCGCTGAGCCTGCTGGTGACGCACACGCACTCCTTCATCGAGACGCACGTCTGAGGCACCTCCGGGAGGGGAGAGGGGTCACCGGGTCACCGGGCCTGCTGCCGGCTTCCCATACAACGCCACCAAAACCCCTAACCTACCCCCCCCCGCCTAGCTCCTGCTCCTCGACTCCCCCAGAACACCCCCCGAGAGAGACTGAAAAGACCAACGAACACCCCCCGACCCCCAACACCCCCACACCAGGCTGACCGACCAAGCAACCACTGTAATATTTGTAAATAATGTATTCAGAACAAACAGGAAAAAAAAAAAAGTTATTCTGTAAATAGGTTGGAGATAAATCGCGCCACAGGATGCCTACTGCATGCTTGAAGAGAAAGTATTATCCTCCCTTTTGTCTTCTGAAGAAAGGAACAAAAAAGTACTTTTTATTTCGGTTTTGCTGTTGTGTAGCACTATGTGCAATTTTTTTTCAAATTTCTTCAGTTTCTGTTATTTAATTTTTTTAATTAGTATTTTTTTAGCTGTAGAAAAGAGGGAGCAATGTAGCAGCAATACAGAAGGGAGTCTCTCCTGCCACGTCACTGTACCACTGTACTAAAGCTTGCAGTTCAACAGCTCTCACCAACTAAGACAGATTTTTATATATATATTTATACGATTCCGACTGCTAGGATTCATTGTTTTTAAATACTGTAGACAGAAATGAGAGATGGCCCAGTGTGAAAGGAAGGGGTGCAGGTTTCAAGGGAACAGCAGGGCTCCAAGCATCCCTCGATTTCAGTCGTTAGAGTTACCACCTTTCTGAAGTAA
Organism: Atractosteus spatula; assembly: GCF_055471065.1. Taxonomy (NCBI): domain Eukaryota; kingdom Metazoa; phylum Chordata; class Actinopteri; order Semionotiformes; family Lepisosteidae; genus Atractosteus; species Atractosteus spatula. The sequence goes on from NC_142714.1 coordinate 49,944,766, forward strand.
AATAAAACATTTCAAAGTAATGCATGAAACGAGCATCACAGGGGGAGAAAAATATAACTACACGGGGGGGGGAATGTTATTTTTATTTGCCTTTAAGCATCTCTTTAAAACTGTGAACTACCCTTGTGAATGCAATCTTCAGATTCTGGTGGAATCCTTAAAAAAAAAACTTTTTAAAAAATATGGAGGAAAAAACAACAAAAAAAACACATAACACTGTATTGCCTGAATGGTCACTGTTGCTTCTGACTGTGCATTTCGCTAGGGGGCGCCCTCCTGGCCTCAGCCTGATCTCCGGACTCAGGTTTGGGTTCTGTGGAGACAACTTCTCGTTCTTCCGTTTTTAGAGATTTGGGTTTTTTTTGTCCGAGGTCCTCCCCGCTGCGGGACGGGCTCGGCTTCACAGTCACCCCCGGTGCCCAGAGGGGCACGTCGCTGTCCCGCGTTTAAACCCCCTGAGGAAGGTGCCACGGTCCCTGGGATGCGGCGAGGCCCAGAGGCCAGTGTCCGCCACGACGAAGACGCCACAGCAGGCTCGCACGTGAAGTCCCCGCGCCAGTGGGTTCCCCCCCGCAGGGCCACCGTTTCTCTCGCCACGCCACGGCCACAGGACGCCTCTACTGCTCCCCTTTCGGCTCGTGGCACATCGCCGCAAGATGGTGCGAAGCGAAGCACCACCTTCTGCTCGCTCGCTCGCTCGCTCTCTCTATCTCTCTCTCTCTCTCTCTCTCCCCCTTTCTTTTCCCACCTGCTAAGACGCAGCGCCGTACCCAACCCACCCCACCCTCCCTCCCTCTCGCTCGAGGCTCGGCTGTTCCCCACCCTTTCCAAAGCTAAGGCAAGAGGATTCTTCGGATCGGACACAGCAGGGCCTTGCTGGCCAAGCTGGATAGGCCCCCAGGGGACACTGTGCAAAGCTCCATGGGAAATAGGGCCCCATGTTCACAGGCTGGTCTTACTTACCAACATCGCTGCTGTGGAGGGCTGATCTGGGGTGCCTGTCGGAAACACCGCTGGTAGATTTGCTGTTATTTTCACCACGTAGGTTTCAAGCGACTCTCCTTGCTTGTGGGTTTTGTTTTCTGTGTGCTTGACTGCACGGTCCTGCCCCGTGGCCAGTGTGTGCCGAGGGGGTCTCCCCGCTGCTGCTGCTGCTGCTGCTGCCTGTCCCTCGCCGCTGTGGGCAAACTCCCAGCAGAGGCCCAGGCCTGCAGGCCACCGGCCCTACCAGCCTGGAGGAATGAATCCTGCCCCAGGGGGCACGTTCGGAAATAAAAATTAAAAAAAAGGGCTGAACGCCACCTGGATTCGGAGAAATTTCTATTTAGGATTTTTTTTTTTTTTTTAAATCGAAGCGCCGTGGAAGACAAGTAGCCGAGCATTGTGCGGTTCCTTCGGAGTCGGGAGGGGCTGGCTGTGGAGGAGCGGTCTGTCGCGCGATGTTCGCCACGGCTGTGAAAGCACTCAGAAAGCTGAGGGGGGGCAGAAGCCAGTCTCACTTCCTGCTCTGAGCCATGGAAAAATATGGGGACCCCCCCCCACACACACCGACCCCCAGTCTGAACAAGAACTACTTCCCAGTCAACAGTCTCACAAACGTGGGGTCCCCTTGGGTGAATGAGGAAGGAGAACTCGGAGGATCCTTTGAGAATAAGCACATGCGCTTGTATGCAGGGTCCTGCTTATTCGCTGGCCTGGTTTTTTTTTTTCCCCCCCCCGACCTCCGCTGAGGTGTCATTCCTGGGGCAAGGCTACAGCCCTGTGGTGAAACAGGGGTAGTGCTTTAGACAGGTTTATCGCTATTTTAATCAGTTGTTTGAATAAGTGCAAGAGACTTAACCCTATTTCCATCTTGTCCGATTCTTTAATATTTTCTGCAGTGCAAGCGTCAGCAGCCTATGCATTCGAAAGGCAGGGGTTAGGAACCAACCGTGCGAGTACTAGGGTGCATTAGATTAAGTTCTGAGCACGATTTGGGATTCAGACAACAGCTGCAGCTTTAAAATATACATGTACAGTATATCTCGACCTATAATATATGTGTATATATGTGAAAATGTATACCACTGTGATGCCAAGAGAGCAGGAGTGCACTTTGCTGAAGAACGGTTTAACGTGTCATTCATTACGGCCTGAAGAAACAGGGACAGGAGCAGGAAGAGGCTAATGTCTCGGCCCATGGATGGGTTTGGCTACAGCCTCAGCCTCAGGGTCCAAAAAGCTCCGATGTCCTCGGTGCCGCAGTTAACAAAAAAAGGCCCTTCTTGTCTTTTCACAAGCCACGGCTGGGAGGGCAGCCCTCCGGGGGAGACACCATGTGGCCCACCAGCCGTGTGCCTCCGTCTTCTGAGCAGGCATGAGCACGGAACGCCCCGGACCTGCCTTCATCACACGCCTGCACCGGCCCGTGTTTCCGTCACGCGGGCTCAAGGCTCTGCAGGACTCCACCACACGGTCTAGGGGCCCCTAGGCGCAGGCAGCCAATCTTAAAGAACAGCTTAAGGGGGGGGGGGGACAATGAGCATTCCTCTGTGAGCATCCACCACCACCCCCTTCCAGGCCTTGGGCGAGACGTTTCCCAGACCCTGAGGCTGCTCCGCTGTAGAGAAGAAGAAATGGAGGTGTGCTTTTGAGCCTCCTTTCAGCCTTCAGCCTCCTCCTTCTCCAGCCGGCTCTTCCCACCCCCTGCAGCCGTAGATAGGAAGCCGATCAGACGTCAGCCATGGTTCTGTAGCAGACACACACGTGCGAGAGAGACAGTGCTCTCAATAGTGCTCTGTAAATTCCCAAACCCCCAGGGGATGAAAGAGGCCTCATGCAGCAGGAAGGAGGATGGTAGGGTGCGCACACTGGACCTTGAAGGCCCCGCCAGCCCTGAACGGGCCAGCAACACGGTCCAAAACCGCAGGGCTCATTCTGTGGTCTTCTGACCTGCTGAACGAGCTTTCGTGTTCCAGCTCAGCCTTGCTGAGAACATCGAAAGGTAAATGAAGACTTTGCTCACCTGATAAATGGGACCCTGTCAGCAACCGATGCGGTGATTGCCCTCTGTGGACCGTCGCGCCCGCTGCTTGGTTTTGGTGGGGGGGGGTGGGGGGCTGTGTCGCTACGCCCGTTTCAATCCACTTACTTCCCCCCTCCCCCAGCCCTGACATACCTCCATCCAAACCCAGAAGCCAGTAGCGCTGCCGTAACTGGCCTGGAGCTTAGAGCATGCCAATCAGAAAAGGAAACCTCCCTGCTATAGGGATCAGCACACGTCCTGCATTTGTAGAGATCTCTTGATTTCTCCCTCCCCCCCCAATATATATAGTGGCATTCTATTTTTCCTTTTTTAAAAGACGATCTATTAAAGGCATAGATTTGCATTTTAGGCGCAGACTGTCCCGTTCTTCCTCTCTGTCTGTGTGTCTTAGGAAACTGTCCGAAAGGGACTCCACTGTGTGCTATTTCCAGGGTATACACCTCATGGTACATTGCACAGATGTGTAAGATGTAAGTTGCACTGCGACATTAAAAAAAAAGGAACATATTGCTCTTTTTTCAAAGATATTAACTGTTATTCTGTACATTAACTGATTTAAAAAAAAGAGAGAGAAAGTAAATGACATTTATTCTTCCTAAAATTTAAAAGTAGCCTTTTTTGTTTTCAGAAATATTTAAGAATAAATTACAGATTGTAAAACTTCAGTTGTAAACTTTGACTTCGACAAAAAATTCTCTGCACTAATAAAACTGAAACGAATGGCCAGTTGTTGTTATTCAAGATGCGTTTCAATCACTGAAGCTGGGGGAGGAACTACTGGGTATCTCAATACTACAAGAAAAAACACAACACTTGTTTTCGCATGATAAACTCCCTACATTTTCACACTCTTGTGAATATCATGTGGCTTTAGGCACATTTGATAGGTTATATACTTTGATATATTGATGTTGTACTGTAATGCCTAGTATACTGTACAGAAAATATGCAAAGTCTTACAAACTATTAGTTCAGAACTATAAACATACCATCATCAAAAACAAATATGACTTTTTTTAGTTTCCAATGTGCTTGCCTGCCAGTAAATGGATTTTAAGCTCTACCACTGTGAAAGCTGGCTTCTTGCAGAACTGAGAGGTGACAGTGGGCGTTGTTGATCACCATAACATTTTCTTCTAGATATTAAATGTTTCATAATGTACAAAGACCCAGTAAATGCAAAGGGTTATACTGCTCTACTGGAACACGTTGGGGCACCCATTGTATTGTAAATGAGATTACTTCTTGGTAATATACAGAACTCAAGACACTATCACATGACACTCCATAAAAAAGTCTATTCATGAGCCTTAGATATTTCCAAAAGGTTTTGTTTAATAAAATACAAGATATATTTCTTCAGTGCAAAGTGTGCTGTACAGGGCGGTCAGTAGCCAAATGCCTACATAAGTCAGCAGCAGTCACAAACAGTGGAATAACACTTAAGAGTGAGCTACACCCTCACACACACAGGATCACAAACACAAACTGAACAAAACATCAGATGATGCTAGACATCACACTTGGGTGAAAGTGCTATTAACAAAACAAAACACATTATTACATCTTTTTAGTGTCAAACAGAGATTTTTCTTTTTCAATCCCAAAATCAATTCCAGTCTTTTCTCCTCTTTGACACCAGGCTAAACAAACAGCTGGACTGCTAAATGGCTGCCAAGAACATCTGGCCTTTGTCAGCAGCTGTGCTTGGCTCCAGTTAGCTGGCAGGTCACAGACCATACCTGCATACATCTCTGCTGCTACACAAACAAACATCTCGGACACTGTGCACACTCCCTTCTCCTGCGCTGCACAGACACAACTCAATGTTGACTCTCTCCTGACATGCGAGTCAGCTTGTTCTAAGCCAGCAGTAGCTTTTATCTTCATGGAGGCACAGGGAGGAACACCTGACAACGAGTCGATCAGACCTGCCGGGTGAATGAGATGACTCAGGGGTCACTACATTCACATTCACCACTCGTGTGTGGGTTAAATTCAGCTGGTGAGGTCAGGTTTCGGGAGCTCCTGATAAATGCGAATTAAAGACTCCTAAATGACAAGATTGTAATCTTCTCTCCCAAACGAATCAACGGATTTGGCATTAATATCAAAGCTGTTGTAATAGAAAATGATCGCAAGGGCTTCAAGCATATTTGCATTGCTCAGTTAACCAACGCGTGTTGCAGTTTCCTGTAGACAGTGTCTCAGATGTTTGCATGGCAGCATGTGTAGGGACACATTCAACACAAGGACAGATTGCCCTGGGAGCCCAAGACACATCCGTGAAGTTAAGAGCCGCTCAGCAGCCCAGGAAAAGGAACAAGGCTGCCCAGAACTGGCAGGATTTACCACACAGTAGCCTGTGTGCAGTAATGGCACTTCAGAGCGACACCTGTGCGCCCCACAGGGAGACTCCAAGGGCCAGAGCTGAGCGTCCTGGACACCCCTTTTCCTCTCCCCTGACCCCCTCCCCACCACCACCAACACACTGTACAGAATAGTCGCAGGGTCACTAGATTTCTGGACACCACTCATTTTGTGTGATTTTTCTCCCCTAAGACATGCTAAGGAGCTCTAGCACTGAAACCCTCAAAATGCCTCTCTGCTGGCCAATATCACAAATTCCTTCTAGTTCACGCCACATGTTCAGGGGCCATTCTTGATAGAACATACCAGATCTACCATTTTCACAGTACCACTGAGAAAGCCAAGAGGGAGAAGAGTGCTACATTTACCAGATACAGTCAATTTTTTTACTTTTGACACACAGAAGAACAACCGGCATGTAATTCCTAAGCATGTCCACAAGGGGGACTGCTGCATACTACATGCTCAAACTACCACTAGATGGCCATACAGCAAAACAGCAATTCTGGTTGGTTAACCTCAAAAAGCACATATATTACTAAAGTACTAAAAAAGAACCAAGTATTAGTCCTGAGCCTGAAGAACAGCAGGAGCTGAATTAATGTGCAACTTCACTGGTCCAAATCACAGCTGTTTTTAGGCCTTCAACCCTCAGGGCTCTCCAGAACCAGCAGAGAGACACATTGTTTGAAAATGGATATACTGTTACAATGTAGGCAGTGGCTGGGGGGGGGGGGGTTGCCTACATGCACTTTCACAGAATTTCCACGAGTGGGCGACGTCTTTGCAACACAACCACAGGGCTGTTCCACTCCTTCCTACCACTGGAGGGCAGGATAGAGCATTTCTCAGGGCAGAAAACAGCGCACATGATAAAAGATAGGATCCCTCCACCAGCTCCCAAACCCCTACCGTTTTTAGTCCTTTCTGCCCACTAGACAACTCTGCCTGTGCGGTGAGCAGCGAGGGAGACAGCAGGCGGAGAATCGACTGTACGACGCCAGCGCTCTTCGCTCGCGCTCCAGCCAGCCCGTTCAACTGCACGCCAGGCCGGGCGCAGGGGGCGCGGGGCCCGGCGTCAGCTCGCCAGGGCAGGGGCCAGTGTTGGACACCTCCTGTGCCAGCTGCAGCAGCGTGGGCAGAATGTCCTCCTCCTCGCAGCCCTCCTGCGGGGCTCCCGGCAGCAGGCTGCTGTACTGCACCATCTCCGCTAGGGGAGAGAGCAGGATTTCAGAATGCCATCCCCTTCCTATCGCTGCCGCACCGCGTTCACTCGGCTTCGAGCCCGATTTGTGCTTATTTACCAAGCTCTTTTTCCATGCTTGTGCAATTCAGATGGTAGAGATCTGACTCTGTCCTGAGGTCGCGACTCCTGACCTGGCTGCAGGCAATTTAAACAAACGCCCGCTGTTGTCTGTGTCACCTCAGGAAGAGCCACTGGGCCACAAGTGGATAAACACCCGTTCATGCCAATAACATGGCTGGACTCCGACTAAAAATCTTCTGTAACACAGCTGTAATTCAGGGCTCTGTGGGAAATACACCTTGCGTGTGTCTCCTTCAGTGACAATTCAGTTTTCATTGCAATTAAAACTCATCTCCAACCTTCGCTGGACTGTGCTGCGAATCCATGCAAACATCATTTCTTTTAACAATAAATAAAATCTAATACTTTGGTTCAAGCCAATCAAAAACATACCAAGTGACCCCAGCTGAAACAAACAAAACAAAACGTCTTGTCTGGTCTAGTCAATCAGAAAGCGACTGTCTCGCAGCCCCAGGCTGAAGACCAGAGTTAAACTCCGTTACCTTTGATCTTCTGCGGCTGTGAGTGACCACGGTCCTCCTCTGCGCTCTCAGAGCATCTCTGGGGAAAGGAAACACTGGGGTCAGGGGACTGACCATGCGGACCACCAGCACAGACTCTCCTCCTGTCCTTAGCTCTGTGCAGTGCAGTGTAGTACTCAACTGTGTGCCGTTCTTACACAGCAAAGCCATGACCGCTCCCACCCTGGACAACACAGTGCTCTCCCCAGCCCGTGCAGCAGTTAAGAAGATCGGGAACAGCAGGAGCAGTCTTGCTGCAGTGTGCGAATCCTTTAACCCTTTAACGACTGCAGACGCTCAGGTCAAGGGTACAGCAGACTGAGAAGTGACTGAGCCGGTCTTTTGCCAAGCGAGCGATAATCCCTCTTTCCTGTACAGCAGTTCCCAGGAGCGGGGACCACCTGGGTGAGCCACCCCCGCACTCACCTTGAGGAGCTGCTCTTCCTCTGCGTCCAGGTAGGCCAAGCTCAGGAAGGACGTGGGGCTGAAGAGCTGAGGGGATGGGACGAGAAAAAAATAAATCCTCATACTGCTGTAAAATGATCACCTCGCAATGAACAGCATTTGGAAAAAAGCAAGCGACAGCTTTAATCTTCAGTCTTTTGTCTTCTGAAACGGAAAACCACACAGAGACCCAGCCATCACGAGATGCCTACGAGTTTAAAGCATGCTTTCCGAGAAGAATTTATCCATCTGGAAGTTTAAAACTATTTCATTAATAAGGGTATCAAGAAACTAGAACAGCCAGTCACCCAGAGCAATGGCACGGTGAATGATTTAGGGGTCAGTCTTGTAATTCAGGTGCTGGTGGACTGAAGTAACACAGTGGGCAAAGCCTGGCAGAGCTAGTCAGGGCGATACCCATTTGTCCATTTGCAAAAACCTGCACAGCTTCTAAGACTCCAGGCCACGGATTAGTAGGTTTTCTGCGTGAACAGCCACACAGGTGCGCCGTTTTTACACAGGAGAGCCGAACTTGCCTCTCGGAGCAGGTCCAGGCTGGGGCGCGAGGCGTCAGGGGAGGAGGGGACCTGCGGCTGGCTGGAGTCGATCGCGTCCAGGGCATCGGTCAGCTCGGCCCTGGAGAGGTCAGGGGGAGGAGAGCAGAGCACAGAGTCAAACCCGCCACCCTCTGGGCATCTCTGCAGAAGGCTGGATTAGTATTCGCATGACTGCAGATTAAAAACCCAGTCTTGTGTAGGCCCGTTTCTGAAATTCCTAAATTTGCTTGGCATTCTGCTCCATCCCACGCTCAAGATACGAGTCCAAAACATCTGAAGAATTTAAAAACGTGGGTGCGTGTGTGACCGTCGTGGTTCCGCGCGGTCTCATCCCCTCGCCGCTCCACCCCACCGGTTCGTCCCGCAAAACACCTGGGCGCCAACCTGGGTCTCCAGTGTAACGCAACAGGGAACCAGCCGACCGAGCTGAAGGAGACCTCCCCCAGCCCAGGCGGCTGAGGTCCCTGCTACATGCAGGGAGGGCAATGACGTCACCGTATCTGAACTAGCTCTACTACATGTGATTAGACAACAGACATTCCCAGAAGGAGAGTTAAGATGAGAGCAAGAAAGGCTCTCTTTACATAAAGGGAAGTGGGAGTGTGGCACAAGCCGCCCAGAATGGATTCTTTCAATAAAAGGTTCAATTAGCTACTAACTACCAAATGGGACAGACGGCCTCATCTTGTTTACAACGGTGCTGTTCTTAGTGGCTTGTGGGTTAGAATAAGGCTGATACTCTGACCTGTGTGACAGAATCTTCATATTAGCCATGACAGACTTGTCTGCTCTCCCAGGAAAACAATCTCCGTTTTTTAGCAGTTTGGGCAGCAGAGATGAAAAGGAGCATGCCTACCTCTCGCTGGCACTCTCCTCTGGCCCGTCAGGCATGCAGTCGTCCAGCAGCGCGCTGCAGAGGTCCACAGGATTGAGAGGTGACAGTGGGGTGCTGTCTAAGCCCTCTAGGACAATGGCCTCCGTCAGCAAGGGCCTGTGGCTCACGTGTAGGGGGCTGTCCGCACAGCGGAGGGAGGAGAGACATATAAAAACACAGCCACAACACTCAAGGCACACTTCCACATGCACACCTTGGTTGAAGGCCAGGTGAGCACAGGAAAAGCAAGACAAACCCCTCTGTGGATGGGCATGGAGCAGGAAAACATGTAAGAACGTGCCTAGGAAACCTATAACAGCTTCCTGGCCACAGTCTTTCAGTGGAGACCTGCACACCATCAGCATGATTTACAAGTTTCCTGATGAAGCAGCTCTGGAGACTGTAAATCAGCTGACACTTGACTCTAACAGTGTGAAGACTGGGCTGTTTGCAAGCAGATCCTTCGTGTGAATCGGCACCCATTTCCTCCAGGCTAGACATCAAGCACAGAATAATACAGAAACGTTCTCACTCATTACTGCTGATTGCAATTACTGTATAACTGAAACATCTGTTTCACAGGATTTGGAGGAGCAATGAACAATCAGCACCTTTCCCGATCATTTTTTATGTATTTGTCAGTGTTAAGTCTCTGACCTCATACACACTTTTTGGTTAAAAAAAAAGTTTGAAAAAGGCAAGTCTTCAGGAAGAAGGAGTGTTGCACGAGTGCTGCACCACAACAACAACTGTGTCCCCTAGCAAACTTCTTGCCAATCGTGCCAGCAGGGGCCAGGGCTCTCGAAATGGCGGTAAAATCTCAGGTGGGTACTACTGTTGTGCCCCTGAGGGTACTTCAGTTAAAACTGCTCCAATAAAATACCCAGCTAGAGAAATGGGTGCAGATGTCTGTTAAATCAATAATACACCCTGTTGGTCTTTGAAGAAATTGCTATGACAGAATCAGAGAAACTTCTAAGGACTCCTAAGAGCTTTTGAAGTGAATTATACAATACCTGGTTTCAATCCACAAAAATTTGACCCACCTGTGATCATGTTACGAGTTCTTACGTCATACATCTCACCCCCCTGCCACCCACCAACATTTGTGACACAGTCCTTGTTGACATCATCAGCTTACCACAGAATGACCAGAATTACACCACGCTACCTTAACACAGCCCCCTTGTGAAGACATGACACAACAGTCCCTAACCGGGAGAAGCTCGGAACGTGTGCAATTTCAGTACCCAGGATCAGGAAGAGAATGAGGTGGCGGTTTTAGTTGTGTTAAGTAGGGAACTATAGGATCTGGGATAGGATATAGGATAAAGGAGACCAGCAGAGAGCATTAAGGAATTCAAAGGAAACGTAACAGAAATCCACACTGTATATAGGTTCACACAAAAAAACACAGAACCAGCTTCAGCACAGGGGTGAAAAGCAGCAGAGGCCTGAGGCAGACATGACTGTTACGCTGTGCCTGGAGGAATCTGCTCTAAGCACTCTCAAGACTCCCCAGTGTACACAGGACTGTCTGGGCTGGTTTTTGCCACACAAAAAAAACAATATAAAATGTTTTAACATTCAAGAAGTGGAGCAGGCAAGCGTACACAGGACAGCTGCTGCCCAGTTCCACTGTTCTCATCTTAGTTGTACAGGTGTGGAAAAGGTCTTTCAAATGGAAAAGAAATCAACATGGGCATGGACTGCCCCAGCTGCCCCCGATGGAGAACTCTCCAGATTCCCACAAAGCCCTGTCCAGATCACCCTTCCCATGATGCACTGGATGGTTTTCAGCAGCTGCAGCGACAGGAAGAATTCACGGCCTGGTTTCTGGTACTCGCTTTGAAAGCACTGGGAGGAAAGCCCTTAACGAGATCGGGGAGAAGAACTGAAAACCCACTTACCACATCAGGACGACTCTTCGAAAGGAATGAGCGCAGGAAAAAAGGGGGCTTATCTACACAGCTGTTTTCTCACTGTTAGCCTTTAAATCTTTTACTTCATGTCTGACATTGGAAAATAAACGGAGTTATACTCACAAGGCCACAGAGGCTGGTTTTCAGTAGCACGCACGCATAAACACACACACACACATAAGGACAAAAGGCAGTAATGCAGAAAGCACCCCAAATATGAACTTGGTGACGGTGAAATTCCCGAGATAGCAATACCATATTGCGCACTGGTGGTGACCTTCAACATCATCTCCCAGATCTGCTGACTTTTAATGGGCGGCACTAGAACCCAGGCAGAGCTGCACTTGGGCGACGTAGCCTTGCTCTTGGACTGTAAACTCGGGTGACCTGGTTCTGCGTGTTTGGCTCAGGGAGAAACACAGACAGAACTGCTGTGTGGCTGCAGAAAAACCTCACGCACCCACCTAGACCTCAGAGACCAAGACTCAGGGAAGACTAAGGGACAGATCCCTGTGGTATCCCTGAGCGCACATGCACAGAGCAAGTACAGTGAGAGCAGGAAAGCCACCCCAGACAATCCCACCAGGATTGGGGCCAGATGCAAGATGAACAAGCATTGCGGGGGGGGGGGAGCAGGAGGCACATCTTTACACTGAGAGAGGGGAGTGCATGGAGCAAATCTCCAGGCCCTGCTACAGACGCAGCTGCTGATTTCTGCTGCGACAAAGAAGTCAGAATTCCTTAAAGCTCCTGGAGAGAACAGGAGGCTCTTAACAACCCGACAAAAGGGAGGAAACCATCCCTATCCTCGGCCCTCTTCCACAACCACTGCAAGATACAGACTGCCTGCCTGCAGGCGATCACACCTCCCTCGTCTCAGATTATTACATATAGTCCGGAACAACAGGACTTCAGCGGTATAAGGGCCTATCAGGTTTCTATTCCCTCTCCTTTCACACTGAATGCAGTGTCTTGGAATATAACCAAGTTATTAACCAGGGTAAAGTCATTCATTGACTTCAGAAGGACTTCGTTCGAGCACAGCTTAGATCACTTTTAGATCAATGAACAAATAATGTGCTGTTACAGGTTTATCTTTTTTTTTTTTATTTTGCCCACAAGCTGTAGGGCTCTGAATTATTAAAGAACAGGGATGTGAATAGCTGTGCAATCATGTTCAGACACGTTTTTTAATTCAAGGCTGGGTCTTTGCTGAAAATCCAGCACACACACACAGACACACACAGACACACACAGACACCATCTCTCCTGTTACCTGCTGCCCCCGGGGGAAGACCCCTGGCACAAATCAGCTTCCCGCTGCTCCAGCAGGTGAGTGATGTCCGAGATGATCATGCCATTCGGATACACGCTGCCATTTTCAAAGGGTCCCAGGGTCTTGGAGCCCAGCTGGGGACACAACCCACAGGGAACTGAGCCCATGAGTCTGCTAACCACACAGAGCACACAAAGCAAAGACCCCGCCCACCAGCCACGCCCCCTCGCATCTCATTTACAAGACACTACACACTGTGTCATGGACTCTTTGGAGAATGTGACAAGTATTTTGCTATTAAATAAAACTTAACTAAGCATCAGGAAGAGATCTGTGCCTGAAAATTACGTTTTTCAAATCTGTGATTTTAATGTCTCTCCGAGGAATACCATTGGGGTATGTTTTACTTAAATAATGGATAGCGTGCCTGACCTAACGAGAAAGCACATCTTTAAAATAACACTATCATTGTTCATTAAAATCAAGTATTATAATGATTAATTCACGTTTTTTTTAAAAGTAGAAGACACCCTCACATGGAGAAGATTGAAACAAGGATGGGACAAGGTGTTTTAGCATTTAACTCTTATAGATCAAAACTCAGCAAATTCCTGAAATGTTTTGTGCTCAATAAGTTTGAACAAGTGCATAAGACGTAGACAGCAGGCTAAGACACCAGATATTGTATTCCTGGGGTTGAAAATGCTCATGTTGGACACTGAACAACCAATGCTTGTCAACTCCAGGGAAGTCTGTGTCCCCACTCACCGGAATCCCGTGGAAAACTGAGGTCTCCTGGCTGGAGTCCATGGTGAATGGCCGGCTGTACTTGGGATGGGAGTGGGACAGTCCGGAACTGTCGATCATTAAAGGACTGCGGTAAAGAGGCAGACAAGTCACACAGGGCTGCTCAGGTTCAATGAAACAAAGCCACAGAAGATACTTCTTTCAGCATGGCTACATTGTCTACATTATCCCAGCAAGCAGGGGACTCTTCTTGATCAGAGGAACATGCACACCTAGCTCAATCCAGAAAGCACACGCGCAGACAGAGCCGTGACGCACACGAAGGTCAGGTATGAGGTGAAGATACGTACAGCTTTCTCTTTCTGCCTGTGATGCCTTTGGACTGGACCATGCTGGCAATGAAATGAATAATCTAACAAAAGAAAAGAGAGGAACATTGGTGCCTCATTACTCCGTGCACTTGAAGTGCCTGGTGAAACTATCCAGCCCTTTCCTGTGGTGTCCCTTTTGGTGGCATTACAAATGAAGTATACACTTTTTTACAGAGAATCATTTTAATCAGATGTTGAAAGCATAAGCTCAACACTTATATATTGTTACGGTACAGGAAGGTAAAGGTAGTCAGCGATTCATTTTTTTTTTTACAATAACCACAAAAGAAAAATAAAATAATTATAATAACCAATACTTATAACGAGCAAAAAAAAAAAAACAACAAAAGTTCACGTATCTAAGGCTTTGTCCATAAATGCACTTCTGTGACTTTTCTGTAGATTAAGCTGTTCTTATGATTTCCTTTTCAATTTGTGAAACTTCACCAAAACGAAGTAACACCAGTGGCCAAGTTCAATGGCCAAAGTCCCTCGACGAACGGTAAATCTGAATATAAATCTGATCTATAAGTGAGGTGATCTTAAAAGAGTACTGAATCCCTCTCTCTTCTTCTCTGCTCTCTCTCTCTTTACTCTTCCCACCAATCAGTCGATCCCCCTTTTTCTACACCTGGATCGATTCTAGAAACTTCTAGACACCTCACGTGACCATTCTAGCACATTCCAGTCAATAGTACTAATTTACGTAAAGTTATATGAATTACGAATGACAAACGTTCTAGTAAATACACAAAGAATTAACCGTAACACTCCCCCTCTTGAAGAAAAGAAAGTTTTTGTCAAGAAAACTTTCTTTTAATCAAACAAAAATGAAAGGATATGCAAGAACAAACAAAATATACATGAGAATATCATATCGTAGGAAGTGTACAATCTGACAACATGAACAAATTATATTCTAGAGAGAGTCAGCAATTAAATTGTCTTTCCCTTTAATATGCCTTATGTCCAGATTATATTCTTGGAATATCAAACTCCACCTCAAAAATCTTTGGTTCTTATCTTTCAATTTATCAACAAACACGAGGGGGTTTTGAGCACTAAAGACAGTAATGGGTAGACTTGAAGAGTCTTCTTCTTTTCTTTTTCAATGGTAGAGTCATTTATCTGATTGTTGTTGAACTTTTGTGAAAAGTAACAAATTGGATGATCCACCCCTTCTTTGCCTTCTTGCAATAGAAGGGCACCAGCTGGAGCGTCCCTTGCATCAGCAGCTATTTTGAATTGTGAATTGAAATTTGGTGCTGACAAAACTGGAGCGCTTTTCAGAATGGCTCCAAGTTCTTCAAATGCCCTTTCACGTTCTTCTGACCACACAAGTTTAATATTTTTTCTTAGTGAGTCAGAGGTTCAGTAATAGAAGAGAAATTTGGACAGTTTTCTGTAATAACCAGCCATACCAAGAAAGCGCATCAGTTCTTTCTTACCCTCAGGTCTAGGAAAAACAGAAATAGCACAGAGCTTAGCATCAGTAGGTTTAACCTGACCCTGGCCGACAATAATCCCGTCCTAAATAATTTACAGAGGCACATCCAAATTCACTCTCGGTGAGGTTGATCGTAAGCCTGGTGTCACTCGGTCGTTCAAGAATCCTCCGAGATCACTTCTCACGTATGACTGTAAAGCCGTACGTCTGCAATGCAGGCTTCACAACCACTGAGACCAGAAATGATGTTGTTGGCAAGACGTTGAAATGTTGCCGGCGCATTTTTCATGCCAAACGGCATCACTTTATACTGGAAGAGTCATTCTGGTGTAACAAAAACTGAGATTCCTTTAGCACAGTCCGTAAGAGGAACTTGCCAAAATCCTTTGAGTAAATCAAATTTGGTTACAAACTTGGCATTCCCCATCTTATCAATACAGTCATCGACGCGAGGGATTGGAAATGTGTCCGTCTTAGTCAAGCTGTTAACGTTCCTGTAGTTGGTACACATCCGGTAGCTTCTATCAGGTTTTGGTACAAGGATGCACAGAGAGGTCCAATTGCTTTTGATAGGTCCAATTAGGTAATTGTCAGAAAGATACTGAATTTCATCATGTAAATACTTTTGTTTAATGGGATTCAGTCTGTAAGGATGTTGTTTCACTGGTAAAGAATTGCCAACATCAACATCGTGAAAGATTTTGTCAGTCCTGGTCGGAACATCTGGAAATGTTCGAACTTGTGAAGAACCTGTTATAATTGATCCCGGTCATATTGTGGAAGATGCGACAATTCTGAGTCCAGATTTCAAAGAATTTCGGATTTTTCCAGCTTTGCCGAGACGGAAGGAACATAAAATGTTTCACAAAAATCATTTTCGGCCTGGGCGGGGTCAGAACTAACTCAATTTACAGGATGTACATTCTTAGCGCTATTTCTGTCTGCATAAGGCTTTTTAACATGTTCACATGACACAATATTTTCTGTCTGTGCCCGTCAGGGGTTTTTAAAACATATTTTAAATCACTTAATTTTTTGTCAATAACAAAAGGACCAAAATCCCCATCTTCAAGTGGTTTTCTAGGAACAGGATGTAAAGCAAGTACGCTCTCACCAGGTTCAAATTTACGTTCAATTGTGCTATTGATTTTTTAGTTGATTTAAGATTCTCTTGCTTCTTCACATGCCTTTTAAAGTCATGTGCGAAAGTCCGAAACATACTAAAGGAGATTCAAATGCTCATCGTCATCAGACAAGAATTTCTCTTTAAGGAGCTTAAGTGGCCCTCTGACTGTATGTCCGAAAACGAATTCAAATGGACTAAAACCTAGCGATTCTTGAACCGTCTCCCTAACAGCAAATAAAAGCAAAGGAATTCCTTCATCCCACTATTTTTCAGCATCAAAGCAAGTCCGAATCACGTTCTTTACAGTTTGGTGAAACCTCTCCAGAACACCTGACTTTCAGGGTGGTAAGCAGGAGACCTATACTGCTTAATGCCTAACTCATGCCTTACTGACAGGAAGTCCGAACCCTGGTCAGATTGAACTGATTCAGGAAGTCCAAATAACGTGAAAAATGTCATCAAGGCTTTTATAACGGTCTTAGTCTTACTGTTTCTTAGAGGTACAGCCTTCGGGGAATCCTTGTAGACACACACATGAAATAAAAATCGCTGACTTTGACACCACAATTCTAAAGATATACCTACACAATCAAAAAATTAAATTAGCCTGGTAAAAGTCTATATAAAGAATTTTATAATTAGCATATAATTAGTCCGAATTTACAAAATTCGAATCCTGGACGAACCCCCAATTCCTGTTACGGTACAGAAAGGTAAAGATAGTCCGCGGTTTCTTTTTTTTTTGTATTTACAAATTTATTTACAATAACCACGAAAGAAAAAGAAAATAATTATAATAACCATTACTTATAACGAGTTACAGAAAAAACAACAAAGGTTCACGTATCTAAGGCTTTTGTCCATAAATGCACTTCCGTCACTATTCAGTAGATTAAGCTGTTCTTATGATTTCCTTTTCAATTTGTGAAACTTCACTAAAATGAAGTAACACCAGTGGCCAAGTTCAATGGCCAAAGTCCCTCGACGAACGGTAAATCTGAATATAAATCTGATCTATAAGTGAGGTGATCTTAAAAGAGTACTGAATCCCTCTCTCTTCTTCTCTGCTCTCTCTCTCTTTACTCTTCCCACCAATCAGTCGATCCCCCTTTTTCTACACCTGGATCGATTCTAGAAACTTCTAGACACCTCACGTGACTGTTCTAGCACATTCCAGTCAATAGTACTAATTATTTACAGAAAGTTATATGAATTACAAATGACAAACGTTCTGGTAAATACAAAAAAAAATATTCGGAACAATACGATCAGTTAAATGTCAGCACATTATTCAATGTTGCATAAGTGTTCAGGCCCCCCCCAATACTTGATACTTGATGACCTGCAGCAGCAGTTACAGCTACCAGTCTTTTTTGAGAAGTCTGTACCAACTGTGAACACTAAGATGGTGCACTCCTAGCTCATTCTACTGGCAAACCTGCACAAGCTCCATCACGTTGGCTGGGAATTGTACCAGTGGTTGATTCAGTGCAATCCCAAGCCCAGTCCCTGCCATCCAGCTAAAAGCATCCAAACCGATGTCATTTTGCTTCCTGCTCTGGTCACTCAGACAGCTCGAAAACGACAAACCAGGAAGATCGGGATGTGCATCACATGGTCAGAGTTCCTTGTGAGCGGACTGCCACCCTGCACTCAGGAGCCACGGACTGCTCCTCACCTTGCGGATGACTTTGTGCTGCTGCTGGTATTTCTGCCGCAGAGAATCCACCTCGTTCCACAGGCTCTCGTTCTCCCTGTCGGGTAGGAAAAGAGACACGGCAGTCGCACCTCCGGCTGAACGAGTCACATGCCTGCTGGCCATTTCAAATCTAATCAAATCAAAGTGTATTTATCAAGTGCACAGCAATACAGCATGCAGCATGAAATGTCTTTTCTGCGAGCTCACAAAAATCACAAGAATCACAAAAATCACAAAAATCAGGTTACGAAAATAAGATAACATAATAATAGATGTAATAGAAATTGAATAAAACTCAATATGAATAGAGCTGCTATGTGTCCATGGTGTATGCAATGTATACAAGTAGTGCAGTATGATGATTACAATGAAAACTGTATGTCCATGTAGCCATTACAGGTGATTTGCTAAAGGAGCTGCAGGTTAACAGTCTTATTGCCTGATTTAGCAGTCTTATTACCTGAAAAAAAGTCTTATTTATGAAAACCATGGCCGTCAAAACATGCCGGTATTAATTGGGCTATCTCAGCTGCTGCCCTTGAAACTAAGAGAAGCCCTCAAGCTTTTTCCACTTGTGGCGTTAAGACGAAATACTGAAAAACATGTAAATCTCCCGTTTTCAGGAATCTGCAACTTCATTTGGAGCAATTTGGTGTTAAGCTGCTTCACTCAGGCAGTGCTTTTTATTACGCCAATCGTCGTTTTCCCCAGACCGGAAACACAAGACCGCATACCATACTCAGAAAAACCTGCGGCGATCTACAAGAGTGAACAACCAATCAGATAACTGCGACAGGAGCAAGCAGAAGATGCACGTCACCACTGTTTTTAAGAGCGATGGGCTTGATGGCCTGCTGTGTGAATTTTCAGCACTACTCTGCACAAAGGAAGCCGGCACGGCAGGGGGCAGTTCACACAGGAGCCACGCAGGGAACAAAGTGGACCAGCTCACCGTTTGATAGCCAGAAGCTTGGAGTCCGCCACTTCCTGGCAGCACTGCACCTGACGGATGTCGAGGAGGATCTGGGAGAACTCCTGCTGCTTCATCCTTCCCTCCTCCCCTGCCCGGCTAATAGACACCTGCAGGGCGGCGCCAGTGAGGCAGAACCCGGGGGGGAGGTGAGTGAGCACACGCATTAAGACTGGGGAGGTTTCAAACAAACAGTACATTAACACCCCCATCTGCAGGGCAGGGAGCTACAGCATCTTGAATTAATAAATGCTTTGGATTTAAACACCAGTCCCATACCAGCGTGGGCATATCTAAAGGTTTTCAAAACCATGACAAGACTCTCATTTCCGATGGCAACTCCAGGGCTGCCCAGTGGCGCAGCTGATACGGTGGACGCTGGGGGCTGGGGGCTGGGGGCTGCAGCACAGCCGTCCCTGCTCCCTCTGACAACTCCCTCGGAGTTTTCTAACCAAGATGGGAGCCACCAGGCGTGGGCATGCAGCCGCCCTGCTGAATCACTCCTCCAACACACACCCGCACAAACAACTACCCACCTTCCTCTTTATGTGGTCCAGGAGGTGGAGCTGCCCACACTGAAAGTGTGGGTGCCGGAACTCCACACTCTCCTCCCTGTCCCGGGGCAGACCTGCATCCGCATGCGCCATCTTGTGGAAGCCATCTGCAACAACAAGGGAGGACAACCGGTTTAGACGAAGTCGGATATTGCAGAACCCATCTCTTCTGATCTCCATTCTGTTGGAGGGATGGGCCTGCTTATACTTTTTTTTACTTGGCAGGTAAGTAGCTCATGTGTGTAAATTTAGTCCCTAGCGGTACCAAAGGGATGCACTGCAGTGGAGTGGACCTTTCTGGTGCTGTTCTGCTAAATCATTTGCTTCTTCGCAAGGACAAAACGTGTTACGCTTCTGCCTTGACACAAGCCCATAGAAAAACCCAATTTTTCAGGTTTTCCCGCGAGCAGACAGGAAGCCCAAGCTTCAGAGCGAACCGCTCCGTTGCAGACGTCGAAGGAGGAAGGCTTAGCATCGGCAGTGCGGTCAATTATCAGCAGTGCACCATGGCTGTATACTGCACCCCCCCCCCCTCCAAAGCCCACAGCACCCCGGGCGGAGAGACGCACACATGTTGAGCTGCCGAACAAAGCTGGCCATGTTGTTGTGCTTGAAGTAGAGAGGCAGGATCTCCTTGGCAAAGCGGCGCTCGTTGGAGACCTGGAAGCAGGAGCCATTCTGCAGAAAGAGGGAGAGAGAGAGAGAGAATTCCGAGTGAATTTTATCTCACGGTCCGGCAGCGGAGGGGGGCTACTGACCGACTGGCTGCTCCGCTCCGCTCCGCTCGCTCGCTCGCTCACTGCCAGGCGTCCAGCCGCTGGGCTCTCGCTCTGGCCAGGACAAGACTGCAGAGCTGGCAGCCTCTGCTCTCCCGCCACACCGCGCTGCCCAGCTCCCTGCTCTTACTCATTAACGCCAGAGAGCCGATCACATCACTAAAGTCGTGGTCTGACTGAAGTTTCTCCTGTGGGACTGAAGGCCGGAGGGTCACCTAACCCATACATATGGCCGAGATTTTATTTCTAATCCGTGACCATTGTGCTACTGTGATTATCTAGCCAGGATTCTTTACACACCTCTAGGGGGGCCTGTTCCTAAACCACCCTAGAAATCAACGGGCTGCACAGCCACCTCGTGCGCCTGCCACCAGCGATCAGAGGGAAGCTGCCTGCTGCAAGAACAGCGGTGCTATCCAAGCAGCACTTCGGGTGATCGCTCGTTCACAAACGGTCCTCCTGACTCTCCAGCTGAAGAGGCCTTAAAGCTTACTGAAGTCCACCGAGCCTCCGGTACAGGACTCCCCGTGTGGCACGTTCCCTGGCACTGCCCTGAGAGGCGCGCTGGGAAACCACTGCCAGGGCCGGATGTGAAGACGCTGAGGCAGAGTCTCACGGCGAGGATATTGGGAAGCACAGCAGGGGTCAGGTCCGCACGCTTGGGCTTAGAGACGTACCACCTGGGCCCCGAAATCAGGTCACGACATTCAGAGTATCAAAAAATCACCCTGAAGCTCCAACAGAACGATGCAGGCAGAGCCTTTGCATTTTCATAGCTCCAGAAAGGTATCTGAATGTGGATGAAATGCCGTTCAGAAATTCACCACATTGGAAAGGAAAGGAATAGAATTCTGCTCGATAACAAATGTTAATCGGTTCCCCTTCACTGAATCACGTGCAACGTCCAACTATAGGGAATATAGGCTAGTGTTATCACCCTCTCTCTCTCTTCAAAACATTACCTGACTGTATCTTCAGCCAATGTCTACTGACCGCACCCAGAAAACCAAGCCAAACACAGCAATTACTACTACTACTACTACCGAGGTGGCGTCTTGAACCCAAGCCGGTCCATTGCCTCACCCACTAGCCTCCTCCATCGCATCCTATCTCTCCAGGCATCTACAGCGATTTCCGCCTTGTCGCCATCTCTCCCTCCATATTCTCTTCTACTACCTCTGTTATCAGGCCCTGACCTCTTGTCATGACATGGCCAAACCACCGCAGTCTTCTTCTCATGACAGCAGCAACAACATCTGCGCAATTGTATAAACCCTTCACCCTCCTACCATCTGAGAGAGGATATCGCAGTGTACGGGCCAGCTCCACCAGACTCTGGAACAGCTTCTCCCCACAGGCTGTCAGGCTCCTCGACACCCTGGAATCTACTTGCACCCACCCCAATTCCAGAGACAGGGTTTAAATCCCCCCAGTGCGGTGTGTAGATTGTATTATGTACTGCCTTGTAATTTGCACTGTGTGTATCCTGTCTACAATGTCTGTGTCAGTGTCCTGTCTGTATTTGCACCGTGGACCAGGAGGAACGATATTTCATTTCACTGTATACTTGTATCTGGCTGGAATGACAAATCAACGTGAGCTTGAACAACATCAATAACAATAACAAATAACTATCACGGCCATTGTAAAATCTAAATACTGTAGGTATTATGTGTATAATCAAAGCGTTTGTAAACTGTATACATCTTTAAGATACTGTACTATTTTAATTGCATGCATATCTTATTTGTATAATGAATAACAGCATCCTGGAGTTCCTCCCTCTGGGCCTTTGGTATTCCAACTGGCGAGCCTAAGGCTCACGGTCAACCAATCAGACAACTCGTAGAGGGTGGGGGCGGGGCGTCCCTTGAAATGTGGTCACCGATAGGTCAGAAAAAGAACCAATCGAGGCAGCGGTTCAGGGGCACATTTGCGATCCACGTGGAACTGTTTCCCAAGCGGAGGTGAGCTGAGCTGCAGAGATTTGTCCTTTAACATTTTATAAAAGTTCGTCTTCCTCTAGCAAGAAAAACTACAAGTTCGACTCAACATCGCACATCTTGTTTTGTGAAATTAATACTCAGTTTTAAGCAGTTCTACAACAAAAAATAGTTCAGCATCAAACTCATTCCTTCAAACGACACTGGTATTTAAAAAAAATAAAATGTATATTGACAAGTCTTGATGGCCCTGTCTGCAATTAGGACTATATCCGACTCACGGTAATGTTTTCAATTTCAACACTCCTTGTCAAAGAAAAACACGGTATCCTTGGAGAAGCTTGAACAAGGGTTTTAGAAGATCAGATATTTCCATATTGCAAATGTGTTCGGGTTTTTTTCCCCCCGGGAGCGGAATAAAAAAAAAAGTGACAAAATACCTTTTGAATTTCATCTATGCTGACCTCAAAAATGTCAGACGTAATTTCAGACGCTGCTGCCTCTGGGAGATTTACCGAGGTGAATCTGTGACGCAGTTTGTATTCTGGGCAAGCAGCTCAGCCGGGGTGCGGAGTATTGGAATACCACACCGCTTGTAAACACCCCAAGGACTAATGCATGTGCAGAATGTACGCTTATATGTCTTATACGTCTTATATGAACGCAGAATAGTCATCCACTGGCTCCACTACAGATCGCACCCCCCAGTATACCATTCAAAACCAAATAATATAGACCTCCGCTCTCCCAACACATCGATTTCCCTTCGGGATCAATAAAGTCTTATCTGTCTCATTTTTAAAATATCCGAGTTCAACACCCCCTGACATGACTGGCCATAGAACCACTTCACACCCCACACCCCCGGCACCGCAGTCACGCACGTAAACAGGCTACTCACTCGGCTCCAGCTGATCAGATCATTGGTAGAAGGGTCTTCCACCAACGTCCAGAGCTTGCTCAGAAATGCAGGTACGGTACAACTCTGCTTCATTATTATTTCATCGGAAATTCCTCTATCGTCCTGAAGTGTTTAAGCGTACACGCTTCGCGTTTCAAAGCCTTCCTCGCCTGACCAGAGCCCTACTGAAATCAGTATGTTTATTACAGAACAACCTGTCCGGGTGCAGCTTTATTGCACAACGTGCGCTGACCGACCTCGCCCCGCCCGCCCCCTCCCGCGCCATCCAATCAGGAGCCGCCCGTCGCTGGCAGCGCTAGCCAATGGGCGCCCGGGGGGAGGCTCTAAACTGGGACTCGCGTGGCTGGCGGCGTGCTGGCCGGGAGGGCGGCCTGCCCAGCGAGCCCGTGAGTTAGGTAACTGTTGCATGGGCGCTCTGGGAAAGGGGGTTAAAATGGGAAACGCGCGTAAGGCAGTCGAGCGAGTGACCGAAAACACTCGTTCCGTTCTGAAAGCCTCCGGGAGCAGCCCACTGGGCGTGCGGGCCCGATTGAGGCGTGCTGCGACTTCAATACCCGGGGCTCTGTGGCTTTGTATGTGAAAGCAGCGCTGTCACACTATCAAAACAAACGAGTCTTTAAATTGTTTTTTTTTTCCCCCAGGCTCCCGTGAACATGCGCTCAGACGGTGCCTCACATTATTATATCCTAACATGTCCGTCCCCTCGGATTTGGTACCGGATTGGTCCCGTGAATGAAAGGCTCCTGCAGGAGTTTTGTTTCGTTCAAGGAAGAGACCCTACAGGTTGTGGAGAATGCGCTAGAAGACGGAAAAGCAGACCGCGGCTGCAGACAACCAGCCCATCCTCCTGGAGATATTTTTTTGCTGCCCGTCTTAACTTTCAGATGCCAGGATGACATGGGGGGGGATTAACCTTGCGATTCAATACATTTGACTCCGGAGCTCAGGTTGAACATGTTCAAAAAGCTGTGTAATGGCTGCAGCTACTTCTTTTTTGACTAAGAGTGCAGCAGTTTATTAGGCAGATCTCGCTCCTGCGCGCCTCGGAAACAATTTTCAGACGAACGAGTGGAGCGCTTGGCAGCCGCCTCTTTCCAGGGTACGTCTCCCCCTAGTGGCTGTCGTGCGCAGGTGCGCCAAGTGGTCAACCATGGTGGAAATGTGCGTCGGTGCAAGTCGCTCTTTTTATTCCATGAACGCAAAACCTTTTAATCAAAACTTTTTCCTAAGCCCTGTAAAACATCAAAGTCTTTCACGGCCTCCACCGTTCCCCCCGATGCAGCTCGCGTTTCTCGGGGGTACAGACCGAGCGCCTCACCGGCCGTGTGCTCTGCCCCCACACTTCGAGGCCGAGCTTTCTCACAAACCTCTCTTCATTTTAAGAGGACATTCTTTCAAAGTGTGTGTGTGTGTGCCTTAGAAATATGCCAAATGCCTTCCCAGGAACGTCAGTTTCACATTTGCAACAATAAAATGTGGAGGTAGTTAAACCGCTTTCAGGCCCGTGAGAACTCCTTCTCCAGCAGAGTGATGTTTGAGGAGCAGGTATGATTTCCTTCCTTTTCTTCCTCTTCCCTTCTGCCAAGCTGAAAGCTGCAACGACACTCAAGGAACCCGGCGTCTGAACACTGAACTAATTCCCTTCAGCAGCCCCGTTTCCGTCCTTAATCCTGCCCCAAGCGCAGGAACAGTCCCCGCTGTCCCTGTAGGAGGGAAAAACACGGATGGCACATGGATCTTTTTAACCCTTTATTATGTAAAGAAATCCACTCCTGGGATTCCCCAGGTATTAAACCTGACAAACCCTTGTCTCCATGGTGTGTGAAACACTGCGTGATTTCCATGAGGAATGAAGGACTGTACCCTTGTAAATAACTCGCAGTACCACACTGGTGCGCGATGCATCGAGCTTAAACCCGTCGGGGCACGACCCCGGCATCACGACAAACAAAGGTCAATAACGAGAGAAGGCCGTCTGGCCCACCTAACAGCATTTTTCAACATGACCTTCCTGGACCGATACGGTTGGTAAGGGTACCTCATACGTTTAATTAAGTACTAACGAGCAAACAGGCGAGGAGAGGGGAAAAAATGGCCTCCTCTCGTTTTCGACCTCTCGCGTTCTTATACAATCCAAAAAAAAAAAGAACAGCACGACGCAGCAATTTCTTTTAGAGATCAGGTCTGTGGAACTTGGCTACACGGAACATAAACTATCCCATCCGTGCTGTTCCGACCATGAGGCGCGGTTGACCTCACCTGCGCTCTTCCGGAACACCCTGAACTCCAGGTGCCGCCTATGCTCCACCTGGCCGTCTTCCATGCCCCAGGTGTGGACTGCAGCTATGCTGTCGGTGATGGAGAGCCTGCCTCCTGGGTTCCAAGTAGCCAAGCAGTCAGAGAAAGCAAGACCCCCATGTTGTCAGGCAGGGAGTACTACACTACCCTGTTTCACTACCCAACCTTCAGCTGTAGTGGAGTTCCAGCACCCACGTGGAGAAGTTCATGGAGGATTTTGTCACACCCTGGAGATATCTTTTGCACAGCAGAAGAGTTGAATGACTTTAAAAAGGTAGAGAAACGACAGCTGCAGGGTATTCAGGCGGAGCAGCCCGTTTCTGTGTAGGGGGCAAACCGGGCAGCACGGCTCTGCAGGAGACAGGAGGGCTTGATGCTGGTGGCCACCTGCAGAGCTCAATGGAGCAACACAGCACTGCCAACAGGTGGCAGCAGTGCTTGCAAGCACAAGCGCACATTCTGCCCCTCAGGCATGTGGCACAGTGTGCAGATCATCCCCCTCTGAGGAAATATAGCTATAGATCTCAAATACACCTCGCATTGGCACTGAGCCCGCTGCTACAACTCAAGCCCAACCATAACATTCCGGTTCATCCTTGGGGACAAACAATGAAGCAAAATTTTAAAAAATAAGGCGAGAAGAAACTGGAGAAATTCCAGGAGTTATTCCTTCAGTTTTAAGTGGATAGGATCAGCATGACTGCCTGCTCTAACAGTGTAATGATTGACCACTGTCTAATCGAGGATTGTAGCAATGCTGTTCAGTAAAGGAAGTCCCACACCACACCCCTTTAAGGAGTAATTGCACTCTAAAGGAAACAGCTTTAACAGAGACTTTTTTTTTTACTGTTAAACCAGGTAGGTCTTCAGGTATACACATCACCAAAAGGCAATAATATACAAGACAACTCCCTCTACAACTGTCAGAGGGGAGAAGCAAGTTGATTTTTAAAGCTGTGTCCTTACAGACTGTCACTGATACTCCTATTTGACTCGGTGTCTTATTGTAAATCTAACTGGAGCTCATTTGGGAACACAGCACACGGTCTTGTCAGTGACACCAATCACTCACACTGTTGCGCAAGACAACTCCTTTTCTTTGGGCCACTGCATCTAAACAACGCAGCTGGTGAAGGGTCTGTGATGACACACCCCTGCATATCGCATGCTTTCTTCAATGCCCGCAGTCTTTTTGGGGGTCATGGGGACCCGCGAAAGTCAGCAAACCTCGATCACCACCACCTGACAGAAATACATTTGCCAAAAAAAACAGAGTGGGGAAAGAAGTGGCTATAAAATTAAATTTTATTAGAAACTTTACACTAACCTAACTAGTAATCTACAAGACCTGACCAAAAGTAGCCAGCAGACACACAACACGGTCTCAGCTGGTTCATTTTTCCAGAGGCAGCAACTCCAGGCATGATCCAGACTGGCTTTAGTGAGGAGCCAGTAAAAGTCTCCCACAACCTCCACATTCACCAGCGCACAAGGCTGCCAAAACACTAGGGGGCGATCTCAGCGGAACATGGGTTTTTACTTTAGCCTCGAGAAGCGTTTCAACTGCGTTCGGAACGCGTCGAGAAATTCTGTCCCTACCCGATGGAGAGATCGTTCGAAACTTTAACACTGCAGTTTCAACAGAATCAGATTAAAGTGGGCATGCACTGGGAAACTTATACTAACCTTAATTTCCCCCCCTCTACATTCCGTAAAAATTTAACCTGCAAAGTTACCTCGGATCATTTCTAACCCTCTCCAAACAACAACTTGCCAGAATCACGGTAATATCCTCTGTTGACTTCAATGAGAAAAGGCTTTCATTCCCAACAGAGCTCAACACGGTATCCCGTCATTCCTGGCTGCCAAGAGTAAATCCGATCTGGATCATGCCGTTTTGGAATGCCCTGGTGTACAGAAAGAAACAGCAGAGCCCAGCCAACAACAAAGAAGAGGTTGATTGTTAGCAATCAAAACAAAGCAGCACTGACACAGTAAAAATACACAGATAAAGTCTGTAACAATTCTTTAAGGCTCAATTAACTTTCCATTAAAACAATATATATATATTCACAAAGCAAAATTAAAAAGGCCATGAGTATCTAATACTGAATTTAAGAATTTAATAAATATTTTAGGAGGAGGGGGGAAAAAAAAGCATTAACAAATGAGATAAAAAAATAAAAAGGGGGCAATTAGTCTTGCATAATAGCCATTATCATCGACCATGGAAGATATCACCTTTAACAAAAGAAAAAATAATAATAAAAAGAATGGAGATACTGATTGAGCACCTTCCAGGATGGTTGAAATATTGAAACGTCCTGAGCAAATGCCACCCCCTCCCCCCACCTCAATTACAAATTCGCAATACCTACCCCAAAGCATCATTTTAAACTAGTGTATATGCTATTACACGGTTTATGTCACACGTATGAAGACAGCAGGTGTGCTCTGGAGTCTGAGTCTGGGCCCAGGAGCCTGGCGGCCAACCTGACAGGCTTGTTTTGTTAGTAAGCACGGGAGAGCTGGCCTCCCCTGGTGCAGAGGTCAGAGGTCAAGGCTCAGCTCAGCGGCCCGTGAGCTGGTCAAGGTCGTCAATGCAATGGGTGGGCGAGGCATCCTCCAGCGTGTTTTTTTTTTCCCTACAAAACAGATTACAAAATACAAAGGTTACAAAGATTATCAGCCATCTTTTCCATTTTCACTTTTGCTTTATAGGCAGGGACCTACTTGTGAAAACGTACTACACTACAATCTATCACCCTTGCCAAATGATGACAATGATAATGTTTCTTTATTAGCTGTATACAATTTCTTGCATTAGGAATTTGTCTTTTCGCAGACCCCAGCTTGCTCTCCATGAGACACACAGACAGGGAGAGAAGCTTGGGGTCAGAGCGCAGGGTCAGCCATTTATACGGGGCCCCTGGAGCAGTTGGGGTGAAGGGCCTTGCTCACTTGCCCAACGGAGTAGGGTTCCTCTGCCGGCCACGGGATTTGAACCGGCAACCTTCCAGTCACAGGCACAGGTGCTGAGCCAAAGAGCCACCACTCCACCGTGATAAAAACTACTTCAGCACCAAGAAAAACAGATCAGACACAAAGGCTTCCGCATCGGGCGTTTTGGCCTCGTCGGTCGAGTTCTTATGCCGTTTTGGAAAAAAAAATTTGCAAATATAATCACCATGGCTGGAGGGGGAGTCTGTCAGTAATGGGAGGGAAAAACACCTAGTGGGTTTAAAGGCTTCATCTACTAAAGCACTTAACACCTGCCGTGGGAGAGAACAGTCACCATATGCCTTTGCAGAAGCCGGAGGGCGCACCGCTCACGCCAGATGTCACTTCTTAGTCTGTGGGATTTCAGCGCTTTGCCCTGGAGTATCAGCAGGAGAACAAACCCTCAGGGCGTCACCCTTCCTCCGACTCCGTTAGCCCTCCGAGCTCAATCGGCTGATCCTGGATATCCCAATTTTATTCCGATCGCAATGTTTGCCGACACCCCGACCGCGCCCCCGCGTGGCAAGGCGCTGGGAGGTTCTGCTGACAGTGAAAGTGGACTATCAACGACAGCTGAGCTGGCACCGCACATGTCCGCGAAAGCCTGGCGACCCACATTGGAAACAGGGGCTCTCAAAAGAGCATCGCTCTTCCTGGCCTTGCCCATTCGGTTTTGTACACAGGTGCATATACGTCTCTGCGGTTCTGGGAAACCCCTTCAAAGCCCAGAAGCAATGATTTCAAGGAAATTAATTCCTTTAAAGAAGCATTTTTCGCCTCTGTTGCCCATCACGGTTTTCAGCATGAGCAAGCTTGGTATCGACTTGTTTTTAAGAAGCCTTTGCTTTTCAGATTCCTCAATAACTTCCCCGTCTGAAAAAACAAAAAGCAATATGACCAACAGGCCAACAGAACCACAAAGTTCTACATTCTGTATAGTTTCATTTCACTAAAACAACTGTTCCAAGTTTATGACGACCGTGTGGACAGTGGCGATGAAGGTTAATAAATGAAGAGCCATGTAAAAAAAAAAAGACTATAAATGGACTAAGGATCAGCATGCAGGGGCAGAGAGAGGCATCAATACGAGCCAACGGCGCGATACTGCTCGTGAAGCGAAGAGCTGACAGGAGTTTGAAACAGGAAGCCTATGAATAAACAGGAAGGCTGCCTGTGTGCTCTAAGGTGCTTCAGAGTGCAGACCTTTGATGACCACACAATGTTAAAGGGCACCACAGATAAACAACCAGAAATAAACCGATCAGCCGATGAGAAGATATTTCATAGCAGGGTACAACTTACTGCTCTAAAGAGAACACCAAGTTTCTACTTTAGCACCGTGTTAAAACTTTCTGAAACTCATTAGCAGGATTTAGACATTACAGCTTTTTGTTTGAGTCCCGGGCAAATGAAGAAGGAACCCATTTTTGCATTCTCCTGCCAGCGGCCAGTCAATACTGGCATAGGTGGAGTGGTGGCTCTTTGGCTAAGGATCTGCGCCTGTGGCTGGAAGGTTGCTGGTTCAAATCCCCCAGCCAGCAGAAGGGGCCCTACTTCGTTGGGCCCCTGAGCAAGGCCCTTAACCCCAACTGCTGCAGGGGCGCCATATAAATGGCTGACCCTGCGCTCTGACCCCCAGCTTCTCTCCCTGTCTGTGCGTCTCATGGAGAGCAAGCTGGGGTCTGTGAAAAGATCATTCCTAATGCAAGAAATTGTATACAGCTAATAAAGTGATCTTATCTTATACTACATGTGTCATGACACAGATATTCAGGTTGGACAAGAATCACAAACGTAATGGGTCTAAGAACATAAGAACAGTTATAAACCATTTAGTTTATTAATTTATTTATTAACAATTTAGTCCATCTATGCTTGTTTGGGGGATAGGAGCTAATTTCACTGATCCCATCCAGTATCTCTTAAAAGAAGCCACAGAATTGGCTTCAACAGTAGCTTGTTCCATACGCTCACTATGTTTGTGTAAATAAATGCCTCCTGTTGTCGGTTTTAAGCTTATACACACCCAGGGTGAGAATGGCATAGCTATCACTGAATTGCTTCCTGTTAAACAGGTCCTGTTCGAAATGAGATGGCAAGATAGGCTAGGAGTCGGGTAGGTGTTGGGCAGGGTATCACTGGCTGGCCACCCAAGAGCAGCTCCTATGTGCTTACAGCATTGTCAGAGAGAGCTGCATCTCACCTCTGATTCACACCAGCTCTGCCATTGGCACCTACCGACTCTTAAAACCACAAGCTTCTGAAAAGGAAACATGCAAGGTTTGCATCCCTTCTGAGGGAGCCAAGTAACAACCGATGCATCCAAGTGTAGGGTCTGAAAAAAAGCAAAATTGCTTTTTATCCACTATTACAACACAGCCTCTCGCATTATTATAAAACTCCTAGGAAAGCAGGGAAGAAGTGGTAAGGCAAGAGGAGGCAGCAAGCTCTGCGAAGTGCATGCCACCAAAGTAGGCTTTTCCACACTCTGACACAAGCAGACGGGCAAGAACAAACACCATTACTTCAA
This sequence comes from Atractosteus spatula, assembly GCF_055471065.1. Taxonomy (NCBI): domain Eukaryota; kingdom Metazoa; phylum Chordata; class Actinopteri; order Semionotiformes; family Lepisosteidae; genus Atractosteus; species Atractosteus spatula. Next base: position 49,975,444 of record NC_142714.1, read on the forward strand.
GCATAGCTGTTCAGGGGAGAGAGGGCCCGAGGGTGGGTGGGCGTGTGTGTGTGTGTATTCTCATGTTTGTGCACACTCAAGGGGTACTTTTTAACAGCAGAGAAATGTGTTTCCTGTTTTGGAGCAGCAATTTCACTCAGGATGTTGTGAGCTCTGAGTTTCCTCTCACTTCCACACTCTCTCCCTCCCTCCAGGTTTCGCCTGTATAGACAGCATCTGTTTTGTGCCACATTCTTCCTGTGATCGCCCGATAACGGCCCAGCCGACAAACCATCAGCCATGCACCCCTCGTAAACCCTAGAAACACGCAGCACACCACCTACAGGGGCTGGGGAAACTCACAGGAAGCACAAGGCACCTGTCTAGAACAGTCCCCCACCTCCAGCTGGAGAATCAGATCCACTTCTTTGATCCAGATGTCACCTTACAGGACTATAGAGAAAGCACTTTGCCCACCATCACTCCACACAAAGAAAATTCCACCAGGGACGTCATTTTACCAATTGAACTAAACAAGAAAGGCTGTAAAACAGCGGAAGCCATTCGGCACATCAGCTGAAAATCACCTCCAGCTGTTTCTTGCATGGTTGCAGAGTTAACTTCAACCAGACGGCTGGACCGTTTTGGGGGGTGGGGGGATATCACACAGTCTTTGGGACAAGGATAAAAAAAAATCTGCCCTGTAGTTCATACCTCAGGAAATCTTTTAAGAGAGTTTCGCGTTTTCACTTTCAAAATGATGCATTTGATATAGAAACAGGACAGCAAGGCACACCTTGAAACTCACAGTGAGAGGGAGGATAAGAGGTTCTGAGAACTCAAAACACCCCCAGTGCGAGCTCTACAGTGATGTCAGGACACACACTGCGGACAGCAGAGGCAGAAGACGTTTCAAACGGTACGGAAAGGCTAATGGACGGAATCTGTAGCAAAAAAAAATCACAGCAGAGATCTATCCAACAGGCCAGGAACGCCCGACTTAAAGGCAGACCACGAGCCTCTCCCAGCAGTAAGCAAGCAGGACAAAATTACAGAGCCAACACTGCAGAGACACTTTTCACATTTACACCCAAGAAAGGCCTAAATCACAGGGCACTGAACTTTAGAAGGGCTGCAGTAATCTCAGCTCCCTCGCCAGAACGTCCAGCACCTGGTGCTAGAGCACGTAACACAACATTGACCTGTGGGCCAGTTTTAAATTAATATTCCGGTGCTCGGTGGCAACCAGCAACGGGGGACGAATAAAAACGTTATGCCACTTCACCCGAGCGGCAGCTTGGTCTCAGCTTGGCAGACGCACGCGGAGGTGGCGGGACCTCAGCGGTGGGCTGTTCTGTTGGGTGTAACTTAAATGAGCAGCCGAGGGCAACTCAAGCAGTGCGTCCAGTGCACGGGTGACGCTCCGGATGTCGGGAGGCCCAGCCTGGGTCAGGCCACTAGCCCAGCTGTCCCGGGGGAACAGCGCTCCGCCAGGGATGGGAATGGGGATGGGGCTAGGATTGGGGCGCCAGGGCTCCAACGTCCTCACCAAGAATATGACACCTGGGACTCCCCGGCACCTGCGGGCTTGCAGCTGAATGGCAGCTCTGTAAACTTCCCCCATCAGGCACCACAAGGCTGGCAGCCGGTCAGAAGAGCGCCTCTCATGGCAGGTGGGGCTGAGGAAATTTTTTGGAGTTTCCAAAACAGGTGGCTATAAAGTTCCAGGTGCCTAAAAGAAGTGACTGCTCCAGGTGTTTTCCCGTGATTTCAGGCGCCACGGTTAAGCAGGACGGATGGTTTGAAACTTCCCCGGGATTTACTGCCCTGCCTGTGCCCGGGGGCTCAAGCTTCAGAAAGCGCGGAGAGCTCACCTGCTTCAGCGCCGGCCCCAGACACGGCTCGCTCGGGGCCGCTCTCACTGGATGGCACAGGTGGTGCAGCACTGGTCCTGCTTCTCGGGCAGCGAGGCGTAGTTCATCTGCCGCACGATCTCGGCGAACAGCTCGTCCACCATGGTCTTGCTCTTGGCCGAGGTCTCCATGAAGGGGCAGCCCCACTCCTGCGCCAGCGCGCGGCCGTCCGCCCCCGACACCTCGCGCTCCGACTCCAGGTCCACCTTGTTGCCCACCAGGATCAGCGGCACCTTCTCGTAGCGCTTCACCCTCACGATCTGGTCCCGCATGGGCTTGATGTCCTGGGGGGGACAGAGGGGGGGGGGTCAGGGCCTGCCCAGCCAGCACTGGGGGGGGCACAAGCGCTTACACAGGCCGCCCGGGAAACAGATGACACATGCAGCCTTCAGGAAACCCGGAGGGCTTCTTCACGGACGTGTGGGACCACACAGGGGACACGACACCTGTTCTGATGCGAGGACAAGAAGTGATCAACACCTGCAACTCCAGGGACTAACCTTCCATGCGTCCCATAATTAAACTACACCCTGACCTCTTTCCACAACTGGTTTCCATGTCATTTCGCTGCTATGAAGCCTGTGAACCGTTACCCAAATTCCAAATCACAAAAGCCACATTGGGAAAACCACGAACAGGCGATACGAAGAAAAATGTGGACATCCTCCGCCAAATGCAGAGAGTGAAGAGGAAGGCGTCATACGGCTCGATGCGCATGTCCGCATCACATTCCACTGACTAGCCTGGGTGAGCGAGCACAGAGCCTACGGAGTGGCAGGAGAGATGTGCGACACAGTTCGCCTCGCCTTGCTCCGTGCAGTGATCACTATTGTCTGCGCGCTTACTTTTTGTGTGAATATCTGTGGTTTAGACTTTATCATGGACCCTAAAGCTAAGAAAAAGAAAACTGTAACAAGCAGCAGATGAAGTGGTAACTGTACAGTACTGTACTTAGGAATGATTATGTCTAACTAGGTAAGCAGTTTATTACTAAAAACACAAACCACAGCATGAATGTTAGTTAGTTAGTGTTTCCGTTGTCATTTTTGGTGAACAAAACTTAATGTAGGGGTGAAATTTTTGAGGAAGGGAACGGATCATAATTTTTCCCCATAAGAAATAACGGAAAAAAATATTTTTATGAATTTTCACTCGACAAAAGGGTTTCTGGGAACAAATGACATTTGAACAAAGAGGTATGGGTGTACATCCAAACCATGTGGCCAATGTAGAGCACTGACTTGCCCGAATGTCAGCATTTCTCACATAACTCTCTCAATTATAATTACTGTCTTCGACACAGGCATATGCTTAAATCAACCTTAACCCTGTCCCTTCCCTGTCCAGGGCCTGCCTGATGGCAAGGGCTACAAACTGAGGTTTCTACAGTCTGAAAACATGTGATTTGGGGAGGGTAAAACACGACGCACTCCCTCTTCTGAAAGGCTGTGGGAGCTCTCCAAACTGGGACACAGCCCCGCTACAGGCTTGTGGTTTCTGGTGCTCTTTCACAGCTGGCCTGCCTGGCACCAGAGCCAGGAGCCACACGACGCAAGGCTGCAGCCACTGGGGAAAAGTGCTTTGCAGAACACAGTACACTCGGGCCCCCCACCTTGCTGAGCACAGGGGGTGTGGTTTAAAGCCAATTCACCGCCAAGAATAATTAATACCCTCCCCTTCCAGACACACAAAATCTTAATCAGTGCCTTTTGCAGCTCTCAAAAGGAACTATCTAACTTTCCATTTTGATATATGCGTTAGAATTAAACTACAAAACGTGCACCAGGCACATTGCAAGATATTGCATCCTGTCGTGTCCTTCAGGGATCTGAAAGTGATTTTTTTATTTTTTTTTACAGGGGACCGGACATAGTTTATACTTTTTTGATGCACACGATCTCCACATCACGTGAACAGGGAAAGTTCACTGAAAACCTCAGCCAAACGTGGGCGCCTGCACCCATTTGCTTTCAGGAACGAGAACGGGTGGACTTTAACCCGAGACCCCAGCGGTGGGCTGGCACTGGCTACTGGAACCCAGCAAGCCCCTGTAAACAGGAGTCTCCCTATCGCCGCTTCCTGGAATGCCAGGGGACGTCTGACGTCCCGACTTCCGTGCGTTTCCCTCAAAAGACGTCACATTCCTCGAATGCCTTCCAGGGTTTTATAGGGTGTTTTTGAGCGAGGCAGCCAGGTAACCACGGATCACCGCTGCTTTCAATCACCTGGAGCTCTGTGCATGGCAACCGTATTTAACGGAGCGGTCTGTCAGGAAAGTGGCGGCAGCCTTCCACAGTCTCGCTCTCTCCCACAGTCTGTAGGAATGAAAGCACGCTTGTGGACGTGCCCCACCCTGCACGGGACACCTTTTTTTTAAGGCGAGGTGGGTTTCTAGATATAGCACTTGGCGAGGTTAACACCACGCATTTAAACCTTTCGAGCTGAACCGCCTCAAGGAAATGAAAACGTGCCACGATGTTTGCATCTAAAAAAAGAGGCATCCCCTATTTTTGATGGAGTCGAACCACCCACACTAGGGTACAGACCACGAAGACGTTAGCTCCAGAGGCACGGGAGCTCACTCTGTGCAATGACAGCGTTCAAAATGGGTCTGATTCAGTCGGGGTCGGTAGAAACGCGTGTGGAACCACAGTTACAGCTATTACTATACTCAGAACATAACTAAACGTTTAAAGTAAAGGGGGGAAAGTCGCTGAACTACACCACAAGAACTTCTCTCACCGACGAAACTCATTTCTGAGGGCGGTCTGTGGACAAAAAGTTTTAGCAATCGTCAAAACGCGTCAGGCTGTGCGATTTAAAACTGGAGAACTGGAAAAGTGTAACGAAAAGTAACTCTTGTTTCTGCAGTACAGGGCGAGCTACCCGTGCGCTTCCTGTACTGCAATCAAAGCAACAATAACACGAGTCACAATACTTTTCTCTCTCTCTCTCGTTACCTGGAATGACTGCTGGTTTACCAGGCTGTAGACCAAAATGAATCCTTGGCCGTTTTTGATATAGAGATCCCGCATGGAGGCGAACTGCTCGGTTCCGGCCGTGTCCAGTATCTCCAGCACCGAAGGCGAAGAGTCCACCTCGATCTCTTTCCGGTAGAAGTCCTCGATGGTGGGGTCGTACTTCTCAATGAAAGTCCCGGTGACAAACTGCACGGTCAGAGCCGACTTGCCGACGCCCCCGCTGCCCAGCACGACCACCTTGTACTCCCTCATTGGGCTGCGAGTGAGAGTTAGCTATCCCTCCAGCCAGAAACATAAAATTAAAAAAATAGATGTACACACACACACACACGAGAGAGAGAGAGACCGAGGGGGAGAAAAGGGCTGCTCTCTCTCCTTCAAGCGGGTCCGGGTGTGTAGACGCACATTTGAAAATAAAAATAAATTTCGAGAAGAGACACCCAACGTCTACACCGTGCCAGTCCTACACCCCTTCATTCTGTTTCTGACCAGCGCGAAGTCGCACAAGAGGCAGGGACCAACGGCAGCCCGAAGAACAAACTTAAAAACCGCTTTTAAACGCCCCCACAGAAAGCGTCTAACGCCCTTTTCGAATGGTGAACGGAGCCCGAAAGGGAACAGGTGGTTTTCATTTTTTCAAAAAAAAAAATTAGCAAAAATTCTCCAGCGGGAAAAAAAAAGTGCAATAGTACACAGCCCACACGGAAACTGCTGTCCAGGGTTCTCTAGCGTATTAGACCATAGCAAAGCATAGATCGACTGCTACAAAAACAAGGTAAAGTGCTAAGATTCACCTGATTCTAATAATTATATATATATATTGTCAGGAGCAGCAAGCCTTTGCACAGTCGTCGCTGCTCAGCGATTTTCTACCGCAGTGGGGCTTGACCTCCCTCTACCGCGAGAACCACGCGGAAAATATCCCTTAAAATCGCGATTCCTTGCTGAGAAATGAAAGAAATCGGACCAGGATAAACAGTTACGAGATTGCCGAACAGGAAATATAAAATACGCCGCATATATTTTCAGCTCCCTTTAAGTCACGTTTCCTGTCCCAATCTGTAAAAGGCAGAGGGCAAGAAATTCTTTTTTTTTTTGTATCCTGTCCGATTCACAGACGTACGTGCCAATAAAGAAATAAAAACTAATGCAATCCGCCCCCTCTTTATATGTTTGAAACGCCGGTTGATTCCGAATTAAGAAAATGTAGCAGGGCTTTAAAAAAAAAAAGACGAGGGCTGAAAATTTTGTGCTACCGGTTTTCGAAGCAGTCGGCTCTCAACGACGGCTTGCTTGAAGCTCGGCCCTCCCTCTTCCGCCTGAGCGGATGTGTAGTTTTCCTCATTTAAAAGGTTTAATTTCAGATCATTGCTGCCCTCCTCCTTGTTCTCCGTTTGCAATGAAACTGAAACTCCCTCCCCTCTTTCTCTCTCTCTCTCGCAGCAGCAGCAAAGACGCTCGCCAGGCCTGAAACCGGAAGCGGCGCGCGAATGGACGTGCCCACGACATCCCCCCCCACCGCGCCTAGATAGGCCCGGACTCGAGCGCAGAGCGAATGCGAGCGCCCCCTCTGGCGGCTAAGGTGCACAGCACCCTAGTGGGCATCGCACAGCTTCTTGAGCTCTGCCCCCACTGTTCAACACGGCGACACCCGGAGAAGGCTCCACAGCCGAAACGTTGTGTTTCTTTTCTTCTCTTTTCAGCATGGAATAAAGCCTTACGTGTTCAGCTGTTGAACACAGCCCCTTGCCCCGCTTTCCCGCGAGACAAGAGGAAACGGGGGGCAATATACTACCTTTTGTCAAGGATGATACCGCTGTGGCTGTATGTTTCATGGGTCGCTGTTTTATTGCATCTTAACAAGCGGCTGTTGATTACATTTTTAAAAAAATACGATTTTTGTAGACTGTATTTAAAAATATTAATCCCTTACACTTACATAGCACCTTTCTGGACTCTCCACTCAGAGCGCTCTACAGGTAATGGGAGTCTCCCCTCCACCCCCACAGGCGACAGCAGACAGAGTGCGCCGGTCCGCTCCCCCAACACCGGCTCTCAGTGAGGAGGAGAACAGAGCGATGAAGGCAGTTCAGTGATGGGGATTTTTAGGAGGCCATGATTCGTCAAATCCAGGGGGAAATTTGGCCACACACTACTTCGTATCGGCCTTAAATCGGCCTTACAGATGCTGTACCGTATCCAGCTTCTTCCAGTTCAGGGTCGTGGGTGAGACGGAGCCTTATGGCAGGGCACACCCTGGAAGGGACACCGGTCCGCCAGAGGGCAGACACATAACTTCCTATCGATATGTTTTTGCTCTGTGGGGGGAAACACACGCAAATATGGGGAGAACATGCAAACTCCACACAGACAGCACCCCCAGGTCCCGATTTGAACCCCGAGCCCCAGCGCTGCGAGACAGCAATGCTCACCACTGCTTTACCGTGCCGCCCCTGTCTGGTACAGTCGTGGCCAATAACGTATGACGTTAACACCATTCTGTGCGTTAAAACTGGGTCAGACAACAGCGGCTGAATGTATTTTTTAGGTAACGATACAAATTGTTTTCGCAACCCGTCCAGTCTGAGCGGCACATTAGCTCTAGACCGCAGAATTTAACACCGATTCCAAGAGGGAACAGCTTCATACAGAGTCCACTGCGTGACGTCATTGAAACACGCGGTTAGCGCAAGGATGCGTCATTTCCGTTCCTTTCTCGTCGCCAGCGGCTTTAAATGACACCAGGTGTGGTCCTACCTGGCACCTGGATTCTAGGCTATTGCAACTCTCTGCTCCAGGTAAATCTTAATTATTGGAGCGTTTCGAAGGTTACAGGGTTCATTAAGCAAATAAAAATGAATTCAGTGTTAATTTGGAAAGTCCTGAAATAAGATGGAATCCGGGTTTCAAGATTCACTGCCTCTGAGCGAGACCCACGTTCCTCAAAGTTTATCCTGCTGAGGTGATTCTTAAAACACCCGAATCTGAAAGCCTCCGTTATATAAGCTAAGCCTAGGTGAAAAAAGGGCCATATATACAGTTATTCATATGAATGAAGAACGCCTGTGACAGCGATGTTGCGTGGAATAGGTTGTAACAAGATTGGTAACCAGTAGCTGGACAGCACGTGTCACTACAGGGTTCAACAAGGTTCAGGGAGGACATGGTCACCGGAATGACATAGTTCTTGTTTTGGCTTCACCCAAGACCTATTATATTTAATGAGATGTTTAAAGCAAGGGTTCCCAGTCCTGTGAGGTCACATAACAGCTGTTCTGGCTGGTTCTCCGTATACACCACCTCACCCTGAAGTAATCAATTGATTTCGGGACAGGAGTCATTCGAACTGCGTTCAGCTCTAAAACAAGAGGCTCACATTTTATCCGCCGTATTTCACAGGTGGCAGAAGATTACAAGCTTTTGAGAGGAGAAAAAATAACTTGCAAAAAGTGCAATCAAGCAATTTAGCCGTTCAAACAAGGCTTTAATTAAGGCATTAAGCTCGGCTAGAATAAAACCATCCGGTGTGTGAGTCTCTGGAACCAGGGTTGGGAAGCCCTGGGTTATAACATCGACTTCATCTTCCAGGACAGTTAAATCTGGATATTTATTTTCTTAAACTCGAAAAACAAAATTAAATTTAGCATTTAGCCCATAGAGTAAGTGCTTTACTGCCGTTGGCCAGTAGGTGTCAGTGTCCGGCTGCAGCAGGAGAGATCCCGGCTCCTTTCTGCGGGTCTCCCTCGTGTCGTGAACTCACTCATTCAAATCCCCGCCCCCTGAAATAATAGGCGAATCAGATCAAACCAAAACACTGCCGACGTCAGGGGGAAATAAGGGCACTGCCGGTGTACAGCCTTCTCTAGCGAAATGCAGTACAGTACAGCTTATTGCACGTTTCACCTTTTTATATGCGGATGGGGAGAATTATTAATTTCTAATAATTGTTCTCTAATTACGAAGGACTTGGGAATGGTGAAGTTTGTGGGGTGTTCTTTTTTTTGTGTCTGAAGAATTACAGCGAAAGAAAATCCGTGCTATAAACATTGCTATTTGTATTACTTGTTGTTTAAGTATGAACTGTGTTCTCGATATCCAGAAGAAATAAACGTGTTACTGGAATGCAGCATCTTAAAGAGATCTATTCTCACAAATGATATGCGCCCTTCAGAACGCCCTCAACCAGGGGTGTTGTCTGAAATGTAACAACTGGAGCTCTGCAGAAGGGAATAATACTGCTCTTGGGCGCGTCTGGTAGTTCAGTGTCACGCCCACCGTGAGCCTGTCTTGATACTGTCTCATTCACCTGCGTCTGTTCGGCAGAAAATGGTCAACTTGTAAACTGGTTTGTTAAATCAGAAGCAATGGCAGTCAGGAGCAGAAGCGTGCCTAAACAACTGAAGGAAGAAGTAGTTTTGAGAAAACTCTTTAAGGATGTTAAAGCTCAGAAGAATACAGGGTGTTCATTTTCTGGGTAAATCTTCAAAAGTACTGAAACGTTGTGATTTGAGAATGAGGAGAAAGGTATTTTTGACACTCAAGACTCGCGAAGGACAAGTTACATAAAAGTTTAAACGAGCAAGCAGATCAATTAAGCCTACACAGTGTGTTATTTGCACTATGCTGACTACAGTAATACTAATTCATTACACTTATATAACATTTTTTTGGACACTCCACTTAAAGCACTTTACAGGTAATGGGGACTCCCCTCCACCGCCACCAGTGTGCAGCCCCACCTGGATGATGCGACAGCAGCCAGAGTGCACCAGTACTGTATGCTCACCACACACCAGCTCTCAGTGGGGAGGAGAGCAGAGTGATGAAGCCAGTTTAGAGATGAGGACTATTAGGAGGCCCTGATTGATAAGGGCCAATGGGAAATTTGGCCAGGACACCAGGGTAACACCCCTACTCTTTTTGAGAAACGCCCTGGGATTTTTAATGACCACAGAGAGTCAGGACCTCACTTTCATGTCTCACCCAAAGGACGGCGCCTTTTTACAGTACAGTGTCCCCATCACTATATTGGGGCATTTGGTCCCACATTTGAATCCACATAGATAGACCACAGGGTGAGCGCCCCCTACTGGCCCCACTAACACCACTTCCAGCAGCAACCTTAGTTTTTCCCAGGAGTCTCCCATCCAGGTACTGACCAGGCTTCAGTGGGCTGCCAGCTGGGAGTTGCAGGGTGATATGACTGCTGAATTTATTCAGCAGTTATCTTGGATTAAGTTGCCTGGTGTGCAGGAGTCAGTTAATTTGTTTTTTATTGGGTAAATATAAGACATATCAGGGTCTGGGGTGCCACGGAGGCAGTCCGTAGCACAGGTAGCAATGTGACGTGCAGCCCGTTTTCAACAATCAGTAGGTTTCACAGGAAAATTCCTCGTGCAGCCCGTTTTCAACAATCAGTAGGTTTCACAGTAAAATTCCTGACCTTTGAAGCAGCAGACCACTCCCAACACCCACCTCTGCTTAAGGGAAGATTAGTAGTGTGAGAGTGCAGCTCTTATTTACAATCCATAGCACTACAAACATTCTAGTATTGTGCTAAAAAAAGCGCTTTCCGTTTCATTTACCAGGTTCTGTGTTCCCGGTTTGGAGAGTCTTAACAACTGCGAAGACTTCCTTATTCTTTGCCTTTTACATGACACACACTTTCCAAGATAAGAAAACAATGAATTCTTCTATCGTTCTCTTTTATCTCCCTTCCAGGCTTCTTTTGAATTTTATGACAGACGTCAAAGTATTTACTGTAACAGCTGAATAAGTGGATCCTTCCTCCTTTTTATACCTGCCATTCTGCTGTCAGCAATCGAAAGAGGCTTGGTAATGGGCTGGTATTCATCACCGTAGGTTAAATGTACAGATGATGTTTCACAGAACATTTGCACACTCCTGTTCCCCTGAAGAGGCAGAGACTCAGGGAGGGAGCTGACATCACACTGCAGTCAGTTTGTGTGCGTAGGCATCATCACAAGAGCACTGGCTACAAGACCAGTAGGTATAATTCTGCAGCTCATTGGATGTTAAGGCAGACTGATGCCAATCGTCAGAGGAGCATATGGTCACATCCACATTCTCCCCTACAAGACTGTACACAAGGAGCTGTAGTTTGATGACTTCTAAATCAATTGGCAATCTCAAATTAGGAGGGTATATAAGAAAAACGATGGGATTGCAGAATTAATGCAAAACAAAGGACAGAAAACAGAGCTGATTTTCTTTGTTATTCCACAAAAATTAGAGGGATGTTTTGTAGACATTAACCATATTGAACGTGAACAGCAGCGCTTGTATCACAGTTTCCTGTATTCATTTGAAATGTTTTCACTGATCTTCCTCTGCCCTCCCGGGCCTCGTGTACAGTAAAGCTATCACAGAGGGAGTTTCTCAGTGTGTGCTGGCTGGAAAGAAAGAAGTTAAGGTTATTTGCACACTGAGAAGTGGAAAGTAGTGTGGAACAAAAGATACCCCACCATGTTGTTGAAGCCGCTGCTCTTTCTTTCAAGAAACCTCTGGATGAGATCTTTGCATCAATAAACTACCGAACAGGCTGGGAGGATATCATGGCTCCTCTTTCCTTGTTCTTACAGCATGGCTGCTTTAGGAAATGGCTGTCTTCCAGCCATATTGCCACTTTCCAATAGCAATATTGTTCCCAGGGGCTTGGACAGACGGTTAAAAGACAAACTTGAAATCGATTCACCATACATTTCCTTTAACTACAGAGGCACAGTTACAGTAAATGATACGCGCATAAACAGTTACCTAACCTGCATAAGAAACCCCTATAAGGAAATGGGGACAATAAAAATGTCTGAGTTCTAGTTGTGATCGCAAAACAGAAAGGGAGACGGCAGAGGTCAAGTTTGGTTGAGGCCATGGTCTTTCCATTCTCACACTTCCTCATTCTTCTGCAGCTCTGTGGACTTCCTTCCCTGTTCTTTTCCTCAGAAAGGGTTATACCACACCCTTGCAGGGATAAAAAAAGGTAATTTGCACTGGAAAGGTGGGGGCAAGGGGATAAATCAGTATGTGATCTGCATTGGCACAAATGTTTACTGTTCCGTTGTAGTGGAATGATAGAAATCTATTAATCACCAGCCATTAGCTACTATTCAGACCAGGTATGGCCATTGTATCAGAAAAACTTGAAAGCATAGTATTCGAAGATATATCCCCACCCTAATGCATCACTGACTGCAATTCCTTCTGCATGGTCTCTCCCACAACACCCTCATTGTCTGTCTGAGCAACTAGATTCAATTCTCTCATCTCTCATTGTATAACCCCTCTCTCCTGGTGAGGGTCGCTTGCTTAAGTAACTGAGAGCACAGCCAGGCAAAACCTATAAGGCACTAGGGTCCTACTCAGAGATTATTCCTCTCCAACCCAGTCCAGCAAGTTTTAAAGGGCAGCCTTTAAAACCACAATTTCTAAAGGCCTGGAGCAAATTAACTATGCTCAAATAAACAGGTGCTGTTCAATTAAATAATTTAGTGATCATTTAGAACAAAAATGTGATTTTAGTTCAGCCGTTAAATACTAGTGTTCTTTTCACTGAAACATTACTTGCTGAATGGATCAATGGTGCCTTATATTTAAATTACATGTAATTAGGGGGAGAACTATAGGAATAACTAGACTGTGGGTTTTCATGAAAAATATTACTGAACGCACCTTCAGTAATATTTTTGGAACAGACATAACTCAGGGAATACACACACCTATGAACAATAATTCGCCCAGTGCCAAGGTAGTGTTTTGGCTATATGTCTAATCAGAAAAAGAAATAGGTTATAAAATTCCATTCCAGTTTTGTTCCAGCGAATCCTTCATTATTAAAGCGCTCTACGCTGGCGGATTCAATTAATTAATTAAGAGAAAATTAATTTGAGCACTTCCTCTCAAATTATTGCCAGCCCGGCAAACCGCTTGCTAATGTAACGTGTCTTCTCTGTCCACAAGTCATGAGTGGGGTTCGTCCTCAGACAGTTTCACTCTCAGACTCCCTCTCGGTACGACACCCTGTGCCTTTTTGTGCTTTCGGTTTAATGCAAGACTTGGATTACAGCACAGGCATGACGAGACTGCTGCCACTGGTGGTGGTGTTATCAGCAATGAATGTAGCAGGAAGCGAACCGCTGTACTACCAAAGAATTATCTCTTTATTTGCATTCTTGAAGAGGCTCACCAGATTTCTTCCATTTCTGCTCTGGAAAGAAACACACACCAAGCGGTGCACCAACTCGGCGCTGTGTGCTCGTTACACAACCGTCACCCCTACAGCCGCCTGCAGCTCTTCCTGCAGAGCCCAGGACGCACCAGCGAGATGGGGGCGACAGCTGCCTCTCGCCCTCTTTAAAGACGTCAGAGCTCAGGATAGCAGCATACAGGGTGCTCATATTGTGGGTCAACCCTCAAAGATACTAAAAGGCTTTGAAACATTGAGAATGAACGAGAAGAAAGAGCCGATAATAAGGACAAGGTAAAGTGCTGCCACCAGTGATGAGTGTAAATGAGGTAAGGGCTCTCTCTCTGTGTGCCAGGGTCTTTTTTTTTTATTTGCATAGCCTCGGGGGGACTCGGGTGTCCAGACCTGGTCCTGGAGAGCCCCAGTCCAGTGAGTCTGACAGGTCACCTCTCTCTGAAGCCTGGCACGACCTGTAAACGCGTGATGGTTGAAGCAAGCAATCTGTTCAACTAAGAGCCGTCTGGTCCTTCAGGGGTGGGCGGTCCTCGTCCTGCAGGAGTCGCTGTGTCTGTAGGTTTTCATTCTAACTCATGTATTAACAGGATCAATTTGCTTATTATTGGCTTAGTGAGACCAGTTCAATCATTTCTCCCAGGTCTTCAGGTGTTGCTTCTTTGAAGAGGCCTAGAACCCCTGCAGACACCCCAGCCCTTAGTACATACCTTACTTAGATTTTCATAAGTAGATATGAGTCCTAAATGATCTCTAAATGACTGAATTTAACAAGTTACCTGGTTAATTGGTCACAGTGCAATTGTTCCTGATCTTTAGAAACTGGAGACTCAGTGGTCACCTACAGGACGAGCTGCACTGGGACTCTGCAGCAGTTGGCCTTTTGATCCCTAGGCTAAGGTAAGGTAGAGCCATTCGATAACAAAACCATGGAGCAGGATGCAACACAAGAACCACAGGACAATGGGATCGGAGCCCTCAGAAGGCACTGGACCTGCAGGAACCAGGTGAAGAACAAGAATAATGAGTCAATCATGTTACACTTTCGCCTATCTCCACATCAGCTCTCTGTGCCCAACTCCACATCATCAGCAGGATAAATGGGCCTGGGTTCTACATTTCTCCCAAAGGGTGGACACAAGGAGCTAGATATTTCTCAGTGGTTTGAACTCACCAACCCACTGACCACCAAACCACCTAACATATTTCTCAGTCCTTCTGCCAGAGCTCTTAGTTGACCTACAGTAATTGGTCCTATTTTTCACTCTTAGTTTGAGTTCCCTCTGGAATCTGTAGGGATGTAGATCTCTGGCCTAGGATACATTTTTGTAGTACATCTGTATTGATTTCCACTTCCTGAGGTGTGTCATCTCATGAATCATTAAAGCGCAGCCATAATTGTGCATGTTATTATGTTTACTTGAATCAATTCTATGATTCACCACCCTTATCATCATAGCAACATCAATCAAAAATATTTTTGTATACATAGTGCTTTTCTATCCCAAAGGATCACTTGGTGTTTTTAGATATTGGAGGGGTGATATTTTGTCTCTCAGGCTTTGGCGAAAGTTTTTTTTTTGTTATTGTTATTGTAAGTTTTTTTTTAATATCATAGGGTAATCTAAAATTCTTAATCCTTTCAGAATTCTTTTGTTCGGGGGGGTTACGACATCATCAGGTTTATTTTTAACTTTTTTCCCCTAACCAGGAAATAATGCCTTAGACTGACTCACAACTGGTCCAGTTTCACACCCAGGCAGAGAAACGAAAGGCAGAAAAAAAAAATGTTTGACAAGGAAGATCAACTTTTTTACACCAAGCAGTTTCAAGGCATTATTCCTGTGTTTTCTTTAACACAGTTAGTGCATTTGTAGATGGTTACTACTACCACTAGGATACTAAAGCACTTTACCTACACGAAGGGACACCCCATCCTCTATCACTGCAGTGCAGGACTAAGTGGGTGAGACATCAGCAGTCCCACTGCACAGGGACACAGCAGACCTGGGACCAAACAATTCTCATATATGAAAGAAGGTTAAAAGCAACTGCAAGTCTCCATTTATGTTCTTCTCAAATTCTCAAATCAATAACAAGTAAATTGTTAATAAATAACGAAAAAAAATTAAAGAATAACCATCGTGATGGTGAAGAAAAAACAACAACAAGGAAGGATACAAACAGTGAACCCATATCCTAGTCCCATTCGAAACTGCAGCTCTTTAAACTAGAGCTCAGAGCTTTCTGACGGGAGCGTTAATTCTTATTATTTTATCAGTAGTATTATAATGTAGAAGTACATTACTGTAGAAATATACTGTATAGTATTATATATCTATATATATCTATGACTTGTTCCTTTGCAGCCTATGCATGCTGATGCAGCCACCCACCTGAACTACAGTATATAGTATTATGGGTTTTCAAAAGGTTATTACAGTTATCAATATCTATTGAAGTTTAGACTTTAGGACAGTGGTCATTCTTTGGAGTGTTTGGGTTCGGCTGATTGGAGGACCTGTTTTTTAAGGTCTATTGAGGCAGCCACAATGGCCAAAGAAAATTTGAGTGATATTTAACAATAGTTTAACCTTCCCTGGGAGATCATTAGGCCAACATTTTTGGGGACAGTACAGTATAAAATGGGCTCTAAAAGAATCTGACTAAGACTGCACACACGAAAAGGAGGAGAGGCTTAGAAGAAGCGTAGAATCCAGAGTAGGCTCATCCTGGGCAAACCAGACCACAGAGATCTCCCGTCATATGAGCGCTGAAGCCATCGACCTCAGGATTTAGCAAAGGGTCTGTTGTCTTATAATTGTGGGGCTTACAAGTTCCTTTTTGTCATATCTATCAGGCTAATGATACCCTGTCCTGAGTAGGGTCTTCTATCATTGTAAGAACCCGGGAACCCATTTCCTTTACAGAGTTGGAGCCTCGCTAATTCTAATCGTTTTTTTCATTCCGTTAATGGCTGGGTCCAGATACCTGCAGTTTCTGTAATCTACGCTACATACGATTAGGCAATGTGTGCTTCTGTACTATTTTATTTTTAACTCGATGATTTATTCCTGACCTGGCTACCTCATTTCTGGAAACAAAGAAGCCCAGTGCCAACACCTGTTACTGCTCGGGCGTGGGTAAAAATGAACTTTTACAACTGGGTTGTAAAGCCAATGGCTGTATCAGGAACAGGTTTTCTTTCTAAAATGTTGGTCCTGTTCATTTCATTTGTCTTGCACGGAGTAATATGTTTCACATTACACTTATTGGTAGTATCATTAAACCCAAGACCACCACAGGCCAGACCAGGCACTTCCACCCGTGAAGAGAAGTTACCGCAACACCTCAGTACTCCTCCCACACCGGAGAGTCCTGGTACACCCCATCCCCACTGCAAGGGCAGAGCCCCAGAGTCATGCGGAGGAGCTGGAGCACAGCCGGACCAGCCCTGGGAGAGGGTCCCCAGAGATGGGGGAGGGCCACTGGGCCATCAACACACCACAGCTCCTCAGCAAAGCAAAGCTGCTAAACAGTTCTGCACTGCCAAGGTCCTGATGTTGCCCCGCAGGAGGGGGGATTTCACATACTGAGAAGAGCCCAGGGGTAGCCCAGCAGTGGGGGGGTTCACATACCTGAGAAGAGCCCAGCAGTAGTCCAGAAGGGTTCACATACCTGAGAACAGCCCCGCAGTGGGGGAGAGGTTACATACCTGAGAACAGCCCTGCAGTGGCACGCCGCTAAGACTCTGAGCCCATTGGCACGAAGCGCTTGGACACAGGAGCACCTAACCGGAGCTACTGTAGTTGTGTGCCACTTAGTCTCATATAATGTGCTATGAGCACCACCAATGAGTATTCACCACTCCAAACGTTACATCATCATCATCATCGATTTATTACTAATCTATTAATAATACTAATCATTTTTATAATATGTATTGCAGTTATTTTAAAAAAAAGAGTCGGAGTATTCTCGGTCACATTTAATGGCAACGTCAGCTCAAAGATTTGGTTCAAACCACCAAATGGAGACGGGCGCGCCGACGAGCGGACCCTGCTGATGCGGGATTAACGCTAGGAAAGAGAGAGCGAGTAAGAGTCTTTGTCTAAAACCTTTCAATTTGGATTTAAAAACACCGACCAAGGACCTGTCACAGTCCAAAGGGACACGGAAGAGTGAAGCTCCAGAGGTAAAGACTGGACGCACAGTACAAGGACTCCAGAGTCATGTGATCCCCAGATCCTTGTGGAGGTTTTTTCCTGGTTCCTGATGGATACAGTTCTCACACAGCTGGTATGTTGAGCATATGGGTGTAATATAACAGAAGTTCAGGAGGAGGTCAAATTCAGAATACTCTCTGGCTGGACTTTCCCTCCTCAATTCCAACTTAACCCTTGTAGCTGCCTCCCTAGTTCATTCCTCAAAATTGAGGGGGGTTGTGACAGCATTGATCTTTGCCCAGAGTTGTCATTTCCTCCCGTAGGCAAAGTAACTCCAAAGTGTCAAGTACGCTATCCTTTTATATTTGTTAGCTTTTTTTTTTGTCATTATTAGAATTTGGACGAATTTCTATACAAAGAATATCAGGGGAATAGGAGCCCATTTTCTCCAGGGACAGGCTAGTACAGAGCTCATGGCGCAGAGTGAGCAGCTGGAAGTGGGGATGTAGGAAATAATCCTGGTTTCAAACAGCAGGGGTAAACTTTGTATTGATAAAGAACACAAACCACAACAACAATTAAGTTTAAGATGTTCATTTCAGGGTCCTTATGCTCCATTATAGTGACGGGGACACTATACTGTAAAAAGGCACCCGTCCTTCAGATGAGATATAAAACCGAGGTCCTGACTCTCTGTGGTCATTAAAAATCCCAGGGTGCTTCTCGATAAGAGTAGGAATGTTACCCTGGTGTCCTGGCCAAATTTCCCCCTGGCCTTTACCAGTCGTGGCCTCCAAATAATCCCCCTCTCTGAACTGGCTTCATCACTCTGCTCTCCTCCCCACTGAGAGCTGGTGTGTGGTGAGCAGACTGGTGCACTATGGCTGCCGCCGCATCATGCAGGTGGCCCTGCACACTGCTGGGAGTGGTGGAGAGGAGTCCCCATTGACATTAAATTGAGAACAGGAAGCACTTCTTTGCATAAAGGGTGGTGGGAGACTGGAACAAGCTAGTCAGCCGTGCTGAATCCGACACCCTAGCATCTTTCAAGAAACAGCTGGATGAGATCCTGGGATTAATTAACTACTAGCTACAGTACCAAAGGGTTAGATGTGCTGAAGGTTCCTCCCCTACTTTGTAAATTCTTCTTACTATCATTAAAAGGAAAAATGTTACCTTTACAAAAAACACCTCAGAAGATGACTGACCTGTCCCACCTGGAATGTTAGCATAGTATACGTTATGGGACTGGTAATCCACTCAAGGAAATAATTCACAGTCTGTGCTTCCTCCTGGACCCTGTTATAAATACAGCCTGCAAAGGAGCACAGAGCATCACACGCTGCAGGGGCGGACAGAGGAGAAGACTGTCACAACTCAGCCTGAGCACAGCGAGCCAGGAAACAGAAGAACGCAGATTTTCAGCCCAGATCAAAAGACAGATCTTTCAAAGAGCAACATCCCCGCACTCTCCTCCAGCGACAGCCAGGTAAGTGTGCCTACCTTTGTCTTCGCATCACTGCTCGGATTTGTTGTGACAGACACGTGTCGTTTCTCTCTCCCTGTGAGCCAGGCTTGTTCAGCCAAGTCCTGAAAACTCATTCTCCAGTCATTCTGGTACCTTTGTGGCACTAAATAAAATACTACACTCCATAAGCATTTTTTAATTCAAATGTGATATCGCAGCAGTTTGTTAAAATTGTAGAATTCTAAAGGGTTTACATTATTAATGAATCAAATTTCTACTTTTTTTACATTATAAATAACTATGGTACCTCAATAAACTTACAGTTGTGATACACGACAATAGAGTATTGTATCACCTAGTTTCACTGATATTCACACTATGCTGCAGACTCAATGGTATCAGACGTTTGGTGCACGATGAATTTCTGAGTCATGTCATCTCAGTTTTAGTCTAGCGCTCACAGGGGAGCTATTTTTTTTCTTGACCTAACTTTTCAAGCGCATTATTATTATTATTATTATTATTATTATTATTACTATTCTTCATTCTGTCTGGGTTTGTTATTAAAAGAAATCAAAACCAGAAATCAGAATGTCTTTTTTCGTAACCAGAACCGACACACGCAAGGCATTTTACATAACAATATCCAAATCATTTCTCCACAGGACGCTCTGTTGTCTGGTGCTGTATAATTCAAGCTGTAATGTTTCCTAATTCTGCCACAGCGCTGGGCTGTGTGAATCGAAAAGAATTGCTTACGTTCCTGAATTGGTTTCATCAGCCAGCTGTGAACAACACAAACTAGAAAGCTGCTGTAATCAAAGGACTTTTATATTTTTAAACTCTTAGGCAATTAGACCCTCTTCGCTTCCCGCGGACTTGAGCGGCTGAAAAACGCGTTCATTAATTTAACGCGACGGTGACGTTTAATGCGCGTTTATCCTGATGAGGAAACACCCTAAGAAACAAGTCTTTTGGGGATACACATTTACGAGTTGGTCACATAATTCGGTGTTTTAGAGTTTTGCTACGTGCACTTTGTAAGTACAGGAGTTACAAAACTCCATTAGAAGTGCGCCTTCAAATTGGAACAAAACCGGTTGCAGAATTAGCGAAAATGTTTTACGTCTTCGACGTTACAGATTTGAAGCTTTTACAAATGATAATAACAATAATAATAATCTTATAACACGTTATTCAAATTCAGAAAAAAGAGCTGGGCACTTAAAAAGCAGTGCGATACGTTTATTTAAGTCAATCTGGACGTGTTGACAACTAACGGTCTTGAATAAAGCTGCGACGACAAACACTGGAACTGGCGCGCAGCCAAAAAGCAGAAACTCGGCGGTTTTGAAACCCTTGCTTCACTTTCTGCGGAGGTTTCAAGACAAAGGAAATAACTGCCCACTTACGAACGAAAGGAGCAATTTAGCCCCTCCTGCCCGGCTGGTAGTTGGTAGCAAATTGATCCCAAGATCCTGCAGTTTCTTGAAGTAAGCCAGGGTATCGGTTTCAACAACACGGCTGGGTACGTTGTTCCACACCCCCACCACCCTCTGTGTAAAGAAGCGCCTCCTGCTCTCCTGTCAGTTGCCCTTCCCGCGGTCCGTGCTTCGCCGTTCGCCCTGAGGAAAGCTGCGGGGTTGATTTTGCCGGCGCCCGTATCGCTCGGGGAGGGCTCCGGAACTGATCACAACACCGGGTTCGCCCCTAAACCCCAGTCTTCAATTCAAGGAGAAGCGCGACCCGTTGGCTCCGGTGCTGGTTGTTCCACATCCGTCCACATGAACTCTCTTATTAACGACACTCGAGCACACGGAGCTGCACAAGCTAACTGTGTCTCCCTGTGTACTTGGCCGTGTCCTCCGGACCCCCGCTGTAGCTGTAACGGGCGGTGTCTCCATGCGTGTGCAGGATGGCCCAGGGGTTCGCCGCCGTGTTCTACAGCGAGCCCGCCGTGCTCGGCCTCCTCGCCAACGTCTTCAGCGCTTTCTACGTGGCGCTGCAGAACTTCGCCCACGTCTCCACCCACCGGCAAGCCGAAGGCGTTGAGAACACCCTGGCAGGTGAGCGCCGCGGGGGGGAGGTCCGGGAGAGGCGCTTTAAACCCACGGCATGGCTTCAGTTCCAGGCTTGGGGCGCCGTCTGTGTGTTTGGGTGGGTTTCCTCCCACAGTCCTTACTGACGTACTGGCTTTTGGGAAAACGGGCCCTGGGGTGAGTGTGTGTGTCTGTGTGTCCGCCCTGTGATGGACTGGCGTCCTGTCCGGGGTGTACCCTGCCTGTTGCCTGCTGGGATAGGCTCCGGCTCCCCGGCGACCCTGAACCGGGTGAAACAGAAAATGTCATTTCTAGACGCTGGCACGGTTTTCTCACTGGCGGATTTCCTGGTGCGTGTCCGTGTCTCACGGGGGGCTCTTGTGTGTGTGCGTTGCGTGTGTGTTTTTTTCAGGGGTGCACCTCATCCTCATCGGGGGCGTGGTGCAGCTGGTGGCGGGCCTGCTCACCTTCCGGAAGTACGACCACCTGGCCGGGACCACGTTCCTGGCCTTCGCCGCGCTGTGGAGCAGCTACGGCGCCACGCGCCTCGTGCTGGGGGCGCAGGGCCCCGCCAACCTGACGGAGCCGGGGAACGGCACCGCGGCGAGCGCGCCGCCCGTGCAGGAGTCGGCCGTGGCGGGGCTGGTGGCCTACATCAGCGTGGCCTTCATCGTGTCCTTCTGCTCGGCCACCGCCAACTACGTCATGCCCGTGGTGTTCGGCGCCATCACCATCACGCTGGCCTTCGAGGCCGTGGGGCTGTTCGCCGAGTGGGCGCTGGCCGTGTCGGGCGCGGCGCAGCTGGTGATCGTGGCCTGCGGCTTCTACGGGGCGGCAGCCCTGCTCCTCAAGGGGCTGTACCAGCGGCACGTGCTGCCCGGCTTCGGCAACGCGCTGTTCGACGTGCTGCTCCTGGGCGCCAAGATCAAGCCCGCCCAGCGCAAGATGGTGGGCCGGGGAGAGGAGGAGGAGGAGAAGAAGAAGAACAGCAAGTACGCCGAGCCCCTGGCGCTGGGCAACATGAGCGACACGGTGTCGGCGGCCATCCTGGCGTTCCACTGCTTCGGCTACCCGCGCTCCTTCCAGGTGGGCACCCTCTGGGTGAGCATCAACTGCGTGGCCCAGCTCCTGGCCAGCTACTACGCCTACCTGCGCCTCGACGTCTTCCACGGCACCAAGTTCGCCTTCCACAGCGCCTACTGGCTGGTGCAGAGCTGGGAGGAGTTTGTGGTGTCGGTGCCCCTGGCCGGGCAGGACGTGGGCGACTCCCGGGCGGCCATGCTGGGCGGCTGGTTCTTCCTGGCCGCCGCCCTCCTGCTGTGCCTGCTCTCCCTGAGCCGCGACAGGGTGGAGCTGCTCCACAACGCCGCCTTCGCCGGCCTCACGGTCTCCACGCTGCCCCAGATCCGTGGGCAGGGCCGCTACGCGTTTTTCGGCGTGGTGAGCGTGCTGTACGCCGTCCTCAGCCTGGGCATCTCCTTCGTCAGCCTGGTCAACTCCATCGCCGAGAAGGCCCTGATCCCGCTGGGGGCCCGTCTCGTCAGCCCCCTCAAGCTGCAGGAGGCGCTGTTCGGCTTCAAGCGCTGCCTCACCCCTTACGCCCGGCCCCTGCCCCCGCCCTCGCCCGTGGAGGAGCTGCGCGCCCAGCTGTCCGACGCCCTCTTCTTCTTCTGCAACGGCCTGGCTGCCCTGTCCGCCCTGCAGTTCTCTGGCCCGGACCTCGCGCGCTCCCACCTGTCCGTGCCCTGGGTGCTGATCCCGGGCGTGATACTTCAGCTCTATGTGGCCCGGCTGCAGGTTCGAGGGGGACGCCGCTTCGGCCCCACGGTGCCGTTCTGCTACGCGGCCATCTGGGCCTCCTGGACCTGGCTGCGGTTTGCAGGTACAGCGTCTCCACCTGGAAGAACACTCCTGCTGTTCAAGGCAGGGCTGCCGGTCCGCAGGTCCCACCTATAACACACATCCCAGAGCAATTCACACGTTCTGATGATGTGCAGGGTTATAAAGCAATACAGATATGGAACGGAGATGCTAGTGTTGTATGAACGCTGCACAGTGTGCAATACGTGCCGTGAGGGAAGAGTGAAGGAGATCAGTGGGTGGGATTGATGGTGTTTCGTGCACGTTTCATGCGTGCAGGTGCCCTCGTTAACCTCAGTCTTCCTCCCTCCCCCTCTTCCTCACAGGCCCTCTCCTGAGAATCACCGAGCCCTCTCTCCATGCCTTCACTGCTGGTGCTGTGGCCTTCCTCATCATCAATGCCTTCGTCATCATCACTGGTACGTCCCTGGGAGCTGCCACCTTCCTTCCATTTTACAGCATGCGCGCGGGATACCTGTGCCGCCACATGCCTCCCTTTGGACCTCCAGCTGAAATGAGCGAGGGCGAGGTGTTTCAGTAATTGTGGTCCCCCAGGCATACATGAGTAACAGGATTTCTGTTCCCCCTCACAGCTGCGTACTCCAATATTGTGCTGCTGGCCCTCACTGCATCAATGGAGGTGCTCATTGTCTGCTTCCTGCTGTTCACCTTGAACAAACTGCCACTTCCTCTCGAAGGTAAGGGCCGATAATAGAGTGATTTGATCCTCCTGTTCCTTTTTTCTCCACCACACCGTGCCCCACGAGCACACTTTCACAAGGCACGGGGCTCCACAAAGCCCCTGCCAGAAATCAGGCTTCTGTGGAAGGTGTCTTGCAACATAACAAAGCAAAACGCTTTCCGTTCAAGAGGAGTTTCGTCATTTCAGTTAAAAAAATGGAGTTGAGAAAAGGGCCCATTTTAGAGCTAGGTCTTGTTGCATAACATGAGCGAAGCCGTGCTTTTTAGGACTACTGGGTAACCTCAGTGTGAAGCCATTACTGTCTGATGAAATTCTACAGACAGCTGGAAACACAACACTTTTAACTCAGGGGCTGTGAATGATTGTTTTAATGCATAGTAAGCAAGCTATTATCACTGAATGATACATTACAGAGACAATCTGAGAACCATCTTCCTTTTATACACAGTTGATGTTCTTATAAAACCGTGCTGATTCTAAATACCTTATAGAAGTAGTTTGGAAATGTGTGGTCTGGCGAACCTTTGTTTTCTGTTGGTCTTCTAACTTTCCTGTAAAAACAAAACAAGGAGAGGCCATTTGCTACATCTGTGCTGTTTGGTGTTTAGCAGATAAGTGATGCAGGGGTCTGCTCCAGTTCTTGAAAGAGGCAACCGTGCTTGGTTGCTCTTTCTCCAGGCTGATTACAGAGCAGCGCTATTCTGAAAGGGGGAGAAAGGCATAAACTGCTGACAATAATAATAATAATAATAATAATTGCTTACACTTATATAGCGCTTTTCTGGACACTCCACTCAAAGCGCTTTACAGGTAATGGGGACTCCCCTCCACCACCACCAGTGTGCAGCCCCCACCTGGATGATGCGACGGTAGCTAGAACGCTCCCCACACATCAGCGATCAGTGGGGAGAAGAGCAGAGTAATGTAGCCAATTCATAGACGACTGATGTCTGATGACTCTCTTGTCGCACTCTCAGGTGTGTTCTTGGTCATCTTCACTGTGCTCTGCATGTATGGGGCCACTGCGTCCTTCACCAACTACCTGTTTGAGAAACCACTGATTCCCATGGGACCACAGCTGATGAAGGTACGGTCCTGTAACACACTGCAGGTTGGGTTACTGCCCAATACAACAACAAAAAAAGATCAGTTGAGATGTGGATTGGCAGCTTTTATTTTTTGCACTCGGAATTGAAAGCAAAATCATTATCCTGCCTTCTCTTCCTTAACTTCAACATGTGATGGATTCTAATGGAGGGAGGGATCGAGTGACAAAGACTGCCAGTGGTTTGCTTGCGCCGGCCGAGAGAGAGAGACAAATTGCTAGTGGAAATAGTGGAACAGCATGCCCCTAGGAAATGCTGCAGCCGGCTCTCTCCGCAGTGGGTGATGTCCTGTGTACCTCTGCTTCCCCTAGTCTGGGAAGAGCAAGAAAACCAGCGCAGAAGCCCTGCCTTGCCCCTGCCCCAGCTCCCAGAAGACCAGTGGGCTCATGACGATCGCACGAATCCTGGAGTCCGGAGGGGTGTGTGGGATCCCCTCTGACACCGTCTACACTCTGTCTGCCTCCTGCAAGCACCCCTCCGCCATCGAGCGCATCTACAACATCAAGGTGAGCGCCGCCATCCTGGCTACTCTTAGAACCGCATAAGGCAAGTCCGCAGCTGGGAAGTCTGAAAGAGAGGATCATTTTACGTGAAGTGACTGATTGATCTTTTCTCGCTCGCTCTAAAATGCATTTGGCACATCCCTGTACCGTAAAACTGAATTTTATGACAAGTTAGTTGAAGTAATCATAGCATGTAACTAAGACACTAAACTTTCTGTTGCTGTATGTCCAAGTGTGCTCAATTTACATACGGCAAAACATTCTGCTTTTTAGTGCTAGGCAATAGAAGTGTTGAGGTTGGGAATCACTTCTAAAACTTGTGTTTAAGCACTGTTAAGAGAACACGGATGGCCATTGTACCCAGAGGGCATCTCTGCCCATTGAAATAATAATTAAAGTGCACTTCAAATATAAAACTTTGAACTATAAACAGGCCAGAAGCAAGGAAGGTATGACAGCCCTCCAATTCTGATAGTTGAAAACCATTAAATATTTTCAGCTTCACAAATCCTGGTTTGAAGAAGAGAGTAAGAACACGTGTGCAGGGTTTCTGCACCTGTGCTCTGGGGCCAAGCCCTAACCAGCCGCTCTTCCGGCAGGAACGCCCCTTGGAAAAGCCGATCTGCCTGACGATCGCCAGCCTGGAGCAGCTGGAGGAGGTGAACCCGCCCTTCAGCCCCCTGCTGTGGGAGTTCATGAGGAACATCTACCCTGGGGGCATCGGCTGCATCGTCAGGAAGGGCGAGTGGCTGAGGAAACTGGGTGAGCACCTGTCGGCGGGATGGCAGGGCAAGCAGAGCATGGCAGGGCACAGTAGGCAGAGCACAGACAGCAGGAACGGTAGGGCACAGCAAAGCATAGACAGCAGGGCACAGCCAGAGCAGAGCATAGAGAGGAGGGCACAGTCCAGCAGGGCACAGATGGCAAGGCACGCATGAACATGAGAGCTATGGCTGCGCAGTCATTCAAGTTGGGGAAAAGCGTGAAGTCTGCTCAAGCTGCAAAGCAGACCGAGTGGAGAGTGTAACCACACGATGAGAAGGGGGTGTCGTTGGGTGTTATAGCCACCAAGACCTGCAGCCACTAAAGCTGTGCTCTTCGGCCTGTGTCTCACGGGCCAGGGGGTCATCTGGTTTTCCTTTCACCAAAGGAACTAATTAACCTTGAACCCATTTTTCAGGTCTTACGCAGGCATATAAAGAGATGTACCCCAGAACACTTTTTCTAACGTTACAGGCTGTTGAAATCCAACCTCTTGCCCCATGGCCTTTGTGTGGCACCCTGCTGTTCAAAGTCACACGGCCCAATCTCTCTCTTACCCCCTGGGGAGCAGGAGTGGGCCCAGCCTACGACTACGTGGGGACCAAGGACACCATCATGATCCGCATCTCTGACCTGACCGTCACCACCCACCTGCTCAGCATGACCGGGCCGCTGGCCATCACCTCCGCCAACCCCAGCGGGGAGCCCGACAGCACGCACCACGACATGGTCGTCACGTGAGTACCACCCCCTTCGACATCTAGAGCCGTGCAGCCGTTTTGGGCGCCATCGACAGCGCTGTCATGTGCTTTACTGCAAATGTGAGCCCGGAGCTGCCCGCAGGCACCCGCAGGGCCCTGGCGTGTGAGCCACTCACTTGACAGCCGGTCTCTGCTCACCCCTGCAGGCGCCTGGGGCACAAGCTGGACGGCGTCCTGTGCGACGGCGACTCCACAGAGCTCGTCTCCTCCACGGTGGTCATCTGCACCAAGATCGACGAAGGTACTGCCCCCTGCTGGGCGCCACCTCTCTCCTCCTCCCTCCCTCTCTCTCTCTTTGGCTGCCTTCACCCAGGGGTTCCCAGCGCTGGGGCGGCAGTCCCACGGGTGTGCGGGTTGATCCCTCACTTGACTTAATAACAGGATTGATTTCATCCGTTCTCAGCTCTTCGACACGCAGGGCTCGTCATCCTTGTAACTGCTGCATGTCACAAGCACCATAAAGCTGCAAACTACCGAATGGGGGGGGGGGAAACGAGCCAATTTTCCAATCATACACCTTCTTAGATCAATTAAGGCCACAATGAAGCCTTTAGGCTGGGCTGGAAAGAAAACCAGCAGGTTTTTTGTGGACTCCAGGCCTCAAACCAGCCACCCCTGATTTCCTGAGCCCCCCCACCCCACCCTTCGCGTTATTAGTTAGCCAGACGAAACGAACTGAAGCTGCTTTGCGTTCCCCTCTGCCTCGCAGGGAAGCTGTCCTTCCTGAGGGAGGGCGCCGTGCCCACGGCGAAGGTCCTGCAGATCTTCGAGCGCGTCAGGAACAAGATGGCCGCCACCGAGGCGGCGTGAAGGACCGCAGCCGGAGGACACGGTGCCTCTCTCCTCCCCTGACCAGCAGCCTGGCGCCGGGAAGGCACCGCAGCGTTCGACCGGCAGACGGTGATTTTTTTAAACAAAGACGTATTTTTTTCCTCAAGAGGAGGCGTGTCCGAAGGAAATATTTACCCAGGCCCTTCACAAATTCACAGAGAGCGACAACTTTAGACTGCAGTTCCTTCTGCAGAGGGCAGCTTGTTAGACCTCACGCCTGAACTACACGCAATCGTTCAATATTGTTTTTAAAAATCACTTCACTTAATTTATTGGATCTGCTTGAAGGGGCTTTTTTGGAGTCAGGGAGCCTTAGAAATGTATGTATTGTTTTCGTTGTATATATATATATGCAGTTAGTATTTTTGTAAGTGTTAATATGTATCTGGTGTGCAATATTTTTTTTTTAAATCAGGTTAAACTTCAGATAATGGGAAAATGGCTGGGACTGCAAACGTGATTAAAGTAATGGAACTGGGTATTTTTTAAATAAATGTTTTCAACACGAACATGCGGTGTATGTTAATTATTACCCTTAATATCTTGAAAGGGGATTTTACTGCACAAGTTTTAAAAATATGTTATTTAAGCAAAATAAAAACATTTGTAGGCACTTCAACTTTTTTTTTTTACGGCTGATTGACCAATGCCTTGTTTAACAAGCTGAGGCTTTACTACACAACAATATGCAGAACTTGCATTACAAGCAGACAAGTTGGAAAGCAACTGATTTGATCTGAGACCTTGAGCAGAGAATTAAGTTCACAGACTTGTTTACGCGACACAGAAATATTAACAGACCTGATCCCTATTAGCCACTAATCAATGCTCTCAAAGAATAGAAAGTGATAGGATTTCTACCTGGTCAATTCTCAAATTATTGGTCTCATACAATAAACAGAGGTGGCATAGGGTAGTAGTTAAGTCTGGAATCATGACTGTCAGGTTGTGGGTTCAAGTCCCTGCTGCAGATAATGCTGTTGTATCTGGATTGACTTAATGGCAGCCAATGTGGCCCAGATACAGCAATGACGTGCCTACTATAAGTAATAGTAAGTTACCATAAAATAAATTGCGGCAAAAAAGAGGAGATAAATTTTAACCTCCATAACAATCAGAGGAAATATTTTTAAAAACACACCTCTAGAAACTGGATATCATAGGAGAATGGAACTCTCCTAGCTGTACCCATAACTTACATAATAGGCATAAAGTTTAAAAACTATGCAATTAAAAAACAACTCTTATAAAATCTTAAATCACATCTAAAACATCATAGTTTATAACACACATAAGCTGAATTTTTGCACACTGATCAAAGACTCATAAAAATACCAGCCTTCCGGTTTACTGGATCTGCCCTGGATAAAATGTGACTATTGTATGAGGGAGTTTATTTTTCAAAAACGGACTTTTATTTTTAACCTGTGCTCTCTTGGCATATTCTCATCTTTTTCTCCCGTGATAGAAAAAGCCTCTCACGAGAAGAGGAAGAAATAAAAGAGGGCTGGTGGGGCGATGGGGGGTCATATAGTGTCGAAACGTGTGGCTGACTCACGTCCCATCATGTCCAGTCACTTCCTTCCCTCTGTCCGCCTCAGATTGTGAACACATCCTCGTCGTCGGTCTCACTCGGGTCTGACCCAGTCCGAGGCGCCGTCTTCTTCGTTTTAGACGTGTTCCCTAAAACTGGTCGCAAACCCCTGAGGTCCTTGCAGAGGCAGACCAGCGCCCTGCGTCCACCCAGAGCCCTTGCACATTAATGCTCATTAGACAGTGTGTTACCAACAGCCTTGGGCCACCATGAACTGGAAAAATTCAGAATGGCATAACTAAATAATAATAATAATAACATCACTTTATTAACCCTTTACAATTTATTGCATTAGGAATGATCTTTTCGCGTACCCCAGCTTCCTCTCCATGCGACACACAGACACACAGATAGGGAGAGAGCCTGGGGTCAGAGTGCAGGGTCAGCCATTGTACGGCGCCCCTGGAGCAGTTGGGGTGAAGGGCCTTGCTCAGGGCCCCAACAGAGTAGGATTCCTCTGCCGGCTGTGGGATTTGAACCGGCAACCTTCCAGGCACAGGCGCAGATCCTGAGCCACAGAGCCAAAGGTGACGATGTCACCACAGTTTATAGCACATGGGCTTCCGTACACCATCGAGTGCCACCCCCCCGCGAGATGTGCAGGTCAGCCTTTTCTGGCAATACAGTAAGTACGTTTCAACGGGAGTCTTCTTCACTGCGCACGTTGATGTGTCCAAAGAGGAGCTACGGAAAAGAGCACCCTTGAACACACATTCCCAGCGTGTGGAGGGGACAGGGATAACCCCATAGAAATGGCGCCAGCCCCAAACAATCAAAGGAGGATGGTTTTCCTTTTTTTAAAAAAAAAAACCTGCCTCATTGTAAAAAGGATGTCAATTGTTTGCAGCCGCACCAGACCAAATGCTGGACGGGGTCGGGGGAAAGTAGACATTATCAGGACGTCCCGAGAGACGCACACTGGTGGGGAATGAAGCAAGTATCCTAGACAGACAGAGAGCAAAGGACAAAGAAAATGACTCTGAACAACAGTTGTACTTTAGTGCTTTATTAAAAGGTCAAAAAATAACAGAAGTAATATATATATTTATATATATTTATATTTATATATACTGAAAAGATTAGCATGAAGCACGATTCTAAAGCACATACAAGCACTACAGCTAATAACAGAGAAAGAGTAGAGAAAAAACTCAAAAGCATTTAGTTCTCTTGCTGTCTGCAGTGGAGGAGAGGGGTCTTGGTCAGATATGGCTTTGAGACAACGAGGACATTCTTCTTGCTGTGTGGTAAGCAGCAAGCCAGGAAGGGCACCAGGGTTGTGTTTATAACTACCCATACCAGCAGTTATTTCTATATAGAATACAGTGTAACTGTCATCCTAACTGTCCTTGACTTGCCTTACCAGTCACACTTAACCACTTCGCCGCTCATCAGGGAAGCCCTGCTGAGTCGCGTGACTCCGGGCAAACAGACTTTCTGCTGAAAACATTTTCTAGCGATGTGCTCTCTCTCTCTCTCCTGGCATGGGCGATTTTCATTACATCTGACTGACATCCTGGACAGGGATGGTGGCTTGTATGGCCCAGCAATTTGCAAGGACCCCCTTCGACTTCCACTGGTGTAAGTATTTGCACTAGACAAACAGAGGCACAGTACTGAGTTATTCACGCTGCAGTGAATTGTTTTAGGCACACAAGGATTTACTGGATTCATCTTCTCCATACAGTATTAACATACAGAACAGCCACAGTGGGAGAAAAGTGCTAAGTTTGCATTTTTGCTGTGCGCATGCATCTATGTGAGGAGAGTGTAATGCACTGTCCCTCTTTTTCGTTTCTCACGCAGCTGTCCACTCATACATGTAGTGCTTGCCTCTGCTAGTCTACAATCTTGGACTGTATGAAGGCTGTGAACCAAAAGCTGGGGTCCAGGGGTCTCTCCCCTAGCAACCCAAGAAGACTCCTCTCCACCTCTGCTAGAACACAAGCGCCATGGCAACAAAATTATTGGCTTCCAACACTATCAAATAGCATCAAATGTACAATATCGCACAAACAGAGCCTGTCTCCTGGATTGGGTTTTATTTCTGTATGTGTGTGTTTTGTTTCCAATTTATAAGGACTAAAAATTACTGTGTTCAGGTTGATTTTGTTGTTGTTTTGACCGGAAAGCACAAAAACTATGGTTTAAAAAAAAAAAGGAAATGAAATAAATGAGTTCACTGCCTGAATACTTGTATAAGAGTTCTCTACTGCACACTGATGCTGGTAAAGATTGTTAGCGTAGATTTTTTTTTTATTCCACACCAACTGCAAAGGGGTTCAAAAGGCACTACCCGATGCTCAGTGAAGACGAGACACGGCAAGGGTCTGGCATAAGGCCTCTGCGGTCCCACTCCGAGACATTCTAATGGAGCAGACCAGTAGGTGGTGCTCTTCCCTCTAGCTGAGAATTTCCAAACCCATGCCATAGAACAGTGAGTGGGATCGCCGTGTTGAAGAAGGTGCTGACATGAAGTGGACCACTTGGTTATTAAGGTCCTGTGGGGGTGTTAATCCTGGTTACAGACCTTCCTTGGCTTGTACAGTCTGGAGTTCCTAAATATCCCCTTTAATACAGTCAGAAACGTCTCACTTCTCCACCTCACCTGCTGTGCTGCCATGCATCACCCCCGTAGGGGCAGCACTTCAGTGGAGGAAGTGGGTCCCCTCCTGTATGGAGGCCGCTTGGGCTGAAAAGCGCCACAATCAAGGCCAGGAATTACCTTTACCTGTGTTTGTGAGATCATGGCAAGGGCCACTACTTTTTCAGAAGCCATATCAAATTGTTCAAATCGATTTTCTTTCACCTCATTTTGGCCCAAAATGGTGCACCTACAATAAGCCGTACTATGACCAAAATGGCCATCTCGGCTTCTGGATTACTTTGCTTGCCGCTGCTTTATCAATCAAATATCAGCCTTTAATCCAAAAGGAAAAAAAGTTTTCTTAAAGGTTCAGAGCCCAGTTCCACCCTGTTCTCCACTTTTCCCCTGAACTCTTAAAACGAGCTTCGTCTTCAGGGTCTGTTTTAGAAAATGCATGATCACACCGCGAAGAAAAGGAGAACCTCACCCTCAACTACCATGATGAAGCGCAATTATGTCCGCGCTGCGGAAAACCACGTTTTTTTCCCCAATTAAAGTTTAAGACTCACTGCCATGGGTGTCAACAGTGGCGCTTTTGAAATACATCTGCGTACGGGGGCCTGGAATGGCCTCAGGGCAATGCAGCGCGATGCACACTGAACAGCCTGCCCAGGGATCTTACAAGCAGCGTGTCCAGAGTTGGTCTCCCTCCCATGTGTGTGTGCACTGCAATTTTCTAATGTAGTACCACCAAGCATGATCTCAGGTTTGTTTTTTTGCAGTAATAAAATTAGCATATCGTTTTCCTAGGGAAAACCCGATTAGATTTTTAAACGACGTGCTTTGCGGTGACAGCAGGACCTTCATACAGTACAGACACCCACCCAATTCTGAGGAAAATGGAGCAGCCTGATTTTGACTGAGGCTGGCCTCAGTTATGAGCAGGTTGCTGACACCCTACCCCTCCCCTTTCACGACGAGTAAAGGAGGAGACTCAAGGTTTTGGGCAGAGACACCTTCAAGTTCCTTTCCTTGGAAAATCTAAAGAAAAGAACCCAGATAAACTTAAAGAGGGACAGTTCCGAGCATCAGTGACAGTAGGACTCTGTGTGAATGGACCTGTAAGTCACATTTTTAAGCTATGGCAAACTACAAAGCTATTTATTAAGATTTTTTTTTTTTAATTTTAACAGCAAAGCAATGTCATGCTTTGAGATAAGGACTATAGCAAAGGAAAAAAAACAACAAAACCCTCAAAAGCCATAGTAGCATCTATCTCTTTTACAAACTCTTTGCCTGTATTAACAACAATACAGTCCTGTTTTTTTCAATATTCAAAATAAGTTCTGAATATTTCTTTCATTATTTATGTACATAAGTGCAAATAGGGTGAATATCACACATTCGTACACTATCTGAGTCACCTGGGCTTCAGCAGAAGCCAGTGCCTTCAACACAGGGGGAGGCAGGGGGAGGATGACTTCACTCCGGCCGGCTGAAGCCCACACAATAGGGATCGCATGACTGCACCAGGCCCAAGCCCGCTCTCAGTGCCACTGGGGGGCGTGTGGCCTGGTGCACGCTTGCACGCTCGCTGCCAGTTCTGCAGGAGCGCCGAGCGAGGCCTTTTCCGCGGAAACTGGTGGCAGGAGCCGGAATGCTTTGGTGTCAAGAGGACAAGCACAAAGGCCAGCGTCAGAACAAAGTCTCCTCACCCCCACGACTGGTCCTTGCTGCTGTAAAGCCCAGATGCTAAATCCAAATCACAGAAAACTCCTGGTTTTGTACATAACCAACCCAAAAACAATAAAGCTAAAAATAAAAATAGAACACACCTGGTCTCCCACAAGGGCCTTTGGATTTTTTTTCTTACAAAATATTCAATCTGTTTATCTGACACTGTCTAACTGTACCCTTACTTTTAAATAAGTTAATGCTGTTGTACATTATTTAAATTTACATGTGAAAAATTTCACAATTAAGGTATACAAAGGTAGCCATGTTGTAGTTTTGTTGCCATAGCAACAACAACTTAATATCATACTTAACAATGAATCTATCATTGTAAAGAGTTAACATACAAATTTATTTTTTTAATTTTGTTTTTTTTTGTTCTTAAACTGCAAACTACACAAACTACGTATGAACTTAGTTAATATTTCATTATCATGCTTTCAGATATTATTATGTTCAGAAAATAAAACGGCTATAATTGTTTAGAAATACATATTGTTTGAAACCCCTAAAATATCACTTACACTCCTTCCAAAATATTAGTCACTACTTAACTGCAATTTAGAAAATAATGAAAAAGGCTACAAAACAAAAAGAATAGAATTACAGAAAGTAGAATTCAGAACCTGGTGGCAAAAGATTAGGAGAACAGTTATAAGTGTGCTATAATTGTATTTACACTTGGATTACTCTAGCTAAATAACTCCTCATGAAGGACAGTACATTTTTAAAAACTTGTACTTGAACATCTAAGGCCCCCAGAGAGGCACATGGTTAAAATCAAGTAATTTTATTCCCAGCAAAACTGCAGGATTAGAAAGGCATGGTTTGCAGTGAGATTCCACCTACCAAGTCTGATGGAATAGCATTTCCAGAACAAAAAACAAAATTTTTTAAAAACCAAACCGACATGAACATCGACATGAAGGTGAAGGTAAAACATTTTTTTTAATTGGGATAATTGACACAGTGTCTGTGTGTGTGTGTTTGCCCTCCAGGCTCATTGGCAAACCTCCCCGAGGGACACACTAGTGAAAGAACAATATATCCGAGCTCCGGAGAGCTTACCTTAAGAAAACCAACATTTTTTTTTTTGCTTAAAAAAAAATCAATAAACTGCAAAATTGTGAAAGAAAGAAAGAGGATTGCTGCGTGATGTACCAATCTTCACTGGGAGGCAGTGTTTCCTCATTTGAAATTACAAAAGCAGATGATCTGAGCATTTCACCGCCAGTTTTGTGGGTACTTGTCTCCAGAATACAGAACTGTTTCAACTGTTGAAGCGGAAGTGATTTTTTTAAACTTAAAATCACAACCCAAAATGGACATGCGATCATAAAAAGGGTACTGTCTAATCCCGGCAATTCGCAGGATTGGTTTTCCTCTGCTGGCTGTTGAGCTGTTCCCACATTCCCCAAACGAGACGCACTAACGTCACATTACAGAGTAAAATGGTCTTTGCAGAAGGATGTTTGCTGCCACATCAATACTCAATCTTATTTTTTTCAGAACTATTCTGATCAGATGTGCATTCTTCCCTTCTATAATCTTGTGGCACACTGTCAGTAACAGAATGGCAGATCTACTGTCAAGTACTTTTAAAAAATAACTGTAATCCCTCCCATCACAGACATGCACTCACTGAGGAAATTAAAAACGGATCGTCACCACCATCCCCTCTTGGCTGTAACGTGCCCTGCAGATCCGCATGGCTTGAATATATGGTTTGCATAAGGCCGAAAGAAAGAGATCAATCAAAGCAACAAAATGACTATTAATAAGAAAGGTAACAACAACAACAATAATACTAATACCAATGTCCAAAAAAAAACAAAAAATAAATTAAACTCAAAAGCATGAAATGTAAGAATCGGATTTCTTTCTTAAAAAAAAAACATTTACAAAAATAATAATGTCCACTTCGGACAGTGTTTCAGTAAATATTTAATTCCTTGATACGTTGTTAAATATATTTATGTCTTTTATCTTTGCAGGAGCAGGCATTGCAGCTGGTGCTGGCTGTGTTTGCGTCAGGAGGGACCGAGCAGAGGCCTGGCTGTCAGGTGTCAACAGGACATCCCATCTTAGACCACCCTCTCCAGGGCTCTCAGGGGTCTGAGAAATGTGGAGGCTGCCCAAGAGTCTGCTGTACTGATGTATTAACGGGCCTTGCAAAAAGCTCTTCCGATCAGTTTGTCTGTGTCACAACCTTTGCTGCAAACATATAAGAGTGGAGTGCTACTAAACTAAAGCAGTTCCCTCACTTCGATGCAGCCCACGTTACAACGTTTCCAGGATAAAAAAAACGTCTGTCATACCCCTCAGAAAGCAGGGAAAGGCTTGTTATACACACCTTGTACTAACTGCTATACAAAAAAATAAAAAAAACTCAGGAAGATTTATTTATAACTGCAGCTGCAAAGGGAGCCTGATAATTAGGCTATTATGTATATAGACACGTAAATATTTTATTTTGGGCTTTCAGTTTAGAGCCTCTTGAAAAAAACACTCAAGCAATAAGTTCTAGGGGCGAAAGTCTTGTACAGAGGTATTAAAGTTGACAGCAGACTACAGCAGTGACACGAGTGGGGAGTTTCAGCCCAGGCTGACTCTGCTTACAGTTTCCCGGCTCTCTGGCCTTGCGGCTCTGCTCGGCTGAGCCCCCCCCGGACACTCCCACCCAGTCCGGCTTCGCCAGACCTGCACAGCGCCAGCCTGCGGTGGCCATTTAGAGTCGCCGTCTCAATTGGGCGACTTTTGAAAGCAAAAGAACGCACGAAAGATTAAGATCCAATTTAAAGTCTGGAGGACTTCATAACATTGAAGACAATTAATAATTAAAAAGCCAAAGAAAACAAAAGGAACAAGAAAGTGTAGCAAGTGATTGCACAACCAATTAAAATAGTGCGACCTTAAGATGATAGTTCAGGTAATGTCTTTTAAATTAATTTTTTTGCTCTTGAAGTGAGGACACCTCATTTTTGTACTTCAGAGCTCTTTTTCTGCCCTGATTCTCATTTGGCCTCAGATCTCCAGTCCCAAGCTGTCTAAAGACTAGCAGTAAGGAGACGGATGATCCACCCTGAACACCCCTATTCCCATTAACATTACCAACCCACAGGACATCCCTGAGGGAGAAAGGGTAAGACGGGCATTGAGGGGGACAAAAGCAAACCCATCCCAAATAATTTAAGCCCTGTTTTCCTACAGGTGAGCTGCACAGTCACACAGCTCACCTCTACAGCATTATCAACACTCCAAAGCACTCAAGCAGTACAGCACACACACACAAATCTTCACCCTCCCTCTGATTGTACTGCAAAAACAACGTCAGGCAGACTTTCTGCACGCACCTCATTTAAGTTTCAATTTAAGGTTCGAGAATGAGATTAAAAAAAAACTGTCACTGTTCAGAGCTCCAAGGCAAAATCAAGTTTCATCATACAATACAGAAGCTTGAGCCAAAATGACAGAAACATGAGGTGCGTTTTCACAGCAATTTCTGCTTTACCGAAGATTTATACATTTCTTTCTCTTAATTTTTTGGACATCTTAAAAAGATTAACAACTCAACAACCCCCCCCCCCCCCCCCCCAGTTTACCAAAAATGTTGAAAAAGCACCGTGGGGAAAAACAGGAAAAAGATACGAATAAAACTTCCTTTCTGTACAGAATATGTCCAAAGGGACAGCGAGTGTCAGATCCTCCCACCCTCCACCATAACCAACAAGAAACAGTTTTTGTGTATTATCTTTAAGTCACTCCTTTCTCAGGCACTAAAACAAGCTGCTGAAAAGCATGGGCTCACGACATCAGGGCTTCTGCTCAAACAGCACGTGTTTGAGTGTTGGCACACTCAAAGAACGTGTACAGTGCTTTCCCCACATTGTTTCGTGTCCACGGGTTTAAACGGTGACTGGTGCTGAAGGAAGAAGGGCCGAAGAGAAAGCCGACAAAATCGTAATATCACTCGTGGGACCGTTCTTCTCAAACGGGACCCTTTTCGTAGTTTGGGATTCTCTCCATGTCCAGCACCAGAAGGGAGCTGGTCTGCTGTCTGCAGAAGTGTTTTGATCCATGTGAGAATCGAAAGGCATGATGCCTTTTTATTTCAAAGCCATTTTCCTTTTCTGTTGTTTTTCTTTTTCTTCTAATAGGTAGGTGAGGGGAACCCTTGTTCTATAATAAACCAGAGATGAGACACCAAGCTGGACCCGTGCGTCAGCAATACGTGCTCGAGTGAATGTGAGAGAGTGCGAGACCAACACGCAGGCAGCGAGTGAGCAGAAGTCCTCGTCTTTCGAGTCCCAACGCAAGAATATACAGACATACGGTTTGCGCAGCAGAGAAACCCTCGACCATCACCTGCACCCAATCACACGTGTGGTTAAGGCTGGGCTTTTACTCCTACAACCCTGGTCGGGTGACAAGAAGCCACCCTTCTGGTCAGAAGGCCAGCTCGAAGCATCGCCCCCTCCCGGACCACCACTCCCTCCACCCACCCCCCCAGGCCAGGCCCTGCGGCAGCACGACGGGGGGCAGGCGGCTCATTAACAGGCCAGCGCAGACATCCCACGAGCAGCACAGGGCCCCTGCCGAAGCCACCCCCACTCACGACGCGGTGTCACTGAAATGATCGCCAGAGCAGGGCAGGGGGTGTTGATCTCAGGTGGTCGCCTGCACCCACATCACTAGTGATAAAGCACTTGAGGAGACAGTAGTGAGACGCACGCTGGACTTGATCACTGGGAGCTTTTTGGTGATGACTATCTCAAATGAACTCTGTGGGCACTAAGAAATATATGCTGTTTAGGTGCTAAGTGCTCCTCGTGATTCACCTGTGCATCCTATATATCTACATTTTTTTCCCTGTCCAATCAGTTCAATACCAAATGGATTGGCCATGCTCATCGGCCCTATCTCTAGTATATATACCTGTACATGTTTGGATTTTTTTACCATGAAACAAAACGTACTTTCAATGTAAACATAACATAATAACACTTTTTTTAAAAAAAATCAAATCTAATAGTTACAGCACGATTTAAAAAATACCCACGTATAATCATGCTCTTAAAAAGCAACAGTCTCTTTCTTTTCTGCGCACAGTACAAGGTCCAGTCTTCCCGTCTCCTCTGTCGCTGGCCTCCTTTGCTAACATTCAGGTCCGCTTGGTGAGGGAAACGTGTCTGCCCAGCGGTGAGACTACAGGGTGGGTTTGCACTACCGTACCAGTGGGCGGCTCCGGCTAACATAAGGGCTGGATCAGGCTTACTGTGGAGACGGCGGTGGGGCCCACTGGCACGAGCTTGGGGAGTGGGCTGGGCTGGGCTTCCATGGAAACGCACTGGAGGTCCATCACGCTGCCACTCAGAACCTCGGGGGGGTCTACTGGAAAGACACCGGGGGGCAGGGGTTAGGCGAGGCGACCTCCGGAGTACAGGCCAGATTGCTCTTGCATCTTACACAAGGCTAGCTTGACTGTGAGCTACGGCTAGACACTGGGCGACTGGGACAGTGCAGAAAGCGGGTTTCAAACAAAGGAAAAGTCAGTGATCCCGTTTAAATCCGACAGGCTGTTTGCGTCTATGATGCTTTGAACTGCTCAAGGCTTGGGCCCCTGCCAGTCTTGGGGCACATGCACATCACTACCAAGAGACACGTTTCATAGATCTTGAACCGTTCTCATGCTCAACGGGGCATTCAATCTCAACTACAACATTGGAGGACATTAAAATGGCACGAAATGAGAACTGGAACCCACAGCAACTGTTGCGTGTTTAATGCCCCTCCTGCACATGTTGTGTGTTCATACCAGAGGGGCCATAATGAAAATCCAAAAACACACGAGTAGTGTGGAACAGTTAAGATTCCACTGAGAGAGTGACGGAGCACTGCGCGGTCGTACGCAACGATGAAATGTTTTTGTTTTTTTAATGTTGCTTTGGTGCTCAATGCTCGTGTCAGACATGCATGCCCACAGATGTACTCCTTATGCGTGTCTGGAGGTGCCGAGACCGACACAGCTCCTGCAGGTCTGTAAAGGGGGCACCTGCTCCACACGTCTGCAGGAGAGGAGACGAGGCAAGGGCAGGCAAGCCGAGAACATTCCAAAGGGGAAAAGGGAGTCAAACATCATAGCAAGGAATTCAAAAAGCACATGCCCCCCCCCAAATACCCGCTTTGCAGAGCAAAGCAACACATTCCAGGAACAAATCTAGTCACAGGCAGAATAATCTCTGAGGTTGGAGCAGTTGTAACATTTTCACCCAGAGGGATTCTCTTGGCGGCAGTCTAATGACAAGTGAGTGTTGCTGTATAAGCGAGAAGCCAAATATAACAGCAAATAGAGAGGAGAGTAACGGAATAAAATAATTAAACTGGGGGTCGCACTTTCCGAACAACAAATCACTGCTGAATTGAATTTCTCAAAGAAATTGTTAATTAAGACGGTTGATTTTTTTAGATCCGGATTCAGCTGTTAAATTTAAATGTAAAAGTTACAAATCGTGTTTTCATCCAAATCTCATTAAAACGAAAAAGAAATTTGATGCATGTTTCTTTTGTTGCTGATTAGGTCATTTTTAAATCTGGCTTTTCCGCTTGAATTTACAATCGGTCCCTGAGCTAATACAGACCAAGACATCACAGCCCTGTCATGAGACAGCCTTGCAGGGAATACACTCCAATTCAACAATTTATTATTGATATAAAATATAACTTACTGTTCTATTGGCAATGGTTACATCTGTGAAACAAACATGTTGCTATTCAGTTCATCTACAGATAATTGGGAAATCTACAGTGAGAAAGACTTCATATTAAAATGAGGTTCTCTAAAGAAATAATTTTAAGATATACAATGGCAATGCTTAGTGTAAATAGACAAGAATAAGGCATTCAAACATCAAGATAAAATACTAATTTCAATCACATTGTTCTATTATTAAGTTACTTTTTCATTACATTGCATTCATAAGAACACATGTACTTCAGTTT
This sequence comes from Atractosteus spatula, assembly GCF_055471065.1. Lineage (NCBI taxonomy): Eukaryota > Metazoa > Chordata > Actinopteri > Semionotiformes > Lepisosteidae > Atractosteus > Atractosteus spatula. The sequence goes on from NC_142714.1 coordinate 50,015,645, forward strand.
CTTCCACACGAGCAAACAATGGTAACTTCAGCAAGCGCTTCTTGGAGATGGAGTGAAGGCACTGATTGAAATACCACAGACCAGTCACTTCCACTATCTCCGTTAAAATAGTGGGAGAGCAGCAACGCAACAGCGACACCTAGCAGGCATGAAGTGGTACTGCATGTGGTCTAGGAAACCTGAGCATCCTGCAAGCGAGGCATCTCAGCTTGAGAGAGATGGCAGTTTAAGAGACCTAATGCCGGAATCACAAAATCTTGAAAACAAGAAAGAGTCGCTTTCACTGTCACATATGCTATAATACAGGCATGAGATGAGGGAAACCTCCACAAGAATAAGCTTTGCAGTGAAACCATATCATCGGTAGTCAAGAATTTCCACGTGTTCAATTTTGTGCAAGTTAACTGGTGAATTATTAGACAGAAGGGAGTCCGAATTAAAATAGCAGAAACACCGAGGAGGCACTGCCGAGTCTTAATGGCTTTCATTTCACCTTGGATGTAAAGAAGCGCCTGCTGCTTCTACCTTTCTGACAGCACCCAACACAGCAGACAGGACAGACAGACAGACAATGCTCTACGCTAACAAAGCCATATGAAAGGGCAAACCTGATTGGCTGCAGCAGTGTCAGCGAAAGGGACACTCGTGACAGGTGTTGTTGCCGACGTAACAGTGGAAGGCGTAGCACCGTGCATCATGGGAACTTTCAGAAGGGAACCATGGGAGCGAGAGACAGGAGGGGTGGAGCGTTATGGTAACCATGGCAACGCGTGGGGTGCGGGAGGAGGAGGCGTGGCAGGATTCGCAGCGACAAGTCATGTGACACCGCCATGATGGTTTAACGAGGGCACAGGCATGCAAAATGAAAATAAAAACCAAACAGAACAGAGCCACCAAAATAAAAAAGGCAAAAAAAAAACACAAAGAGAAAAAAGGGAAAAGCGGATTACAATCATAATAAGAAAGGAACTGAAACCATTTAGTACATTAGCACACAATAATGATGTACATCTGAAAGTTAGGTATTTAGTTTTGTTTGGATGGTTGCAAAATCCCAAAATAACCGAATGTAGGAATTAAAAACATAACTAAAAAAAGGGGAAAATAATGTCGTTTTGTATCACAAAAACACGGACAGATAAAGCCATCATCCTGGCTGAGGGGGGATGAAGGTTTTGTAAGGAAAGGAGGCTAGTTAACAAACACACTGTTCCTCTCTGAGGCCCCAGACAGTGCGTGTTGGCAGCCCTTGGACTAGACTGATGTTACAGACTGTGGTCGAGGTCAGCTGATCACGAGCCACTGGACGCTGACCGTCGCCTGTCGGCCAGGGTCTCTGATGCTGGTTGAAGTTTCTGAAGAGGACATCCAGGTCTCATTTCTCATGATGAGCGTTATGGGCACTTCATTGTTCGCTCCATTAGTACATACAGCATATGAGCAGTGCCCTTCTGCCTCCACAAGTCTTTTGCGTTATCAAAACAGCTTTCTTTTGGCTTTGAATGCAAAAGGAGTATATCCGGGAATTTCTTTTTATAAAAAAAATAAATGATCTATGTGGAGAAATTTGAACACTGGTTAGCATCATAAACTTCTCAAATGAAACTTGGCAAGTTAAAATATGTAATAATTACATTGATGGCCCTTGATGATACAATATTCATATTTTTTAAATAGAACAGTTATGACCCAATCTGCTTCATCTCACAGAAACTCTCTTAACCAGCACGGGAAGACCCCGCCTTAATTTGTAGTTCATCTCGCAAATGTCCCTTACATTACAACATCACTACCCTCTGTCTATACGATACAATGGCCATTCCCTCTGTAATGTTTTGCCCACAGAGGTTTATGCCCATCTTAAAAATACCCCCACCAGTAGCAACATACCTCCCCGGACACACATCACACACCACACCTTACAGCAGCCTTGGCTCGGGACAGACTAGACGTTCCACCTCTCTTAATTCAGACTCAGCTCGGGGTTTTGTATGAGGCGTTTATAAAGCACATGGCACAATGGGGTGAGACCATGCATGGCACGCCCACACAGTGTCTACACAACAGACAATCGTCTGCACAGTCGGGCAGGGCCCGTGGTGGCACTGAGAGAACTGCTCTCAGCTCTCGAAACATTTACGGGCTGGCTGGGGAAACTGAAACACTCCCAGAGGCCACTGCTGTCAGCACTGAAATGGCTACTTCTTTTTTTTTTCCTTTCCTTGCCCCCTGGCTGACTTTGCCCGTAAGGGGACAAGCCTCATTCCGAGCCCAGATAGGGCAACCCGGCAGCCCCCTCTGCTTGAGGGAGTACTGCCGACCGGTGGGTTTTTTTAGTGGGGTGGGGTGGGGCTCCTCTGTTGCCTGCCGACAGTGCAAACAGAGAACCTGGCGCGCAGTCAGAAATGCCTACGGATGGTGGAGGTGTGGGGAAGACGGACCTCGAGTTGCCCCTCACCAGTTAACCCCGGCACTGACAGGGAGCGGCTGGGGCGGCTCCAGTCCCACCTCTGCCTGTGGCGCTCACTGCACTGGGGGATCTGAGGATCTGAGTAGCCCTAGGCTGAGGTGGGGGGGGGGGAGGGGAGCAATACAGCCTACACACCAAGTCTTCCTTCCTGCAAACACACCCTGAGGAGCCATTCAAGCACAAGGCACTGCAAGGACCAGGCCAAAACAAACTGAAAGCTGAATTCCACAAAGCCCACTGTGGCACATTATAGGCCTCAAAGACGTCCTTGTGTGATCTGATTTGCACAGGACCAATCTTTAACTGTTCTCAAGCGTTAAGTTTTGAAACCTTCAAGCTGCAGCACACACACGCTCGTGTTCGTCTAAGCTGTTTAACTTGAGGGGCAGAATTCGTTACACAAATTTGTGCACATTCTTGCTGGTGGCTGCGAGTGTGTTTGAATAAAGAGAGAGGGTGTTAGTTCCCTTGTGAAAGACCTCCGTCTCCTTGCTAATTCCCCCCCGAGAAAGGGACATGTGGGAGGGTTTTTCCCCCCCACAAGCTGAGCTCTGAAAGGAGGATCGAGAGGACATGATTTTTAAGGCAGTGCCAAACTGCAGCAAGAACAGGAACGCCTCTGTCAGGCAGCAGTTGAGGAAGACTGTTTTGTCCACTGTACATGTGAATCAGGAGGCGATCACGTGATGGCTAGCAGTATGCACACCAGGCCCATCCCCTACACAGGCACACAGAGCAATACACACTCAGTAGCACACACACAGGGCACGAGGTGCACTGTACAAGTGTGCAAAGACAGACAGAGGATCGGCAGGACTGTATCTGGGCCATGCTGAGCTGTAGGGCTTCTACAGCTGGGCATTGCTGTAACTACTGCTCGGTATCATTTGGTTTTGTGAGGATTTTTTTATTTATCCTACTGGAACGAACAGTAAGCTGTGTTCTGTTCTGAATTTTCACTATGTAGTTTTTTAGAAAATTGATGATGTCCCTCAGGATTTACAGGTGTTCCAAGATACATTTTAATCCATTCCTGCGGAGTTATCCATAAAAGCAAGGTCCCGATTATCAGCAGTGATCAGAGTAACTGAAACCCTGGCTCCATCTATACTCTGCAATGTAATGGACTGCATTCTGCATAACACTTTACCTAGACCTGGCCCCAGCTATGAGCAAGCAACAGCCTCTCGCCACCTCTGCACCCAGCTACAGCCCAGCGATCTCTGCTGGAGACTTTGAAGAAGGGAACCTACCAACGCCTCCAGTGGGAGTCATGCACAGAACAGAGCCTGCAACATCATGCAGTAAGGCGGGAAAGATGGATTTCAAAAGGACAAAAAACAAAAAAAAAACATATTGGTTAGTGAGTCTAAAGTAGTGTAAGCAACAACAATACAACCCCCCCCCCCCAAACAAGAACACAGAGTCTAAAGGCTGCTGTCAAAGGCACAGACCGGTCTTCAGTCACGGCTGCTCTGGGGTCTGTTAGCTACACGTGCTCAGGCTCTGGGTGGCTGGATTAAAGAACAGCTACGGCAGACTGTGAAGGTCTCGTACATCTGCGTTCACCCCACGGCTGCGGCAAAAGGGGTGACGCAGTTAGACGTATGGAGCACGTACGTCTGTTTTTTAGCATCTGCACATTCCCTTGGGACAGCTCATTTCAATAAAAGGGGAATCATTTTTAAACTAAAGAGATCATAATGCACAGGTAAAAAACATACTGTTACATCACCCGTACAGAAATACAGAGAAATTCAGCTAATTCGGCATTCAGCTAAGTCTTCACTTCCAGCATTTTCAGCGTGTTTAAAATTAAAGTGAGCAAGCAACCCATCATCATCATCATCAGTGTGGCAGTGCTAGGGGTCCGTGTCCCTGCATACCATTTCTATGACAGCAGCCAGATGAAGGTCAGACCATACCCAGAGTGCATGCAGAGAGTGTGATTTCTAGATCAGACAATGTTACTCAGTGATACTGTCTCTTTCCCAGATTACCCTGCATCCCAACACCGTACCTACCTGCTCCTTTTTCCGGGAAGGGCATAAGCTCAAGTTTACAAACTAGGCTGCAGAGCCAGTGAATACGAGCTCCTAGTACAGTCTGTCTAGATGACTTCCCTTCACTCAAGCCTCTGTGTACAGCATTCAGGACACTCTTTGCTCTTGACACTCCATCTAAATCTAAAGACCTCAGGAAGTCTAAATCTTACCAAGTACAGAATGACTGTACTATCAAATATTTTATACTTCTATTAATTCTTGAATTCTTGTGGATTTGCTGATTATTTTCAGCAAATTATTCTTGAGCAGTTTAACTGCAGCAGGAAGATGGGAAATACTGTCTTAATACTGAACTGGTTTAGCAAGAAGCTCTATAGCGTACGTGAAACTGACAGCACCCTCTTTACAAGATGGATGTTTTCAGCAGTGATTCAGTGAAGCTATATAAAATCCCAGTCATTTAGAAACTTTTAGGCTGAAAAACCCATATCCAAACAACATTCCGTTCATGCAAAACACTGTTACTATGAAGAAAACACAAGCTGCACACTAGCAACAAACTCAACAAAACATGTATTGCAACATACTGTGCCTATCAGCAGCCTGTAGGGCCAATATCCCTATGATGGGATATTGAAATGAAAACAGTGTACTAATGCATGTTTAGTCCAGACCGCGGTTCTTTCATTTGATCAGGGTCTTCAAACTCAATCGTGAGCTCTAGATTAAATGACCAAGCTAATCAGTAAGGCATGCAGAGGGTATTTTTTATTTGGTTAAAAAAAAATATTGGGAGATTCAGATCAGATGATCCCGATTTTCAAGATTGACCTGAACTGCGGGACATCGGACAGCTTAGGCAAACGAGAGCGCAAACGGAACAGAAGCTCGGAGGCACTGTAGGCTCTCTCCTGGGACAGAGTTTGGCATCCCTGTTTAACGCGGTCTACGACAACTAAAAACGAAAAGAGGGGAAATCGGGTGGCCAGTGCTCCCTGTCTGGCGGGCAATGAAGGAGGAGCCAGGGAAAGCGGGGATGCAGGAAGACGGAGGGATTCGGAGGCGAGCAGGATTTGGTGCGGCGCGGGGCTCCCTGCTCCTCACTCACCTGTGGGGATGAAGGCTGGCTGCTGCAGCTGCATGTTGGCCAGAGCCTGCTGGTAATGGAACATGCTGGGGTTGAAGACAGTGGTGGCACCGTTGGTTTTCTCGAGCGCCGGCCTCTTTGGTATTGGCTGGAGGGCCCCGGGGGGCAGGGCCTGTGGGCGGGGGGAGACAGAGCCAGCTGTGAGAGGCAGAGAAGTGAGAGACAGGCCAGCTAACTCCACACAGACACGGACACAGGGTTACAGCACAGCCACAGTGCCACTCGGAACGGCAAATTATCGGGATGTGACCAATCGCTTTAAACTTTACTTATAGGAGGTTGTTCCCAATACAGGAGGCCTACCGTATGGCCCAGGTTAAATTAGCAAAGTACCATTGTAGACTTATGACTGCTCTTTGTGGAAGCACATGGAATTTGTGTCTGTAATGTAGCTAATACAACAGCTGGTGCTAACATCTTATGTAACTGCAGAGCAGAAGCATAACTTACTCATTGCAGCTACAATCTGGACAGTGTAAAACCGAAAGACTGTTTAGTGACTGTTTCCCTACTATTTAGCCTTCTTAAAAGCTAGAAATAAGTACCAACAAGATGTCTTTGCTTAAGCTCCCCAGAACATTCATTAAAAATAGGTGCAAATTACTCATGACACATATGATACGTTTTAGGAAAGGCTAAAAATATTTAAGCTACTCCAAACTTGCAAGTATCAACATCTAAAAGCAAGTCTCAAGCAGTGCAGGTCCTTTGAAAAGTCATTTAACAAAGAATCGAATATACTAGACATTTCAGGAACAAATATTGCTCTAGGTAACATATGGAAGAGCCCATATTTTACTGTCATTGAGAGAAAATTAATCTGGCATGTAGGAAATTCATATTTTAACAGCCCAAAATGATTACCTTGCAAGAAACACTTAACAGATTCCTTGTAATTCTTCTTTCTCTTACATATAATTTAAATATATTTCAGAATAAATTGAGGCTGTGTTTTCAGCCTTGCAATGACTTTCTTTCGCTGGCCTGGCTTTCTCCTTGGAGGGTATGTGAACACACCCTTCAGCTCAATCTGTAACAAATGAAACTGCTCACAAGAATAACAAGGCCCCAGGCCTTTTAGCAGTCATATCTAATACAACAGCTGAAAGTCAGCTGGTGAAAAAGTACTGGAAGTCCTAAGCGTCTAAGCCCACAGGAGGGAGTTGTGTGCACAGACTAAGGCTGTAAACAAGCTCCCTCATTAAAATGCTTAATCGAAAGAGGAAGAGGCCTTTTCGCTTCACACCTGTTGGTGGAACACTTAAATGTTAAATGTTAAATGTTTTCAGATACTTCGTCAACTAGGATTCACTAGAAAAATATTATAAAACATTTTTTCCATGCAAAAATATTAATCATAATGTCTCATCTAAACCACTTGCAACACAGGTCTGAAATTTTCACCTGTAGCTCCTGGCTGCTAGCAGTCTAGTAAGAACAGACAATACCAAACATAATAAATGTTTCTCCTTGAAAATGTTTGCTTGCGAATTTATATCTGAGCTCGAAAGTTCACACTAACCATTTGATTTCAACTACAAAAATGGAAAAAAATAATACAAAAAATAAAACCGCATCCACTCTGGCTGTATCTATCAGGATATGAAAAAAACAACCGTTTTAGGAAATAAAATCAGACCCTAATTAAGCTTTGGAAACAGGTTAGGTCAGATGGTCAGTGGCTGCTTTAAAGAGGCATTGTTTTTTTAACAGTTGTAGGGGAGTGAAAGCAGCTACCAGACCAGCTAATACCTGGGTTCGTTTAAGAAATAACTGCATGAGATCCTCAGAACAATTAGCTACTAGCAACTAAACAGGCCAGATGAGTCAATGGGGATTTCAGTTTCACCTATGTTATTACATTATTTATATTTAAGTAACACTTTGAAATCTTTTGGAAATCTTTTATGGATGATTTCTTCAAAAACAATTATTAGAAAAAGAGTATACACTGTATATTTCTTTCATGAGTCCAAAATATCTTGGCAAGCTTAAAAAGATGGGATATCAACTATGGCAACAACTACAAAGGATTCTGGGGAAAAACAAGCAGTGTCCTAACAGGGTGAGATGGCAATAAATAGGTCACAACACACAATGAGCCTGGTATGCAAACTACACACAGATACATGCAAAGCAAGAAGGTGAAAGGTCAAAGTACCAGGTCATAGGTCGGCTGCAGGGTTCGCTTCAGGGGTCGAGCAGCTGGCTGGGTCTGGGTTAGCAGGCAGCGAGCACATGATGGCAATGAGCCAATGGGGTTCAAGCATATTAACAGAAACAGCAAGCAGAGGTGCGTCGGAGGGAGAGCAATGCATTGTGGGGGAGGTGAAGAGGACAAGGAAGGAGGGAGGGGGGGAAAAAACACAAAAATGTATTAAACAACATGAAGGTGGTTACTATTTTAAACAAAACAAAATCAAATCAAAATAAATTACAGCATGATGAGTAAGCAAACCCCCAGGGAGAAACCCTGAAGGAAGGCAGGTAAATACAGCCATTAGAGCAAACCAGAGGATTGGCAGCGCTGTGGAGTGTCACGATTAATGGCTTTGTTTAATTTCAAAATCCCACATGTTATTCTCTTTTAACCCAAACACCTCTTGCTCATTTTTGGAACCGAGAACGAAACTAGAAAAAAAGTGCATTCGTGTAAGATCTGAAGAAACGACCAGGGAATGAAATACTTATGTACACTGGCTCCAGCTGACAACAAGCATTTCAGTAGGGTCTCTGCTTTGAAGTGAGCAGGAAAACAGACTGTGCCATGTCTAGAAATTCCAGCTAAATGTAGCTCCTCAACATAAGAAATATTTGTGTTAAATACAGCATTCTTGGGTGCAGAAAACAACTTACATTTCTAAACCTGTTGGTAATGTTTCTATAAAGTAACACTATTGAACCAAACACTCTCAATGGCCTTCTGTTGTTTGTAACCTTTGTAAACTTTTCTTTACTCAGAAAAAAGCAGACACAAACACTTCCATGTTCGGTAGACTGCCGCCGTATGGAACGCAAGCAGTCCAATAACAGCTTCTATACTACAATAATCAGCAAAAAACATAATTAATTCCAGCTGATTATTGTTTAACATTTTCCAGCTATAGGAGATGTTTATCCGACTGAAAGGAGACGAAAAGCCTCATCTGTTGCCCAGTGTAACACTACAGAAGGATGTCTACCTCCACTTCACTCTGCCTGATTAATGCATGAGGTAGCATCACTGCCACCCATTTGTGGTATCAAGCCCCACGCCTTCCCTTGCTAGGCCTAATTTCTCACATCCTGCGACAACACTGCGGATGGTGTGACACTGCAACGTCAGAGATCTGCCGTTATTTAAGAATCGCAGGGCAGACAAAGCCCTCGCACAGCCCTTCCAGGACCTTATGTATTATTTAACATGCTTTATAAAAGCCAGAATGCAGAAGATTTGGAAAGAAAAAAAAAACAAACTGCAAAAAAAAGACGCTGGCAAATCGCAGATTAATAATTAACATCATGCACTTCAGAAAAGACAATGGGACCTAATTGGCTGTAATATCTGACGGGGATCGCTAATAAGACATGACACCACCAGCAGGAATGGCATTTGTTATTTTGCTGACAACCTGTGGCTCACAGCATTGCCCCAGTCAGGCGTCCTTCCTTATCGAGCCTCTAGGGTTTCTCCTGAGAAGGATGACAGTGCCAGACATCAACGGGAAGAGTCCAGGGTCAGTGGTGTACAACCGTCACTGAATATTTCTCATTTTCTTTAAATGGGACAAAATGTAAACGTGACAGAGCTATGACCACCCCCTCTCCCCCCCTATCGGCCTGCGCTTCCAAACCACCTGGGAGATTTATTTATTATCAAAACATTGGTCATGTATCCTGGATTGTGGCCCCCTGAGGACTGGAGACGTGCAGCACTGTCACACGAGCAGGCTGGTCAGAGTCACACGTCTCAGAATGGAAGAGTCTGGAGGCAAGGAGCTGGAGAAGGCAGCAGCAGCAGCAGCGACTCTTTTTTTCCCCCCCAACATTAGCTGGCAATGCCACTGGGGCTTTATACACAAGAGAAAGAGGACTATCACATTTCCCAGTGGAGAAGTGTCGAAAGCGAGGGGCTGAGCTTACGTACAAAAAACGCTGCGGCTTGCAGATACAACCTCGCAGCTCTTTTTCCAGCCAAACACAAGCACAACTGATGTTAGAAAAATTCTCAGATCGCCCTGACTACCCCAGCTACACAACCTGCGCAGCTCTCAGCTGCACTTAAATACCCTCTTTTTTTTTTTTTTACTATCCTTAAAGGACGAAAAAAAAAGATAAACACCAGTGTCAACCTGTCTTGGAAAGAGAGATGCCCAAGACAGGAAGGGGCCTCTGCAAAACAGGAAGTTGACAACGAAATAAAAAAAACAACAACAAAGACAATAGAAGAGGGAGAGTGAAAGAGGGGAGAAACGATCTATTTGAAGTCTGTGTGTGTGTGTGTGGGGGGGGGGTGCTTTCACTGGTAAAGTGGGTACAGCTGGCACAGGAGAAGCTGTAACCCCTCCCTTTGCCGGGCCGCGGCACCAGGGCTTGGGGAGGCTCTCACCATGGCGGCAGCGGCAGCGGTCTGGCTGGCCTGGTGCTGCGCGGCCTTGATCTTGGCCTGCAGGTGGGCGGGGGGGTGGAAGTACTTGCACTTCTCGCGGGAGCAGCGGCCCTTGATGTAGTCCATGCAGACGGTGACCGAGTTCTCGCTGCCGTCGATCATGGCGGCCTCGATGGGGTGGGCGTAGCGGCAGTCATTCTCGCCCCGCGTGCAGTTCCCTCGCTGAAACTCCCGGCACACCTGCGGTGGCAGCAGGTGCGGTCAGCATGGAGACAGAGCACCACAGGGTCCAATACACACACACGCACATGCACGCAAGGCCGAAAGCACACACACACACACACACAAGCCCAAAACACACATGCACGCACGCACAGAAGGCCCACAACACACACGCGTGCATTGTGTGGCCCGAATCACACACGCACAGATGCAGGTACACACAAGGCCCGAAAAACACTTGTGGACACACAAGGCCCTAAGCACACACATAGACCACTTGCACGCAAGGCCCGAAGCACACACATAGACCACTTGCACGCAAGGCCCGAAGCACACACGCACAGATGCACACGCATACAAAGCCCAAAACACACATGTGCGCACGCACGGAAGGCCCAAAACACACACGCGTGCACTGCGTGGCCCGAAACACACACGCACAGATGCAGGTACACACAAGGCCCGAAACACAAGTGTGGACACACACTGCCCTAAGCACACACAGACCACATGCACGCAAGGGCCGAAACACGTGTATGCAGGATTCAAAATACACATGCAGGGTCCAAATCACTCCACAGCAACACAGATATGCTTCTGAGCATTTATCACCAGTGTTTAGTACATGTTGCTGAAGGCTTTAAAAAGCAGGGGCTATTTTCCACACAAAGGTTATGAATGCACACCACACAGGGTACCTGAAGAGAACTACTTTCCCCAATGAAAAACCAACAAAAGAAAGCAGCTGTGCCAATTTGCTACCAGACTGTAGCTCGGTGAAGCATTAAAGAAGATTTGCCACAAAAATAAAGTCATGTAAGTAACGAAATTGGACTGTCTTGAGTTTACAGTACAACCACCACAAGGTGTTTTCTCAGGCCCACTGCAATGTCAGGAGCACACTGTCCCAATGGATGCTCGTTCAGAACTGAAAAAAAATGCATCAGTGCCCAGGGGAAGTATTAACCAAGATCAAGTGATGTAAGCTCTTTACACATCCCAAAAGTGGTTCAGGCAAAAACAGCACCCTGGTGAGCCACCTGCTGCCAGGAAGAGACGAGTGCTGTCCCATGATGGGGACACGTACCGTACCCTTCCATACCAAGTGCAATGTTATTTCAAAGCCACCACGAGGCTGAGAAACACTCTTCTTCATTTTTGAAAGAAGGATTTTTTTGAAAGAAGGATTTTTTTTTAGATAATTTTGTTTTGGATCACATGCGCATAAATAGAAAAAGGACAAAAAATGACAAAAAGGTTAAGAAAAATAAAGGAAAAAGGAAAAAAAAGATGGATTCCAGAGAGACAGCAATGTAAGAGAGGCTATTTAATTTATTACAGAATCAATTAATAATGCATTGAATTCCGAGATCATTTTTTGCATGCAAGTACTGACACAGTATCTTTTTTTAATATTGCTAAGTTACATTTTAGATGTTTTATTTTAACTATATGCTTTTAATTGCTTTATCTGCTGTGACCCCCCACCAACAGATGGAAGATGGATGTCTATGCGGTGCCTGGAGCATCAGCGCACACAGAACGAACTGCAGTGAAAAGACAAGTCTGCAGCGAGACAGGGGCGTGTGAGAGTGAGAAACACATGTGCGCAGCCTGGAGCCTCACACTGTGAAAAGGGTGACGGCTGGGAGTGACAGCGATAATTGCTGAGAGAGGAAGAGCGAACAGGATGGAATGGCGCGGGAGAGCAGGGCCAGAGAGAGGGGGAGGAGGACAGTGTGGAATACCTCCAGCTTGTCAGTGCGCAGGTGCTTCTGTCCGGCCGTGCTGCCCCCCACGGTGACCGTGGGGCTCCCCGAGACCAGCACGGGAGTGTTGGGCAGCAGCTCGGGCATCAGGCCCATCCCAGGGCTCATATGGCTCAGGTACGGGCTGAAGGCCATGCTGGGGCTGGTGGCCAGGGAGGGTGTCACAGCAAACGTGGTCTGCAAAAGAACAAAAAAAAAAAAACAACAGGCAGTGAGCCAGATGGAAAGAGCCACAGAATGTCTGAGCTGCGTAGTTTACATCCAACATACAGTCTGTAGCCTTTGCTAAAAACAGAAGGAACACTCTTATTGTGATCACTTTTGGCTAGCATTCATCCAGTCTCTGCACAAAGGATGATGCAGTGGCTACAAGCCTTAAAAAAAGAAAGCAACAAGCACAGGGGTTTACCATCCAACCTTTATTTGCAGCCTCTTACTCAGGGTTAGTTAAGCAACCCGGCAACCTGGAGCCCATCCCAGGATACAGGGCACAAGGCCGGACAACACCCTGGGGGGGACAGTAGCCCAACGCAGGACAAGCTTACACACAGGGGCACAATTAGAGAGACTGTTCAAGCTGGCAGGGATGTCTCGGAGACCTTTGGGAAAAGGGAGAACCCAGAGAAAGCCCATGTGAACGCTAGCATAACAAGCAAACTCCACACAGAATACACTTCCACACCTTCAAAGCCAAGAGAGAGCTGTGGAGCAGCGGTGTGGACCTGCCGGGGAAAATCTCTAGAGGGTGAGCCACAGTGAACAGGGCCTCTCCTGCACCACTATCTCCTTGATATAATGAATCAAATAGTTGTTACAGAAGCCAGTTAACCCACCCGAATGTTTTTGGACTATGGGAGGAAACTGGAGAACTTGGAGGAAACACAAACACACAAGAGAAACAGAACATACAAACTCCACAAAAAGCACCCCTGGTCTGGAATTGAACCCAGGGCCCCTGTATTGCGTGGCAAACTGCCAACCCCTTTGCCAACGTGCTGCCCCAATGATCCACATGTTGAGTGAAGAAATAATCACGGATTGCAGCTGGCCATAACGAGACAAAGCAAAGAAAGCAGCCTAATGATTCCGTCAAGGACTAATAAGCAGGATACAGTTGCAAGGCACTGTCTGAAGCCTCTCCGTATACACGGGATCAACACACATGTATTTGCATGAATAGCTGTTGCAGGGCGTGTTAGAAAAGTCAAAGCTGACCTTCTTGAGGTCTCAGTCTGGGGCTTCCCACACTGTGGGGCACGGGGTGGTTACGCCAGCTCGCCACTCCCTGGCTGCAGAGGTATCCACCATACCAGCCCAAGAGGCTATGCCATGGATTGCTGGCTACAGCTATACAGGACATACAGTACAGAGCAATTTCCTTTGATCAAAATACTTGCAGAACGGTTAGGCGCCTGCTCAATTAAGAGGGTAAAGCCACCTCTTGTCCCAACAAGACATTCAAGACCACCAACTGTTCCCCTGATTATACGGATGCGGATGCATTTTTTCAGGTGGCGTTAGAGAGAGGCGATAAAGCTTTCGCGTTCGGTCACGGTGATGACACTCGCGGAAGAATGACCGGCTTTCCAGCGCTGCACTGAGCCGGTACCCCAGCTTACTATAGGCTGAAGCTGAGCTCCGGGCAGCATGAACTGCATCTGCTGCGCCAGCATGGCTGCAGCTGTCTTCTGCTGGATGAGGTTGTTGCGCCCGTTGATCTCCAGCTGAGTCTTCAGGTGCGGCGGTGGGTGGAGATACTTGCAGTTCTCTCGTGTGCAGCGACCCTGCAGGAGGAGAATAGGAGCACACCTGTTACACCACTCTGACAGCGGCAGAAACTCAATCAGAGCACTGATGCATCTTCGGTACATTGAGGTCCCTGTGGTTATCAAGCCTAATCCTGGAGGACCCCTGTGTCTTCTGGTTTCTGTTTCAGCTGAGCTCACCCTTCACTGGTCAATTTTTTGTGGGCTCTTTTATTGTTGAACACAGTGTTCGTTCTCGAACATTAGCATCAATCCTAGCAGCCAGCACCTACGTCACCCTGCAACCCACAACCTGGATGAGAGACCTCCTGGGAAAGCCAAAGCTGTTGCTGGAAGAGATGTTAGCGGGACCAGTAGCGGGTGCTCATCCTGTGTTCTGTGTCTGATTAAAAAGGGGCCGTCCCTAAATGTAAAACCCAGGTTGAAACACTGTTCCCCTGTCTGTGGGAATGTACATATGTCCAGAAGTCCCGGTGGGAGGTATGTAAAAAAATATCTTTGATCTTTGTAATACAGTTAGATCCTCATCCCATCTCGTGCATTTTGGGAGTCTTGCCTGTTCAGCTGCCGAACCATAGGGAAGTAGTCCAGCCTGTTCTGATGCTGGCAAGAAAGGCAATCTCCCCCTGGCCGTTACCAATCATGGGAATAATCCCCATCTTTGAACTGGCTTCCTCTCTCTGTTTTCCTCCCCTCTGACAGCTGGTGTGTGGTGAGCATAATGGCCCATTCTGGCTGCCATCACATCCAGGTGAGGGCTGCGCGTTGGTGGTAGTGGAGGGGCGTTCCTATTACCTGTAAACCACTCACTCTATAAGTGTAAGGAATTATTAATTAATCTTGATCTTGATTAATCCAGTTTCTCAGTTTAACACCATTCACCATTCAGGTGTGAAGAATATACGTAACAGAGCGGCTTTTTTCGGAAGAGTTGTCAGACACAGTGTCACTCCCACCTGTGTCTGGACACCATTAATTGGTCACATTTTAAGAGCTGCTTAGGGACTAAAATAAGCCAGCAAACACTTAACAGGCAAGCCAGAGAGAGCAGATGGAGGGAGCCTGTTTCCCTAGTTCCTTATCAACAATACACCTGCAGCAGAGTATTTATGAAATCAAAGAATGATGACTGAGACGCACGCAAGACGTTCTGTGAGCCTCAGTGATTAAGAGTCCAATTGGGATGGAAACCAGAAAACACAGAGACTCCCAGGACCAGGACAGAAAAGCAGGGCTGGCCTGGGAGTGCGCTCTTTGTTGAAGGTGAAAAAGCACTACTGTATGCAGCTGCAGAAAGGAGAAGGGCGGAGAAAAAAAGGGAACACATCGGATTAACCATCTTTCAAAGCCAGCTAGGAGACTTAATTCTGTTTTTAATTTGGCATGCATGGCGGGCAGGACTCACATCCTAACAACAGAACAATTTGCTTACATCTACGTATTCAACAGACTGTGCCAGAGATTGCAGTATGAAGAGCGTGACATTGTCAGGGCAGAGTTAATTTCTATAAATGACAGTTTAAAGATTTAATAGAATATCTGTTAAGTTACCATCAAATGGGTTTTTAAATAATAATTAATAAGGGATCCACGGATATTCAGTAGTGATAATGATGGAGTTAATTTTAGGATTAGGATGAGCATAAGTATGTGTAGGTGCTTTAATAACATTATATCATTATATTAACATGTCATTGACTAAGCCCTTTTTTATACAAATTAACTAAAGCATCACCCATTGCAATACTGTACTGTATGGGACATCTTACACAGCAGTTAGAAGCAGACCCTTACTGGTAATAATCCAGTACTGTAATGCACTGTAAATAAGGGCCTTGTGAGATTAGTACTAGTTTATCGTTTGCAGACATTTCGAAGGTTATTCTTTTAAGAAGAAAATGGGAACACCCCAATAAGAGTGCCGAGCAGAGTCCTCCAATGCACCTAAAACAAAGAAATCGCAAGCTCTCTTTATTCTACCTGCAGAGTTTATTTGGCCTGAGTGGCCAGAAGAATGAGAAATAACGTTCTAGCTTCCATATTGTAAATGGGCCAAGGTTGCATCCAACCGCTTATAAAATGAAAAGAAACCTTCTTTAGCTGAAACTTAATACAAGCTTACGTCCTGCGGCTCCAGCGCTTCTGCGCGGTCTTTTCATTTTAGTGCCGACACCGACGGCATACTTAAAGCACAGCTCACATTTCTAACATTCATAACATGACTTTGACTTTCAAACAGCTCCTAGGTGGGCCCTGTGTCTTCTGGTTTATGATTCAAGGCAGGATGTCTATTAAATAATTAAGTTCAAGCAGGGAGCTGCGTCAGCATGCGTCGGCTGCAAAGGAACAAGTGAAGGTTTAGGTGCGACACCTGAAGAAGGCTCCACAGCCGAAACGCTTCTTTCCTTCTCTTTTCAGCATGGAACACATCTTCACTCGTTCCTATTAAATAATTAGCCTAATTGCCTCGTTAGCCACGTGAAGGATGACAGCTGCCGACTCAAAAACGCTCACTTCATTCAAGCTCTCCAGGTACTGCTGTAAAACACCTCAAGAGTCTGGTCAGAAGTGCTAAAATGCTGCATTTTATTAAACAAGCAACTCAGAGTTTGGGGAGAACAAAAAGCAGAAGGCACTCCTGGACCTTGGAGGAACTGAGTTTGAGACCCCCCCCCACCCCAGTTTATAAATATAACAAAAGGTTTGTCTGAAAACTCCAAAACATGTTTCACAAAATGAAGCTGCTGTTATCTTCTCTGTAGAGAGGAAGTTCAAACAGAAATTGAGCTGCTTTTGTTTTTAGATGAATGCACTTGACTTGAGTGCCAAAGAAAGCAAGTCCTTGAAAAAAAACAATTTAAAAAAAACATGCCTGTTTGATTGTTATGTGTTAAGGCTGTGCCCTTGATCCCTTTGGGAGTCAGTCTAACGACTTATCTTCCACCACAGTGGAAGCCCATGCTTCTTTCTTTCTTCAAAAAAAATCAGACTCTTATTTGAACTCTGAGCCAATAATTAGAAATTTTAATTTTAAACTCCCAGGACTCTTTAAACAGTTTGCGGTTCTAGGGGCTTGCACATAGCACAGTTTTGTATGTCCTCTTCTTCAACAGAATGAGACCAGCTGGGTCTCTCTGTAAGCATAACGTGGTGCATTTTCACTTCTCCAGTCACCCCTGGCAAAGGGTAACAATGGACATGCACAGGTTAAAGCAGGTCTTAACGACAGTCTCTCCTCAAGGAACAGAGCTCAGATCCCGCATTCCAAAGGCACAGGACGAAACTAGTTATGCTGAGATAACCAACCTTCGAAACAGAAAGTGGAGGTGCCGCACTACACCAGTAGGTGGCGCCATTCACTCCGTCCCAGAATTTCCAAACCAGTTGCGCACAATGGTAACAGGGAACACTGTGCTGCAGTGGGGTACCGTCCTTCAGATGAGGCATTAAACCGAGGTCCTGGCTATTCTGTCGCTCAAGATCTCATGGCGCTGTTCACAAGAGCAGGGGTGTTAATTAGCCGGTGTCCTGGCTAATTTCCAGTCTAGACTTTGCACAGTCTGGCAACCCTAAAGCTCCCCCTTAATTCAACCGGCGAGAAAGATTCTCACTTTTCCACCTGGGAGAAGTGGGGGCTACTGGCATGTGTCACTCGGATGGCACCGCCACCTTCCCCACTGGAAACTGAGGTGGGTCCTCTCTTGTATGTAAAGCACAACGTAACTGGCAAGGAGTTATCTGGTTACCTATCACACTGCTCCTGCGAGCTGCCTTTTGTCAAACAGTCTCACTTGCATCTCATGCAGCATCGCGACCCTTAGAAAGGGTATTTATTAACAGGAGAGTTGGGCTCCCTGTTGTTTCACAGGTCAGGATTGCAGCGCTCCAGTGTCACAGCCTTGGCGATATCCATCTCAGCTTCCAGTTTTTTTTTTTTAACGCGGCTTGCAGCATACCTCAAAGCGAATCTGAAATGTTGTGCTGGGTTTCAAGAGGTTATCTGGAAATCCAGACACCCAAGACCCCAATTGCCACCGCCCAGCCTTATAAAATAATTCCTTAAGTCCTTCAAATACTTTAATTCTAATTTTTGGCTCACTTTTGAAATTATCTTTCAACGTATCCTTACTACCACCATATGCCCTCACTTTGCTTGAACATAATCTGTTCCATTCAAATCGAGCAAGGAATGAGTTGAACTGCCAAATACTAAATCACACTAAATCTCAACAGGATCGCGCCAGATCATTTATACAAATCAACCAGCAGTTTGTTAACCAGCAAACAGAAACCACCACTGTAGGCCATCAGCTACAACAACACAATCTATTTCACCTCACAGTGACCCTACTGACAGAGGGTACATTATATACATTATATATAGCACATTCTACACAGTACTAAGTACTGACAAAAAAAAAATAAGTTTGAAATTTTGTAATCTATGTGGATCAACTCCCTGGGGCACTGACAAATGAAGCACTAGATCTGATACAGCAGCTGTCAGACAATGAATTTGAAGACTAAAAAAAAAAAAAATTTCAGGCATTCAAAACAATTGTGCCAGGACTATTTAAAAGGGCTTGTTTTCCTCAAACAAACTATTTTTTATTTTACTGTTTTGATTTACTCAGCTTTCCAGGTCGCAGTTTCAGAAGAGTGCATTAGGCTATAGCCATGTGGCTTCCCTACCTAATTCACACTAATTCACAAAACAGGTATATTTTCAACATAATAGCTATTACTTGCTGACTTTACGGGGCAGTAACACTGCCAGGTCTGCAGCAGAACGAGGGTGGTCAAGGAGACTGTCACGGTTCACAGGGGAGGACACTGACTCAAATGGGCAGGCTGGGACTCTACCAGCTGCAGCACACTTTTCCAAAGGCTGTACATACCTGCACAAGTCCCGCAGGCCGCACAAAACAGAGGGGCGCTAATTGCAATTGCAATGGCTGTAAAGCACTCTCCATCATAATACCAGAACGAAATGAGGCTGAACTGGCGATTGATCGATTTCGGCCCACCGGGATTTAGACAATATACGCTCCTTCTACGCAGAGCGGCTTTTTTTTTTTTTTTTTTTAGTGGCCTATGCAGAAGTGCCCAGTTTCAGCTGGAAAATGAAAAAAGAAGCCTCTGCAGGTGCTGATCATCCTCACCGTTCTTGAAAACTGTACCGATTCGGATAATGTGATCCCTGGGCATCACGGTCTCCAACACAACGGCTCAGCCGTCTTCGGCAAACACGCCTCACACTGCGCACGTTGCATCACCCACATATGAGCCCAGGGAACTGTGGCTAATAAACCCGTACTCCCCAAGAGTCTTTACCCTGTGCAGCCTCACCCAGTGCCTCCACAGCCTTTCGTCCAACCATCAGGTATCAAAATCTACGCCGTGCAGAATGCAGTACGGAGTTGAAGGGAGTGGCTCCCTGTCAAGGAAAGGCTAGACGGTATTTGTCAGCGCAGAACAGGCAAGCTAGAAGGCTCTGCCCCTTGGATAAGGAGAGGCAGAGCAGACTCGTGACCTTCAAGGCCAAGAGGACTGGGCCTCGAACCAGGCAACAACAAATCAGAGCCAGGGGTATAAACGAACGGCTCGCAGGGTGGCACTTGAAAACTGTTGCAACAGGCCACATGCAGTTAAGCAATGTAATAATTATAATAATTATAATAATTGCTTACACTTATATAGCGCTTTTCTGGACACTCCACTCAAAGCGCTTTACAGGTAATGGGGCTCCCCTCCACCACCACCAGTGTGCAGCCCCACCTGGGTGATGCGACGGCAGCCATAGTGCGCCAGTACGCTCACCACACACCAGCTCTCAGTGGGGAGGAGAGCAGAGTATTGAAGCCAATTCATAGATTGTACTCCGCTGATGACCCATGGTGCTCAGCCAATATTCCCCAAAGTCCTTGCATGAGGATTTTTGCTTTAGATTCCGTTATTCTACTGTTACACACTACAGCACATCAAAAATGGGTTTACCACACAGGTAAACCACACAGGTAATGCGCTCCTAAAATCTACCAAAAACACAAAAAGAAAAAAACATGGAAATGAATAAGCCAACAAAAAGATGTTAAACAAGCAAAAAAAAAAAAAAAGAAAGTCTTGACAAAAAACGACAGCCTGGCTGCAACGGGAAGAAAAAGTATCCTAGTAATTCCCAACTTTAAGAATAACTCGTCCGAGGAAAAATTAAGGTAAAGGACGAAATTTTGAAACCGTTCCAACTCCTCGCCGACACTTTTATTTTCCAATGCCGAAAGAAATTAAAAGCAGTCAGTCATGTCAAGTACCGCAGATTAGGTCAGGGATCTCCTCCTGGTAGCCATGGAAACGCAAGAGCTACAAGAGGATTTCATGTGTCGTCCTCAGCTGCTGAAAGCAATATCAGATTGCGCGAGAGACGGAAAGTGAATAAAGACTTCAACCCATACACAAACCCACCCGGAGTAATTATACATCACAGGAAAGCAAGGCTAAGCACACATACTGTACACACACCCAACTCTGCGCTGAGCGGACCCTGCCTGTGGGGAAAGCACGCTTCGAAACCACTCTGCCAGATACCTTCATGGGGGGATTCACTCTTTTTAGTCAATGCATCTAAAACTCGATTAGAAAAAACTACATTGGACATTTCACTAATTAAACCACCCCCCCCCACACACAAATTTCTATCCTGCAAAATTAGAGATGCAATAAGGGCATCACTGACACCTGAGGAGGTTTTTGTACTTAAATGAAATTAAGCTGCTGCGTTCAATGTCAGAAGTGTGGTTCATGGACTTAACTCTCCACAGCATTAAAATTCAAGTTATAATGACTTCACAGTTTAAAAAAAAAAAAGAAGTTTTAAGCCCCGAAAAGACAGCAACAGGCTTTTGGGCCTCGATGCATCGAGGCCCCTTCTAGATCAGATCACTTCAACGGCATTGAAGATGTAACGCGTTACTACAATATAAGCATCTAATCATAAATATGTGTCAAAATCATCTACAGCCTTAACAAAATAATGCAGTTTTAATGGCACAAAGGTTTTTGGTGAAGTATTACATCATGCAATAATTTCCCCCGCACTCGAGTAAATAACTGCTAGTGTGTAGGTGTCTCAGAAACATCTCTGGAGTACAATATATCTGGCACAGTCCCCAAGCCAATCACAGTAAGAAATCAGACTATGCATTGTAAATGCAGCGTCTGACAGCTGTAGAATCAGATGTATTGTACTGAACCACTACAGCCTGCCACGACTGTAGTGTGCCTTAGTACCAATGCCTTCAGAACTGCAAAACGTGCTTATATAGAAAAGTTCAGAGCATCTGAACAAATCTCCATGTCTTCCTCTGCCTCATCAGCAGTGAACTATAAATAATTAAGTCCCCAACCACAATAATGGATTCAGCCCTGTCAAATCCAGGCTCACTGCAGATCTCGCCTGTCTGAAAGCTTCTGTCTACCGAGTTTCATTAGAATCAATTTCCTGTCATTGCAGCTCCACAAAGAGGGACGTATAATTCATGTTCTTCCCCCTTGCCGAAAGGTTAACTGCCTCCAGCGGCCCTCTTCACGAAGGCGACAGCGACAGACGCCAGCGCGCATCACAGGCCGCGCCAGCAACACCTCCGAAAAAGGACACGTCACCGCTATCGCCCCAAATGCCAATTAGGAGGAGATGGCAAAACAGGCCGCCTGCCTGGGATCAATTTCCTCCCAGTGTTGTACAAGGACGTGCATATATTACCAGGGTAATGAGGAAGGCCTGGCCTGAAAGCTACTGTGACGCCACTAGCTATGCAGATTTCCAACCATTTGTATTTTGCATAGCACCTTCACAGAGGCTGCATATGACCTTATAATCACAATTTATAATCCATTCTGATACTTTTTCCGCATGGCATGCGAACACCGATCAACACCCAACCCTGACGCATGCTATGACTGCTGCTGACGCACGTCTTGGGTATTATGATGAAGTCTTATGTACCTGCCGTGTCTTCCAGGACAATGGTCAGAAATGAGTGCTCTGCTCTCCACATAAGACCAAATTCAAATACAGCCCTGCCAAAAGGAAAAGAAGGAACATCTACAAACATAATGTACAATAGGCTGACATTTCTGAGATTTTGAGATTACCTGTATCACCGTGTCAAACTCAAGACAGTAACACCTGCGTGAAATACAACACAGCTACACAACTGGCTGAGATAAGCAAAAACGAGCAAACCATGAATTGCTTTTTCCTCAGTCGTCTCCATGCTGTTCTTTCCTATTCAGATTATTTGCCAAAAAAGGGCTATAAAGAGACTGGCTACTCTTGACAGACATACACAGCCAGACGGGTAATACCCACTGGCTGTTGCAGACGATTAACAACTCAAGTCACCGCTCTCCAGAGGATGAAGCAGTAGAATCCGGTTGTTTCACAAAAACTGCCAGATAAATTAAAGGCAATACAGAAAAGTAAATGAATACATCCATGCAGCATGACTACCACTGCAGTTAGGATTATTCGTAATGGATAGCTGTTCTGTTATTACCGCAAAAACTGTAAACCTACGCCAACTGAGAAACTACACCTGAGATAGGCAGCCTTGGAGCCGCAGTCCTGCTGATCAGGGTTATAGCTTTGGTTTCATGAGGCACAGGTGCTGCAGTACATGACCATGGGAACCCAAAGCCATCACAAAGTTGTAAAGAGCATTTTCATTTTTAGCACAAAAGGCTTGCGAGCACAGCTTAAAAAAATATTAATAAATTGGGATGAAGCTAGAAGGCCTGTCATTTCGAAGTGCAGGATCTTGAAATGGTGCTTTTACGGTCATTTCCGTCAGCAAAAGGTTTATGAATTCCAGGTGGGAATGGACTAACGAGCTAAGAAATCGGAGGGTTTTTGTTACTTGTCAGGTTTCTATTTCGATTGCCGAAAGCTTGACCTATTCTTCCTCTTGCCGTCGCTCTTAATAGACGCCATCCATCCGTTATCAGAACACTCTGGGAAGGCCAGTAACAAGATGGAGCCGACGCTGGAAGCAGAGGGCACACGGAACGGTGAATGGACCGACGAAACTTTATGGACGCAGCAAAAACCTACGCATGAACACGGAGAGAGCACACAGCATAAAGACACAGACCACCAGAAAACTAATCATTTATTACCAACGTGACAGCTGGTTCGCAGAGACAGTAGATCCCTTGTCTCTTTCTGGAGACGAGCAGACACATGTTCTGCCTGGTGCTAAAGCCAAGTGTTTCACAATAGCATTCATCTCGCAATACAGAAGGGGGCTGGAGCTCCACGTAGGAAGTCCACGTACACCAAGGGCACTCGTGTCCTTTTCCGTTCATGCCGCAGGTTTCAGCAGCCAGGCCGGTACACCACACAAAACAAGGTGGTCCCTTCGCCAGTTCCTCTTAAAGAACCATGACCTTCTTTTAATCTCCCCCCTTGGAGATGCGTAGATTCATAACAGCCCATCTTCTCATGAATATAAGCCTATGCTCACCGGGAGAAGGGAAAAGGCAAAAAGACAGCATATAGCCCGACTGGCAATAAACATTGGGGCCTTAACTTAAGAGCAGTGATACCTGCCAGAATATTATTTAAGAATGAAAAAAAACTGCTAGACCAATACATTAACTCAAGCAGTTTAGTTTAGACAATAAAGGGCTTTTTTCTTTTACTGTTACGGGTATTATTCATTCAGACGGTGACGCCGGAGAAGATGAGGATGGGGAAGAGTGCAAACTGTGAGATGCAGAGTCATCACTGACATCACTGGGCACGATGTGATTCAGCGGTTTGCAGCTCCCGGGCCTCGTGGGACGGCTAACAGCCTGGCTTTGTATTTCAGCCTGTCCACGCAGACTTGAAGTAAGTCTGCGGCGCTGTCAAGTGCAACAGAAAAAAAAGGGGGTCTGGGCTTCAAGAGGGCACCCTGCATGCACTGCAGGACGAGACTTCTCAACCGGTGCGATCCGAAGCCGACCCCGATTTCCTGTGACCCACAACAGCCATGCCTCACCTGGCTCAACAAGCACCCCCTTAGCAAACCTCCCTGCGTGTGCGAAGTCTTAAAAGCTCAATGCCTGAAATGGCAAAAGTTGGCAAGTTACCCTGCCAGATCACTACACGGATTAAAAAAAGAAAGAGAACACGGTCAAGAAACAAAATGACAGCATGGAACTCTTGTGATACATTTACATACATGCCGATTGCAGTTCACATTTTTCTAAAGGACACAGTCTTTATTATTCTGAAGCGCGTGAGGCGAAGGAGGACAGAGCCTCCGCACTGCTGCTCTCCCACCTGGCTGCCCAGGCGCGTCAGGAGTCACCGTGGTGGACGCAGGGAGGAACGCAGCCGTCCAGAAGGATGTGGCTGAAGGGCAGGGTGCGTGTGTGTGTGTGTGTGTGTGTGTGTGCGTGCACACGCGCGTCTGTGCGTGCGTTTGCAGAACCGAGAGGCGCAGGGCGCAGAGACGGGCTCCTCTTACCTTGAGCGAGTCGAAGCAGGCGATGACTCGCCCGTTCTCCACGTGGCAGCTCCGCGACGGGTGGGCGAATTTGCACTCGGCGTCCGAGCGGGAGCAGGTGCCCCTCTGAAATTCCCGGCAAACTTCCAGCGTCAGCCATTTTGTGTCACGGCCCATGGCTACATTCACAGCCATAGTACGGGACTGCAGTCGCAGGCGCTGCCCCAAGAGCAGGGAGGGGACCGAATCGATGAGCCCCCCTCTCGACAAGCCAGGAAAGCCAAAAATACTGTCAGGTTAAAAAAAAAAAAAAAACAGCAAAGTCTTTCAGAAGAAATGACCTGTTGCCTGTGTTCACACTTTGGTTAAAAAAATATATAGATTGTTCCTCTTCTGAAATGCGTGCTGTATCCCAGTTCTACTGGTCACAGATAAAATCTCCCGAGAGGATTAAAACGCAGAGCCCAGCTCTTTCGAAAAAGTGCATCCGGGGAAAGTTACGGCAGAGTCACTCCCACATGCTCTGTGGAGGAGCTGGGGTGGTTCTGGGATCAAGGCCCCCCCCTCCCCACCTTGATAACCCTGGTGACAGAGAGGGAAAGAACAAGGAGGGTTAATAAAACCCCCGGCTTCCCTGTCCCAGCAGTGCGGTCTTCCTCCTCGTGTCTGTGTGCCCGACTGGCTGGCCGGAGGACTGTCTGGGGCCCGGACGACCAGGAGTCTCTCCGAATCTCCTCTAGATCTTTTTTTACTGTCTTCCAGTTGGTTTTTTTTTTTAACCCACAAAAACTCCCTTAGCGGAATCGCGTCCAAAAACACCGAAACCAAAAATAAATCCCAGAAAAAGCAGGGCTGGCGTGCTGGAGAGGAGTGGGGTGGGGGGTTGTCGGGAGTGGTTAAAGGTTGGGAATAGGGAGTGCTACGACAACAGCCAAAAACAACTTTGTTCTCCTTCCCGGTAGGAGAATCGGGGGGGAAAAAATATATATTTATATTTTTTTAAATGATCAATAACAACAGCAAAAAAAAAAAGAGATGAGGCAGTCCCGTAAGAATTATTATTTTTTAAAAAGTCTTCCAACGCTGGATTCTGGATTCTGCAGAAGGAGGAGAATAGAAGCCAGAGGGAGAAGGGATGACTTCTCTGTCTGGCCGAGAAGATGGTTGCAAAACGAGGCCAAATTCTCCAACTGAACACAAACACACAGAGGGGGAAAAAAAAGGTACTAAAAATTGGAAGGCCAGGAGAGACGGGAGAGCTGTATGGCGCAGGCAGTTGCGACTGTTGCCGTTTTTGGAGAAGGCACTTCTTTTTTTTTTTCTTTCTTCTGACTTTCTCTCTTCCGATTTTTCCCTTTTTGTTTTCCCGTCAGCAATCTGTTGTGGAAAGACAACGAATAGTGTAAAAAAAAAAATCAATCAAAACAGGCCCTGGCAGCAGTCAGGTCGTTTCAGGCAACTACGGATCGGCGGCAAAGGTCCACAAAGAAAGATAACATTTTACAGATACAGAGCGACAGAGAGAGAGAGAGAGAGAGAGAGAGAGAGAGAAAGGCAAGAGAAGTAAAAAGATGAAGTGAAGCAGGAGAAAGAGAGAGAGAGAGCAGCAGCAGCAGACGGGCATGCAGGCAGGGAAGTCGGCTTCTCGGTAGTTTGAGCCTCCCTGTAGCACGTCCCTGGAGCAGATGAGGCTGGCTGTGCTGCAGACTACGCTGTAGACCTGTTATCTAAAGTAGAAGCAGGAAAGCCCCCGGTCCAGGCGGCAGTACAGAGCTGGCGGCTCACGGGAGTCTGCAGCCATTGTAGAGGTTTGGGGGGGGGGGGGAAAGAAAGAAGAAAAAGAGAGAAAGGGCATTTCTCCACATGCAGCTGCTGCTGCGCATGGTACGCGTCTGTAGCCAATCAGAAGCTCCATTGCAGAGAGCGTCTGGGCAGAGGGACCAATCAACGGGGTCGTCTCATATCGATCTTTTTTTTTCTCCCTCTGGCAGACACTCTCATTGCTATGCCCGCTGCACGGAAAAAAAATGCGCCTGACGCTTCAGACTTCTCTCTCTCTCTGTGTGTCTCTCTCTCTGGTGCATTAGAGAAATATCTATGCAACTCAGCTTGTAATGGGGCTTCACTGCAGACACTGTGTCATTGAAACGGAGGCGAAGGGATGGGTCGAGTTGTAATACTGCTTTAGCTGATAGTGCCTGGAAGAACTCTTGAATGAGAGTAATACAGCAGTGGAGAGGAGATTCAGAACAAAGTAATATGGGAAGAAGGGAGGAGGGGGGTGACAGAGGAAGGGAATGATTAAGGGAGCCAGACAGTGGGAGACTGGGTGGGGAAAAGGACAGAAGAGGCAGACAGAGAGGATGTCAGAGACACTGGCGAGGGGGGGCTGGGGGGTGGGGGATGGCTGGGGTGGAGATGTTAGCTCAGGTGAGAGCTACTGGAAAGTAGAGGGCAAAATTCATCACCTGTGAAACAACAGCTACCAATTTGTTTTTAAATGTTGGGAGAAAGAAAGGAAAAGATAAACAAGCAAAACATTGCAAAATGCACAATCCAAGGGTATAAACAGGACACGCAAGAAGCAGAGCCGTGCAGGAAGGTGGCATCTGACCCAGACAGATCTGCCCCCAGAGCAGGGAGCAGAGAGATGCACTAGATGCCCCAAGGTAGCACTGCAGTAAAGGGAGGGTGGAATTAGATACAACACCCAGCCCACTTTCAGACACTGAAACAAAGGCATGCACTGGGAGAAGTAAAAAAAAAAAGGAGAAGCAAGAACGACCAGCTTTTTTGGCCCTCCTGATCAATAGAGATCGTCTCATGGGAGCCACAGTGTCATCACCACCGCATCAGACCAGAGACTGGAATTTGAAACACATAGGAATATAATAAATCACT
Organism: Atractosteus spatula; assembly: GCF_055471065.1. Classification (NCBI taxonomy): domain Eukaryota; kingdom Metazoa; phylum Chordata; class Actinopteri; order Semionotiformes; family Lepisosteidae; genus Atractosteus; species Atractosteus spatula. The sequence continues at coordinate 50,043,004 of NC_142714.1, forward strand.
TCAATATGCATGAACAAGAAGGGCCTAAAAGATCTCCATGCAGCTTCCATATAATCCTGACACAACCAGTCTGATCACCACCCCCCTCCCCCAAGTCAGCACTTCTGCTAAACCAGAGCACAACCATGATCTGCAATCTCATCACAGCTATGGGTTTTACAGCCTGACCCCGCAAGATTTGAGATTCGGAGAGTGTGTGTGTGTGTGTGTGTGTGTGTTGTGTGTGGGAGAAAGGCTGAGCATGTGTGTGTGTGGGTGTGAGTTCGTGTCTGTGAGAGACAGAGCGCGTGTAGGTGCATTTGCTTCTGTTCCTGTGTAAACAGCTACAAAAATCTGGATCATGCAAAGCGCAGAGAAAAGGGAGGGGTGATAAACACAAAAGAAAAGAGAAACACAAAGATGTGTTGTTTTTTTTACAAATTACAGAATTTGAAGTCTGAAGATGCGCACTCAACAGCAGAGAAAATGAGCGATTTCCTGCTGAAAACCTATACAAACAGCACTAGTTGCAGTGTTACTAAATCAAATTGTCTATGTTTTGCAGGCTTTTTATTTTTAAATCCAAATAATTTATGCAAAATTGTACTGTATTTGCTTTCACAGGTCCCAAACCATAACCACACATGGATGATTTAATGCTATAATACAGAAGGCAATTTAGTCCTTCTCTCCAGTGGCGTAGAATTAAGGTCTATTTAGATTTAAGGAGAAGGCTGGAAATATTCAACACTCCCTCTGTGCACTACTGAATGTGCCTTTCCAAAAAAGCAGTTTTACTTATGTTAATCTCAAGGTAAGATTAATGCTTCTGACAGAGTTATTGCTAGGCCCACTGATTGGTTGGGACTGGGGAGGACAGAAGCAGTGGGTACCATGGAGACTCCAAAGAAAACCTGGATAACACTGGCTCATAATGATGCCGCTGATGGCTGGTCCTTCACCACTTATAATCATCAGTGTCACCACCCTCTTAACCTCAGCAGAAGGTCAAGCAAGCAAGGCTGGACCCGGTCAGCACCGGGATGAGGGACCTCAAACGAAAAAGCAGACTGTTGCTGTTGCAGGACCAGTAGGTGGCTCTCGCCCCTCAAACAGTTTTCAAACTAATGTGACTGAGGACACAGCACTTTAGGAAGCAGTTTTATTTGCCCTAGCAGACGGCGTATGCTAGTAGCTACTGCCTGCTATGAGGAAGCCTAAAGACAGGGTAACATTTTTTATTCGGTTCTGTGACGGGGAAAGTAGCTTGGTTCAACACTACTGCAAGTTAACCGAATTGGACATTTTTTCTACAAAGTGGCGCTCACCCTCACATTCCAGTCAATAATGCTAATTTACATAAAGTTATATGAATTACAAACATGTTCTAGTGAATACACAAAGAATTATCCGTAACACTCCCAATCTTGAAGAAAATCATAATCATAAATCATCTTTTAATCATAAACAAAAATGAAAGGATATGCACGAACAAAACAAAATATACATGAGAATATCATATCGTAGGAAGTGTACAATCTGACAACATGAACCTCAAACAGAATTTCCAAAATAATGTCCCAGTATGGCAACTTAGGTCCCGACTACCAGGTTATTAGAGATCCCATGTTACCTTTCATAACAGCAGGGTCATTGTACCTGATGTCCTGGCTAAATTCCACTCTGGGCTTGTACAGTTGGATCTACAGGACCTAAAGTCCCCCCTTAATTCAGCTGATGAAGCAATTGCTCACTTCTCCACCTGATCTGCTGTGCAATGGGGCTGCAGGTGTGTAATTCCTGCCAGATGGGGGCCATGCTTCTGCACTGGATGTAGTGGGTCTCCTATAGGAAAGGCAATTCTGGGACACTCTGGGATGAAAACCTCCGGCATAAAACCGCACACCAAAACCCATCCCACCTGCTGGTGCCAAAGAAAGCAAAACGTATTCTAGAACAATACTGCAAAGCGAAGTACTCTTATACCATTGAGCAGCCTCAAATTATAAGCCTGAGAGAATGCACACCTGCTGTGCAAGGTCACCGGATGCGATCTTGGACTCCTGATATGCAGTCCTTGGCAAAGCAGGCGGCGCAGTGCTGCTGACAGTGTCTCTACGGCTCTCAACACAGCCCAGCTCCTGCTTCATTTACAACAGCAACAAGCAGGAGCTATGATGTGGTCGGTCCCTCTGTTCCTAGTTCTTGATTCAGGTGATACCAACCTAGGGATTATGCAACTGGACAGCGCTTCAAAAAGGGGGGGGGGGATAATTACAGTCCTGCAAATCATGCACTCAGTTCCAGGGGATGGGCTAGAAACAGTATTCAGCAACCCATGACTGTTAGCCTAAACTCGAGTACCTGGATCTGCAGGAGAAGTGAAAGCCAGGCTTTCCTGCGGGCTTCTGTCAGAACCCAAGTGATTAAATAAATAAGAAAGGGGAATTTTACACTTAGCTGCCCCTGTTTAATAAACATTAACCACCACACACAAGCTTCTGGATTAGCTCATTTAATTCACTTGTAATGGCGCTAGCGCTTCAATAAATCAGCCTGCGTCTTTCCATCTCCATCCGCGTCTGAACTTTTCGGGTTTCGAAACTGCCTCCTCAGCTGCAGCCCCGGCGATTGACGCCGCACACGAATCTCCCCGGTTTAAAGCGCCTCGCCATTTGTCAGCCCGTGCGAGCATTACAGCGCATTCACGCGCGGCCGAGAGCAAGCAGGAGGAGGGCTGTGATCTATGTATACCTGGAACCCTGGAGAGAGCACGATACAGGATTCCATGGCATTTCCATACTGATTTGCATTAGAATCCCCCCTGCATTCAGGAGACATGACATGCACTGTAGCCGAGTTAACCACTCCTGCATCTCGGGCAAAGAATTCGGGCCCCGGAGGAAGCGCTCTCACTGCACAGGGGCGGGCCAACGCATCACCGCTATCCCCCCCTCCCCAGCCACCCGACACAAAACAAAACCCCTCATAACCCCCCCTGCCCCGCCACCACCACCACCAGTCTCTCTCAGCTGTGCTCCCTTCTGCGTTTCTACATACGGGACCCCTAAAATACAGAGAGCCAGAACAGGCTTTAGCTGCATCAGCAGCAATCCAAGTCTCCGCCACCCACCCACCTCCCCCCTCCCCTCCAGCGCCAGGAGTCAAAAGTTCCTTGTAAATAATGTCAAGGCAGGCCAGGATCCATTGCAGTGTGTGAGCTGAGGCTAAATGCCTACGGCTTCCAGCCTGGCTCAGCACAAGACTGGCACGTAGGCGCTATCACTCCTATGTGAGAAAGGGGCAGACTGTGGGTTTTTTTTTTTAACTCAGCATGATATTTAGAGCTAGGCGTTTCAATCACCTGTGCTGGTATAGAAACACTGTCCGTTTCTGCACTGAGCCCTCTGGAACCCGGTTGGAGCCAAAGCAAAACAATAAACTAATAAAGTAATGAAGGTCTGGAAAAAAAAGAACTTATGCATCACCTATCATCAAGAGGTGAACTGCCCCCTTTTTTACAAAAAAAACAGGAACTGCGTATAAAACTGATCTGAAAAAACTGATAAAACTGAGAAGTTTGAGTCCCACTTCTAAAAAATACCCCAGTACAGCATACCACCAGTGAAAAGAAACAACTTGTTTCCTGCAGTACCTATCAACGACAGTGCTGTAAAGTCTACGGCCCAGACAGACGGGGAGCAGACCCGACGCAGACCCAGACACGTGGCCGCGGAGGCAGCCGGAGCACGGCGTGAACATGTGTGCGCTCGGAGAACAGGCTCCTTGCAGTACACATTTCCAGCTGTCAGGAGGAATAAGGCCTGTCAGCCATCTCCGCTCCCGCAGTGGCAGCGCACTGCTGCAGGAGAGAAGTGGGTCACCCCCGCCGCCACGCGCAGTCTGGCGCTCGGCTCCCCGGGCTGCGGCAGTGACCCAGACCTGCAGCGTCCGACAGCCCTCCGCAGCCCTCGCTCTCTCTCCCCCTCCCTCCCGTTCGCCCCGTCCGCGCGCTGGCAAGGCAAACAAAGGGCACGCAGAGGTGGAGACGTGCTTCCAGACACCCCCCCGGTCCTGGCTCCGGGAGGCCAGCCTGGAGCTGCCGGCGGCTGCAGGCCCCCACCGAGGACAGGACCGCGGGATGAGCACCAGGACAGTGGATTTCCTCTGTGTGTGGGGGGGGGGGGGGGTCACCGACACACCACACACATGCGCCTGAGGAATACTGGTCCCCCAGTCCAGGGAAGAGCCGCACAACACAAACACATCAAGGACTTCGGGGAGCACGCACACCCGGGGCAAGAAAGTGAAAGTAATCACCACACGGCCATCTTTAAAACAGAGCACGAAACGCATACTCCTTAATGCATCTGCAAGGAAACCCACACAATATTCAGGCAAGTCAATAAGAAAGTAGACAGAAATATACATATACGGTATATATTAAGGACGCCCTTTTCTTCCAGAATCACAAGGTCAGCTTATCACCCCTTCTGTCTATACATAGAATTACACACCTCTGGCCTCCTTCTGTTAAGCAATAAATTTGATTAGAAAACGGCCTTGCAGCTGTTAATGCGCATCTTGGTTAACCAAAGAAAACTTTTCTCTGGGACGCCCTGCAGTGCATCATACTGCAGGGATAACCAAGCTCTGGGCCCTCAGTCCTCTCCGGGGCCTTATTTTCCTAACCGGATGAACTGTCCACTTAAGCGGCCTAAAGTCTCCGCCGTTTCCAGGCCACTGGCCACTCACGATTTAAAGATGCTAAGAAAACAGAGCTCGGCTCTGGCTCTCTAGTACCTAAAAGAACAGCAGCACCGATAAGAGCAAGCATCCAAGATCATAAAAACAACAATCCAGAAGATCTCCAAAAAAAACAGGACATACTGACGGCCCCAGGTCCTTCCAGAGGGAGACCAGACAAGACTCAGATTGAACCTGCCATCAGCGTACCTGGAACTACTCCTAGAGCAGGGGGCACAACTCCAGCCCCAGGGGGGTGGAGGCAGAAGGTGTCTGGTTTTCTTTCCACCTGGTCCCCTAACTTCCTCATTGAGCTCATTACTGTCCTAACTGGACAAGCTGAAGCCTCACCTTGTTCTTGGGAAGCTGGAGATTTAAAGGGACCTATGAGCCCTGCTGGACAGCGGCCCTTGAGGACTGGAGCTGGGCTGCCCCGTCCTGGGGGGACAGTTAACTGCAGAGGACAGACAGAGGAGTGACCTGCAACCAGACCGGCCGCCACAGGCCGACCCCCGACCCCCGACCCTCGACCCCCGCCTCTGCACAGGAAGAGCGCCATTCAGACAAGCACCTCTGCACCCGGCTCCACCCCACGGCAACTGGTACTTCAGGCCTCAAATGATCTGTGAATCCACAAAGGTCTCAAGGAGGGAGGGAAAATAAAACCATCATCTCTCCTAAAATTTACGTTATATTTTTGGTTGAGCCAAATATATAATTAAAAATGTAGGAATGCACTGAATCCTAAATGTTGTATGGTATGAATCATATCCTGACACAGGACATGAAGCACCGTATGGCAGCTTTCAACTGTGCCCGCAAACAAGTTACAGAAATGCAAATAATAAGGATTTAGATCCTATTTAGCATTTCAATTCCCACGGGAGCAAATGAAAATGCACCCCCCCCCACCCGTCACGAAGGTGTGCACAGTGCACAGTTGCTATGTACCGAAAAACCCTCATGCAGTTTGGTTGAGAGTTACAGAGTTTTGCCTTCCACTGCTGTATATAGATGGTGCTCACAGATAACGGGCTATTTATAAATACAGATATGTTTGACTTGCCCTCCTGTTTAAAGATTAACAGAAGGAGAAGTCTAATGATTCTAGAACATTCAGACAAACACGTCAGGCCCCCCCACCCCACCACCCCACCCCCAACCCCCACCCACCGCTCTCTCCAGGCCAATCAAGAGGCAGCTGGACTCCGGGCAGGAAGTGAGACTGAGACACCCCGCTCTGGCCTCACTGTAAATTAAGTCGGAGTGAAATCCCCTACTGACCAGCACTTCCTGACTAGTGCTTATTATTCTAACACGCCGCAGCGAAGATCGAGCTCTACGCCCTCGGCCAAAGCCAGCCCTGGCAAAAACCGTTGCCCGCCACTTTTCCACGCCGCGACCAAAATGGCGATCACAGCAACGCAGGTGACCCACTTGCTGGCCTTGTCAGCTGGCCTCACCAACAGGACCTTTTCGGCAGGACGAGTACTGTAACGAAGAGGAAATGTCACTTTGCTCTGCATGCAGACAGAGGGTACTAGAGGAGCTGCCAGACTTTAAATCCAGGTGTTGAAAGCCTGTTTGCCATACGCACCCAAAACAAAAATCCCACGCCGCAGCGCTCGCGCTGTGCAACCTCACTTGTACCATGGTGCCGTGGCCTTCATCCAACATGAAGACCCTTGGACAAAACGGGTGAGCTAGGTGCCAGGAGGCTCCAGGTTTGAGAATAAACGTTGCACAGTCCCACCACGTGTTACCCTGATCAATTTACTTCCCTGCTTCGTGCTCTGGCCTTCGAAAGATATTTAAAACTCAGGTCACTGACAGACTGACAGACTGACAGAGACTGCAAGCTATCTGCTAAATGACAAATGGTCGCTGGAGGAGCAGTTTGTATTGTTAGTAGGCAAAGGTGTATAACCAGTTTAGCACTAGAGACTAGAGTTTCTACAGCTCATTTTAATGTTGAGCTCCACTGAGAGAGCAGCTGTAACAGAAGGGGAAGAATACGATTAACAAAACCCGTTTCAGTTCCCCAATCAACAGCGCAAAAGAGGACTACAGCACTTCTGTAGAAGTAAGAAAATCACTAGCAAAGTGGTAACACTGGGCCATGAAGTCAAAACTGTAAGGTGCAGTGTACAGCAGTAAGGGCACAAGCAAGCTCTCTGGCGTTTGCTGAAATGAACAAAAAAAGCTGACAAGCCTTTTGCTCGACTGGGCGTTATAATAATAGGTTCATTCTCAGAGGCGGAAGAACTCTTAAAAGGGATACTTGAAATCACAACCGCAAGATTAGGCAGAAGGCAATCTTCTTTTTGTAAATCTCACCTCGAAGAATACAAACGTAACTTAACTAATTTTCTAGGTCACCTAACCTTTGAATATTTTCTTATAAGTCAAAGACGTCTGAAGCTTTGTACAAATATTGATTTTAATTGTTTCTGGGCTGAACCATATTAACAGAAATTGAGCTGACAAATGAACAATTTGGAGGTAAATAAAATATAACAAAACAACAGCTGACTCAAGACAGCATGCTAAATATAGTACTATTTTGACACGCTACGATGATACGAGTGTTTCTCCCCTTTCGGATAACGAATAATGCCTTCCAAGAACAAACTTCAATACTTCTTCCAAAAAAGAAAAAATTGTATCATGTAAAAACATGTACCTGCACTAAATTTTTAGATGACTGTTTCAGAGCACTGCCTTTTGCAGAAAGCGCCTGACAAAGATGGCTTCTTTCTGCACACCCAGCATATCCCCTACTGGCCTATCCTGGCCATGTTTGAACAAGCCTCTGGGGGCAAGACCAAGAGGTCAGTGCTGAGCTGGTTAACAGCGATTATACACATGGCAAATACAGACATGAACTTATTTAACCTGTTCTCTTGCTGTGTGCCAATACGCAGCCTGCACATGGAAAAAAAAAATATGCAGGATTTTTTTTTTTTAAATGTCACTTGCTCGTTCGGGAGTAGGCCTATTACAACGAGGTACGGAGGAGTTATTTAATCACTCGCAAAATCTGTCTCAAAAAAAGAGCAGACTTCTGACAGAGTCCACAGTGAAACACGATCACAAAGCCAACAGTGAAACAAAGTGGAAGCTGCAGGGAACTATGTTTAAAACCAACAACAGGAGGCACGTGTTTAGACAAAGGGTTGCAGGCGTCTGAAACAAACTATCCAGCCAGGCTGTCAAAGCTGACACCCTTACACTGAAGAAACAGCTGGGTGAGATCGTCAGATCGATGCGCTACGATAAACCAAATGATTTAGGCGACAGAAAGGCCTCCTCTCGTTTGTAAACTCTCACTTACTCTGGATTCACTTTCTCATTACAGGAGCCATGTCAAAGCATCAGTCCCTGTTCATAGACGTAGAATTCTTTTTTATTTTTATAAACAAAGCACCACAAACCACAAGAAAAAAAAATTCAAAAGAGATCTCATACAGTCTGCCACAAGCAGCTACTGCAGCTCTGTAAAAAAAAAAAGGGGAAAGGGGGTGTTTCTGTAATTCATACAGCATTGACCTTACGTCTTAAAAACCAAGTGAGCACAAATACTGTCTCCCTCTTCACAACACTTTCCCATCAATGTGAGAAGTTCCACTCCGTCCCCATCCAGCACATTTCTGGAAATGACTCAGAGTGAGTATGCCTTGAGCACATGAGACCGTGGAAAAAGAAATACAAGCTGAGAAAGAAAGAGGTTCCATGCAGTCCTTTCTCTGCTCTGTGAGGATGTAAATATCACTAGGAAGGTCTACATATTCTCAAAGTCTCTGCAGTCTAATTTCATCTGGGCCTGCCCTACTAAATAAAAAAAAATTAAAAAAACAGCCACACTGACACAATAGTCCCTTCTATTCGCTGAGCACCACAGCAGAACTATTACTGGACGAAAGGGGACTCTTCACTCTAACCCCTTGCATACAGGGAAAATCACACTACCGTTTGTCAATATATTTTACGAATCGATTCAGACCTAAGCGCTCAAGGAAGAAGGACAGAGCAGCACTGAGCTGGGAGAAAGAGCAGGGAAGGTTTGCCACTTAACAGCGCAGGGGAGTGGTGCTTCTGGGGAAAAAAGCTGAGTCTCCCACCATCACACTCTCACTCTGGGCTGGACACCTCTACAGTAGTAGCAATGGCCGCAGCCCCCACTACTAGCCCCCACTCTCTGCTTCTCTCTCTCTCTCTCCCTCACATCCTGCATGATGCTTCCGGTATGTAGCCAAAATATCCTTTTTTAAGGGTCTCGGAGCAACAGAAGGAAAGCACAACAAGGATAAACACTGTGCAATCCAAGAAAAAAAAAAAGCGCTCCCCTTTGTCCGCTTTTTTCAAGGCTGGTCAGTGCACGCGCGCCAGCAGAACTCCCTGGGAGCCACGAGACGGAGCAAACTCTACGCCCGAAACGAGCCCGGAGAAACAGGCGAGCTGTGGCGCACCCACTTCCGCCTACTCCCCGCAGAGTGAGCGGGGAAAGGAAGCATCTTCCCCATGGCCAAACGCATGGCTGAGAACACACCGGCGTCCGACGAGGGAGAGGGGGAAAGGAAGCATGGAAAAGCACAGGGAAAATCCCGAGAAAGAGAGAGATAGGGGTCGGGTGGGGGGGGGCGGAGAGAGAGAGAGAGCTAGGAAAGCCGAGCACAGGACAGTGCGACAGAGAAAGACTGGAATTTCTGTAATCCTTTTACCTCATGCAACTGTCGGTGCCCGTGTCCCATTCATAAGAAGCCACAGACCATGCTGGGATGCAGCAGGAAGGGAGCCCAGAGTAGCAACAGCTGCAGCGCCTCTCTCGTGCTTATTCCCCTATCGCCCAGCTCGAGCTCATCTGCCTGCACACTCAGACGCGCGCAGAAAAAAGCTTCATCCTCTCCCTCCTCGACTGCGGTACTGTGTTTTACACCTACCGTGTGCGTGGAAAAATTCAAAAGAGAAAGCACACACGCGCGCGCGCGCGCACGCACGCACATACACAGACACGCGCGCGCACGCACGCTCACGTTCAGAAGTTTTCTTTTAAAAAAAAAAATCACAGCCACACCCACTCCGGGGGCTTGCGAAAGGTAATGACTGCTAGTGCCGCCAGCCAGTCATTTGCTCAGATGTGCCGCCAAAATACCGGGCACAGTCTAGGGGGGAAGGCCCGCCTCCCAAACAGGATGACAAGGCTGAGCAGCCAGAAGGTTAGAGGAGGCTTGCTCACTCTCTCTCCGACTCTCTCTCCTTGCTAATGATCACCGCACTGCGCCTGCTCGTCTCTCCCGCTCTCATGCACAGACACCTTCCTTCCAGCACCAGCGCAGGCCCCCACCACGCAGCCCACAGTGCAAAGACGCCTACACACCCTCTCTTTCACTCCCTCGCGCACGCACACACGCACGCACGCACACACACACACACTCAGGATGACACTTTCACTCCCCTCCCACTCAAACAGACTCCATGCCTATACAAACGCCTTTCAAAAAACATCTTAACATGCTGATCATACATGCATGAACAAAAACAAAAACAACAGAAGTTAATCTTCGAAGAAATGTCGTACACACACGAACACCAGCGATTCTCTGCCCTTCCAAGCTGCAAGCTAAACCAACAGGGCCTTACGTTTTGAGGAAGTCACTCTGTCTTTAAACTATGCCCTCCATATTCCATGTGATTTTCCATTTTAGTAAAAAAAACAACAAACCTGTCCTTCCTATTTCATCCAATACACATCCACAAGTTTATGCTGCAATGGATAAAGCATCATACTTATTTCAATCTTTTGTGAAAATTTCACAGTGGAAAATAACTATTGCAAAGCCAGCTCATCCTTCAAGGGTGCAATAGGCTGTGCACAGGAAGTGTTCAAATGCTTAAGATATAAACATGACTGAAAAATATAGCATTAATCAAAAGTAGCACCGTTTTCACAACGTTACAAGGCAGAGAAATACTGTAACCTCAAGGGTAATGTGTTCTTTAGACCACTGCTTGCATGCATTTCTTTTTTCAGGAATCATGCTAAAATCTGCACTCACCTGTGCAGAGTAAAACTAAATGCAACACATTAGATTAATGCAGTAGCACAGAAAGCAGGCAGACGGTTGGCCTCAGGCTTAAGGTGGGTTTACAGTAATCTGGGTCTCACCCGTACTCACGCAGATGTTGAAGGTGACATCCCAATGCAGGGGTTCAGACACAATGACATCTCTTTTGGGGCCTCACCAAAGCCACAACAGATATCACGCAGAGGAAGGGGGATGTGAGGGTGTGTGCCCCAATACTCCAGTCGCACATCTATTTTTTCTTAATTCAGTAAAACAGCGTGCAATATTATTGCAGCACTATCCACCCCCATTTTTTAGTAAAGACATGAAGTGTATTTGTACAGAGTACTGATAATGGGGCTTATTATGCAACACTGCAGCTCCGCAACCATTTGTAGCAAAGATGCTTGTGTTTTTAAAAGCTGTAACAGGTTCTGTTTAAGTCAGACACTGTTGCGGCCAGCTGGCAGAGAAGTGACCACGCAGCAACTCTAACGGTAACCAAAAATAAAAGTGTGTCCATGCATAACCATAGCCACTGGGCACAGCAACGCTCCTGCGATATCGCGTTTTATCTTTACCAGGCTAGAAAAAAATGGCTTGGAAAGTTCAGAGTCCATGATCACAGAGCATGCACAGCACACAGGCTCCCTGCACCCTTAACCTTTCCAGCTCATTTTCAACACTTTACTGACGGACACCATGCCATATGCATTTGTTATTTCTGTACAATGCCAAGGACTATAGCTGTACACGCCTCTCTCCCTTGTCTGCGCAATTTCATTGGACGCACAGGTGCCGAGTGTGTGTGCTCAGGGGCCTCTCTGCTGCTCCCACCTGTGTGTCTAGAGCCTGCATTACCCCTCTATTTCCTCTTTTTGTCTACATTGCTTATATACACAGTGCCTGCTTTTCTGTGTGTTTGCTGCCTACTTCCTGGACCCGAATGTGTTTGCGTTTAGCTTCCCTCTCTCTCTTTTTTTTTTCTGGCCAGGAAAGTGAAAGTGCAGATAAGAGAAGTCAGGGGTTTCAGCAGCAGACACATGCTTTGCTTCACAGAGGGGAGGGGGAGGGGGAGGGGAGGGGGGGGGCTGGGTATCTGCACGAACAGCTTGCCGAGTGTGCCACCAGCTCATGCTCACTCTCACCTCACATGGCACACCAAGCCCTTAGGACCGTTTAATCCACTCGTCGGCGGTTTAAACAGCGAGCAATGACTCCACAAGCCTGCCCTGTCGCTCCTCCGCTCTCGCAGACTCCTGCCGTCTGCAAGCTCAAGCGACGCGAGGCCTGCCTCGGAGGCAGCTCCAGAATAACGTTTTATCTTCGCTCCACTTCTCCAGCGTGGAGACAAAACCTCATGGGAAACCATGCTGTTGCATTAGTGATACGACACACTACCTGAGCAATTAGCATGGCGGGCAGATCTCATACACCACACCTGTAGGATCAATTACAGTGCTGCAGTTTCCACAACGACAAAGCTTCTGCATTCGCAGAATTATTAAAACAACAGGCAAGCGGCTTGGTAGCGCAATAGTTTGGATATCTTTAATTGTACAGTCTGATTAACTCTACACAAAGATTACTTCACCTCTTTGCAAGGCTTAATTGCTTTTTAAGTGGCAAGCCTCAATAATTTGTGCAAATCAATGTCTCAATTCAGTTACACAGTCACTCCTCTTACCATGCTGGTTTGTTGTCATATACAAGCCCTTAGCTTAACTCACCATGTGGTCTTCTGCAGAGATATTCCTTGACACCAGTAAACATGCTGCATGTCTGCCATTCTTTGTGAAAGTAAAATCAAGCTAGCTGGGAAGATATTTCCTAACTGTGTGTCACTTCAAGCTTATTCATAAATATTCATAAGTCAGCCGGTTTCTCAAGCTCTGGTTTGCACTACAGAGGAAGGCATTGACACCTCTAGTTATAAATAAAGGTATCAACTATAACTGTTAAAAAAAAAGGAAAGCCATTTCTTTCATTTATATAGCAACGGACTACTTTGTTTTTAATTTCTCTTTCGATAGCGTATGAAATTCAGACTAGGCTGACAATGTACATGAAGGAAATAAAAAGTAACAACACAGGACAGCAGGGAGCTTTAATTAAAATTAATCTGAGCACTTTTCACCTAGAAACATACTGGCAACTCTGCACATTTGCATTAAAATACACTGCTTTCTGCCCATATCGCACTGTAGTACAGACATGAGCCAGCTTATCCACTAAACCTGTAGCAATAATTGTCTGGTATTATATCAGTGTTTCCCAATTTCACAACACATAGAAAAGCAAACTGCTGAAATACCTTCGGAAGCAGTGCCCCTTCAAACTACCCGGCTGACAGTTAAAGTTAGGAAACCCAGGTCTCTGAGTGACACTGCCATCCACCCCAATCACACGCAGCACAGAAATATCGAACACGCGTTTTACGAAACCCTTATGAGTCCCTGCCAACAGAAAAGGGCTAGCAGCACACGTCACACCTGAGAGCACTGGCGGACATGCGATACAGCAGAAACGCCGTGAAGCCTGTTAGCTCAGACTCTAATTACAGGAATACACCATTCCAGCAGCTTAATTACCTATTACCATACAGGTGTCAACACAGCTAACCGTCGTGTAGCCCTAAGCTAAGACTGAAAGACTAAGCAAGGACACGGCCAGGGGCGTGGCGCCTCGCGAGCTCGAGAACGAGGGAGACGAGCTGTGAGAATCCGGAACACCAACACGACCCAACCTCCGGGAAAGAAGGCGGAGGAGGGTAAGCGGAAAACGGGAAGAATGAGTGATAAATCCTGGAAGCAGTGCCGCTCGGAATCTTGGCGGGGAAGCCGCCAGGCCAGAGCTCGTCTCTTAATGAGAGCTACGTAGATGGAAGGTAGCATGGCGTTCGAGTTCGTCTGAAAAAGATTTAGCAGCGCGATGGTTTGGCTGTGATAAATGAGGCACAGGCTGAGGCTCAGTCCACTGGTCTAGCCTGAGAGTGACTGTTCAGAAGCAGTGCTGTAGAGTGGCATCTGTGAATGTGATAATACAGCGCATACATCTCCTATTAGCAGGCAGCACAGTAAGCACCCTATACACCAATCATGCCTAGAAGAGCCATCATTGTTCCGTTTAATAATATCCTGTGCTCCCTGCTGTGAAAAGATGACCACATTATGAAACACAGCAAAAAAAAAAGGCCTTTCATTGCACTGTTTTCTAAACTTTGTTTGTGGGTTACGCGTAAACAAACTGATATGCAGAATGCCTGAGGAATATTATTTCAGCCACATTTACAAAATGCTCTCACGTGCCAGTCAGCTGCAATCCCTAAATCACACAGCAAAAGCCCCACATGTATCTGTTTATGTCCATCATTAATTGTTCGCCCAATAAAACTCAGCATTCATTTCGGACACCAGCATACTGTATACCTTTCAACATTGTTTTTTTGTTTGCGCGTGCTGGTCCTATATTCTCACTTCATAGCTCCCATATCAATCGCGCCTCTGTCACTACACAGGAAATCGCACTCCCAAATTAGACAGCAGTGCTTGGGTGTCCTGGACTCACGCTACCTGGAGTGTTACGGGTTCAAGTCCCAGCTGGGACACCGCTCATGGACTCCTGAGTAAAGCAGCCTCCTTTACCAAGACTGTGCCGGCAAAACGCCCAGCAGCACAGACCCATACAACCGTAAATCTTTTTGGGATAAAAGTGTCAGACGTATAAATTAAAGACAATAAAACAAGGCACCGAGTCAGTCAGTCATTTCGGCAGCTGTGACTCCGGGTCCGCCCAGCCCGCGGATTTAGAAACATCCCGAAAGGAATTAACAGTTATCTTCAACCACCGCTACGCAAACTGTAGTGCAGCTCTGGAGTGGAAAAAAAAAAAAGACAAGAGGAGCTGTGCAGACCGTTTGGGAGCACCTAACCGCACTGCAATGGCTGATGCAGTAGTGTCCTGCTCGTGGAGGTCAGAGACTCGGTAAAACCGCGGACCCACCCGACCGGCAAGGTGGGACCCTCCAGCTGACGAGCTGTAAAACAAACGGGCTCCACCCTCCTTTCACAGAGCGCACGACGGCAGCCCAGCACACTCCTCCCTCAGCGGCAGACACCCCGGGAGAACGTCTAGTCGAGTCGAGTACGTGTTGCTCCTTTTTATTTTTTTTTTTTTTTACAAGCTCAGCCCGACCGGGTCACCAGGTAAAAAGGAGCAAGCAAGACGTGCGGCCCCACCCCCACCCCCACCCCACAGGCCTGCGTGGGTAAACACCAGGCGGCCGGTTCCTGTTCTGCGACAGAGAGATCTGCAGCAAGCTGTAACAGTGCAGGCCATCCGCAGAGCCTGAGCACACTGCCACAGACCGGCTGGGCCTACCTCGCCCCGAGACTCGGAGTCTGCTCTCGGGACACACAAACACTGAGGGTGTCCTTGGGCCCTCGTCCCCTAGATCAAGGGCTTCCTGTCCTGGAGGCCTGAACACACACACACACACACACACACACAACAAACAAACAAACAAACAAACAAACAAACAAACAAACAAACAAACAAACAAACAAACACAACACCTGCTTTGGCTTTGGTTCCACCCAAGCCCTCCGTCACGCAATCGAACCCTCAGCCGACTGGGCACTAACAGGATCCGCCTGACCGTTCCCGGCCCTCCCAAGCTCCGGGACGTCGGCCGCCGAAAATCCCAAACTTTTGAGAAACTAGCATGCTTGTTTCTTTTTATCCCCCCCCCCCCCAATAACCCCGAGCCAGCGAGAACCATTAATCCAATTAAGTCTTCAATTTGGGTCATTAAGCTTGGGTGGGGGCAAATCCCAGATTGTGAGGGATCCCCCAGGGACTGGATTGGGAATCTGGGGAACCAACCCTACTCATGCAGGAAAAAAAAAAAAGACACCTGTTGAAAGTAAAAACTCCTGCCAGAATCGCAGGAACTGCTCCTATCCACCTTGGTGCTGCAGAGTACACCTCCGGACAAGCAGCCCCAGGCCTGAGGAGTCAGGTTCCACCTGGTTTTAGGGTTAAGAGCTGGCAAGCACAGCTCACTGACCTTCCCATCCAATTCATTCGTCCAATTAAGACATCAAGGTGCTCATGTAAGCCAGGAACAAAGGCAGCACAGCAGGGGTGGAGCTCCTCGCCCCTGGCTTACAAGCAGGGGAGAGTTTCAGACAGATTTCGCCACCCCGAGCATTAGGGTTAGGGCTGGAGTGGGCATATTTGTCACCAGCCCACGCAGGGGCGGGGGAGGCAGCGGTTATCTGCCGCGAAGAGATCGACAGCAGCACGACCCGACCCCGCAGGAGAGTGGAGATCACCTCGACGGCCACCTGGCCGAAATGTCACACCTATCGCCGCACACCAGTGCAGCACCTCCTTCAAAATCTCAAAATCTGCAACAGTGCGCTAACCTGACAGGGACAAACAGGGCGGTAGGATCAGCGCTAAAAATGCATTTCTACCGTATAAAGAACAGAAATGCACACGATACGGATTAACCACCATGACACCTCAACAGCTATGACACCAGCTATAGCCGAGATCAATTCCCTGAAGAACACGCACTCCGGACTGAAACTGCGAAGTTTGTTTTTTTAAAAAAAAAGCAGCACAAATGCTGTATTTTGGGGGCATTTTAAGATGGCACCTCTAACATACGTTCAGGACAGTTATTACTTATCAGAACTTGGAGATGCGACCTTAACTGAAATTCTATGTGGGGTGGAAAAAAACCACAACTATTAGTTTTCTAAGCGGTGCGATGTCGGCGCACTGTCACATGTACGAACTGGTGCGCAACACGTATCTTCCATTAAGACCCGAGAGCTAAGAGCCAAGGTCTCTGTCACAGCTGTATATAACCTGTCCGGCAATGCATCACTGCAGCTGCCCGCAGATAAATAAACGTCCAAAGGCATCGGCTTACAAGGGGAAATGTGCTTTTTAAATGACACGCAGGGCTCGCGTTATGTCTCAGCCACAGCTAAATCACATGGACCCAAGCACGACGCGCGATAAAACTCCACAGAATTCTCACCTGAATCCTCCCTGCCCGCAGAATTCAATCGACTCCTCAGCCAGTCTTCAGCGGTCGGTCCGCACTTCTTCTCTTGTATATTTTTAGTTATAATAACGTCGAGACGTCACGGCTGTTTGAAGCTAGGCTACACCGTACGAAAGGGGAGAAAAAAAAAACTGGGGCTCTCGCGAACCGCACCAGAAAAGAAATATATATATAAAAACGGCCGCGCTAAAACTGAGCAACCAATGTAGCTGTAAAGCTGACTAAAAGAAGAGGGGGGCACGCCCTTTAAAAAGTCTAGACGAGCGGTGGGGAGAAACGCTGGTCAGTTACCGTTTCATAGCGCTAGTACGCAGTACGAGTCGCCTCCATTTTAGGGGAATCCCTCTCTGCGCGCGGCTCGAGGGCGGGGACTCCAGGGAGCACGAGCTGGCTGCCATGCGAGCGCCAGCCTGCGCGAGCGAGCGCGCGCGGGCGCGCGCCGGTCCCCATCGATCCCCGCCGCCCGCCGATTCCCGATCATCACGATGACTGATCGGGGCAGAAGGGGGGACGGGGGTGTGGTGGGGTTGCCGGGGGCCGTCGTCAGCCCGGACCTTAAATCGTGACAGAACCGATGGAGATATATTCAGGGACATCAAGTTTCTGATCGCTTCTCTGGGGGGTGTATCAAAGCGCCGCTTTCTCTTATTGTTTGATTTGTTCGAATCTCCCCTTCCTCCCCTCCCCATCTTATCGATTGAAACAAAACGAAAAACAGCCAACACCTGCCCCCCCCCCGCTCAGTCCACTCCGCGAGCGCGCGTGACTGCGCCCCGGCGGTGGCCGGGGAAGGGCTGCTGCTGCCATGGCAACCGCCCGGCCTGACCCCACCCACGCGCCCCGGCCGCGAGGAGACACGGGTCGACCCGTATTGAAAGGGCATCCGTCGCTAATGTTAATTTTTGCTGAGTAAAAAAGGGTGAAACATTTCGTGAAGTTGTTGAGCTATAGAGGTCGGTGGCACAGCGTACTGCGAGAGATGGATGCAGTGATGAAAGTCCGGCAGAGCCTTCTTGAAACCCATCGTGCTTTCCACGGGAGATGTGTTGTATGATATACGATGTCGTTTAACCCAATACTTCAGCAGTCTGTTACTGACTTTTTTTTTTGAAAAAACAGCTTGACACACAGATAAAAACCAGAATGTATTGAGTCGTTGTATGGATGCTCTACATGTCTAAACTGGGAGAGAACAAGAAATGGGGATTCATAATTGAAGATTAAGTAATAAATAAATGAGTATTGCACCCATTTTTGTACAGTAGAAGGTGTCAATAACAGGCTCTGTTATACAGACAGGGGGTATGAGTTTTAGGTAGGTCTTGACATCCTCAGAGTTTACAGGCCTGGAACAATTTCACCTTGATCAACTCAACAGCGGCTTTGTTCACCTGAGTAATGTAAAGGTGATTTGGAACAGATATCAGGACATCTTTCAGCATCTAGCTTGAACTGCCCAATTGACCCATGGTCCAAACAAGTGTCCCTAATCAGCAGGTGATTTAAGGGGGACGTGTAATATCCAATGGACTGCAGCTCCTTCAGGAACAGGGGCTAGAGAGCTCCGAGTCGGAACATCGGAACGTCGGAACATCGGAAAGGTTACAAGCACGGGGAAGCCATTTGGTAGTTAATTGATCTCAGGATCTCACGCAGCTCTTTCCTGAAAGAAACCAGGATGCTGGCTTTAACAACATGGCTGAGCGGCTTGTCCCTCCCTCCCACAGCCCTCAGCCTGCTGTCCTCACTTCTAAACGCCCACCCACCAACTCCACCAGCACTGGGTGAAACTATCAGAACTTACAGTCAGGTTCTACAGGGCCAGGAAGGTTAAAAACCAGATTCAGTCTGTCTTCGGTTACCGGTACAGATATGGAAACAACGATGCTAAATCAGAAGAGCTCAGGAAGAGATGGCATTTTAAAGAGACAGCTGACACGGATTTAGAAATGGAAGGTCATGTTTAACGATCTAGAATTCCTTGTGCAAGCAACAAGGACAAAAGTTAGATAACAACAGAGTAAATGATGTGGGATATTTATTATTTAAGAAAGCTTTTGATAAGGTTCCTCATACCAGTTGATTCTCCAGTTAAAAGCCGCAGGAATCCCAGAGAATGTCTGCACACAGTTTCAGAGCAGGATGCCAAGCTGGTGTCAGCAGGGGGTCCGGTTTAGGACCACAGATCTGTTTTAGGCCTGTTGCTTTTTTCCTAGTTTTTTTCCTAGTTATGCGTAGGCTTTGCAATGTAACACTGCAACCTCATTTAGAATACTACCATATTACACCATAACGCATATGATCTTACCACAATATGATATTACATCCTTAACAACAGCTCAAGGAATGGTCTCATGTCATATAGATTCAGGTTAAGGGAGTGAAAGCTCTTCAGTGTAGAATAAAGGCAATAGAGAGGAGATTTGATGAAAGTACTGTACTGTATATAGAATCCTAAAGGGTCTAGTCAGGGTTAACTGAAGGGACTATTTCACATCCAGTAGCAAAACAGGGACATCAGGTCACAACTATAAACTAAAATGGAGTCAGTTTAGGAAGGACAGTAGGAAATGAGTCTCTACACAAAGAGTTGTGGGTGTTTGGAACAGGCTTCCTAGTAAAGGGTTTTTTTTTTTCAAAGTGCTCGGACCCACGTGGGCACTTTGCAAAAAAACAAACGTCTGGACAAGTGTTTAGATTCGCTCAGCCATGAAGCTACCAGACAGGCAGAACGGCCTCCTCTCAGGTGCAGCTTGTGGGCTGCTCGTGCTCTCGCACTGCTGGAGAGGAACGTTTGCTCTTTGCCTGGGGGGGTTCTTGTTGCCTTCTCTTCGGCTAAACCCAGACTGACACGAGCAGGATCGGTCAGGTCAGGACTTCCCCCAGACACGGGCGCCGGTGGCCCATTACTCCCTTTCGCTCTTCGGATTTTCCTCCCAGCGAAGAACGGCTCGTCTCAGCAGAAGTGCTCCTCCTTTTGCAGAAAGAGCTCCGTTCTCGCTGACGCTCCCTTTGTCTTGAGTTCCTCTTCCCTCCTGCCCGTTTCCAAACCTCACTCGGCCTCAGTCGGACAGCGCCGAGCCGGCCTTGGAGCAGACTCTGTCGATTCTGCCGAAGAGCGCCGCACGCTGGAGATTCAGTGCTGCTCCTGTGCCTGGGTGCAGTATTTTTGCTTAGATGCAGCACAGTGCTGCAAGTCTGCCCTCCTCTTGCTGAGCTTCCCCGCACGATGCTCCCAGCAATCATAAGAAAAGGTTGTCTGAATGTTTTGCATCTCTTGTGTGTAATTTGAATGTTGTTTTTTTTAAAAAAAGAAATGGAGGCTATCAGTTAAGAATGATCCTGGAGCCGTGGTTAGGTTGCTGGACGTGTCCCTGGACATTTTTGGGTTCAGATCCCGAGTGGCCCGCGAACAAGACGCTTCACTTTGATTGTACAGTACCAGTAAAACTTCCAGTTGCATGAATGGGAGCCAATGTAAGTTGCTTTGGATAAAAGTGTACACCAGGTTAGTGAAAGGAAGACCCCAATTTGAGCTCCACTGTGTATATTGGCTTTAATATAAAGGCTCTTTTAGGCACAGCACCACTCAGTTGTTACTTTCTTCAGTAGCTTGTTATGGTGATCATGTTCACAAAGCACTTTGGAGTGACAGGTTACAGTACAATGCATATTTACTGGTTCAGAAAAAATCTGAAATGGCTAACAAGCCGTAGACAAAAGTCTCATTTCGATGTATTGAATGCATTTCAGCAGCTTTCTGATAAAGGAAGGGCGCACAGATAAATGTGTTTCAGATTTCTAGCATAGTCACATTGTTAAATCAACCAAGCCTGGTAAGCGATTAGTTCAATTTAGTCATTAAGGTCCCAGGTGAGGAGCAAACCAGACATCCCTGCCACCCTCCCAGCCTGGAGCAGTAGAGCTCTCTTTCTGCAGCCTGCGGCTCCCAACCATAAAGAGCACCACAGCGATTGGTTTTAATGGCTGTTTATCCAGTTATGTGCTCATTAACTCAATATGTCCGTTTCTCTGCTCAGTCAGCCTTGTTATCTGTCCTCACAGAGGCTGCCTTCAGTGCTGGTTGCACTCGGTCCACTGTGAGCCCCCCTCTCTCTCCACACCCCTCCGCTCCGGCCCCTGATCCTCTGGGTTTTGCCCAGCTGACTGCAGCTCATCACGGCTGCATGCGCAGAGCCCATATAATCAATGGTGCACCGACCGGAGCAGTAGCTGGCTCTAGGAGCCCTGCAAAACCCTGCCCATTTTTCAGTTAACAATCAGGCAATACAAAGGTCACATCAGCATTAACGATCTTCACGAGATTTTTCAGAAGATCATAGTTTCAACAAACAAGTTCCCCTTTTTGCACCCGGCGTAGATTTCAATTAACAGAAATAAGAAGTAAAAAGAAGGAAATCTTTTTTTGCATAATTTCTAATAACGTTTTGTCTTTACTGTTTGTTTTTTTCCCCCAATTGTGAAGCAATGACAGCAGCAGTCTTAGCGCCTATAGGGATATTTTCAGATCATCCACTGCAGAATACTGCTGAGAAGATATATGACCTGTTCAATTAAGCCTTCTAATTAGCTCAGTTAAACAATTGATCACTCTGCTGCCCCCTTCTGTCCTCAAGCAAAGGAGAGTGACACGTATCCCCCTAGACAGGCTGTTGCCAGTGGATATTTTTGTCCCTTTGCATTGTAGATATTTCTGAATGTGTGCAAAGCCCATCCCCTCTCCTCTGAAAACACTCATGAGGTTCACCTGCACACCAGGCAAAACAATCTGCTCAGCTAGGATCCATCACGTCTTCACACAGACGAGCAGGGTCTTGGGGCCAGGCAGGGAGGTGGCTCTGGCAGGTGAATGATTTGTCCTTTTAATAATATAATGATATCTAGCCCTCGCCCCACCTGCCTGCTCTTTTCTATCAGTGCAGGGGCTCTTGATGGAAAAGTGACCTTTTAGATAGATAGAGCACTGCTTGTAACCAACAGCTTCATACCTACATGAAAAGAGCAGAGCCCAGTGCAATGAGGTAATGTGCTCGAGGCCATTAATCACAGACATGCACAGCGGCGCCACGCTGTGTTACTGAGAGATCTGTCTGTAGGTGTGCATGCTCGCTCACAGAGCTGCTCTGTGGAAGCCCCCCTTAGCTCATCCACTCAGTGCCAGTAAATTGCAGAGTTGAAACTTAAGAGCTCATTTAACCCAGATGCTGCAGATCACCGTGATCATTAGGGATGGGCTGGAGCACAGACGTGCAGGGGAGTGGATGGGACGGAGGTATCAAGGCTGACCAGAACCCTGAGCTCTTGGAGAATCACCGGTAGGAGCTCCCCCCTGTGGCAGTGCAGGGAACAGCATTAGTCACCACAGACCAGGTCAAAACTCGAGCCTGTGAGTGCTGGAGGCCTGCAGTGTGACACGTGTGTCCGGAAAGTCGCTGTTCCCTGGCTGCTGACTGAGCCCCCCAGAGGCTGCAGGGAAGCTGCACAGCCTGACTGCAGGTCAAAGGTTGCATTAGGAGCTGGTAGCACATGACCGAGAGGGTGCCCCCCTTTCCCACGACCCAGTTCTGCCACGGCCGAGCCCTGTAGCTCTCGCCTGGGAATGGAATTTAACACTAGAGCTTCATGGGAGAAACCCTTGACAGCTACTGTCATTTTGGAGAGAAAGTTATAAAACACAGCCTTTGTGCCAGTACTCTCACAGGTGTGTTTTAAAATCAGTAGTGTTACCAGAATCCTCCTACCAGATAGGTTGCAGTGTTAAAGTCAAGCAGTTCTGTATTTCAGCCTGTCCACCGAGGCCAGTGAAACAGTATGAGTGGATGTCAGCAATATTATTTTGGGGAATAGCGCATTACCTCTGAACCAATCAGTGACCGTTCAGTTTCTCAAGATTGGACCAAACACGCCCTCTCACGCTCACACACTGGGAAAAATCCCAGTGTAAGCACACCCATGCCGGGATGTGGACAACAGGAAAAGTGCCACAGAGGAATCCTGCTTCACTTTCATTCCCAGCATTCCCTGCCCCTGAGCAGCATGGCCAGGGCAGACTGCCCGCTTCTCTCACGAGGGGGTGGACGGGCAGTGGGAGAGAAGAGGGACAGATAAAGAGAGAGAGATAGCTGGAGCTCCCTGTCCGTCTGCATTTCTGATTGAGAACGCGAGGAGGATATGTTAGTGAGGTTTAAATGTCACAACAGCGCACAGGTGTGCTGACAGGAAGCCGGCGCTCTGTGCACCTGCAGTCGGGCCAGCAGCTGTGCCGACAGCCCAGCTACACACACACTCGGGCTCCTTCCTCGCTCCTGCTCTCACGCACAGCCTGTCCCCCTGCAGCCTCACAACCCTCCACCGCACAATCTCTTATCTCGCCTTGCGTGTCCCCCAGCAGTCCGTTCCCCCTCTCTCTGTCTTTCTCTCCAGTCACCCTCGCAGCCAGGAACGACACAGGGGCCTAATGGGCAGGGGATCGCCCAAGAGCCACAGCTCTCCTTTTAAATTGGGCGGTTCGCTGGCAGGCGGTTCGCACCTGCCTCTCGAGCGTCGCCCCCAGGGCGGAGGCCAGCGTGGGTGAAATGCGATCGCGTCTCCGTGTGGCCGGAGAGCTGGCCATCACCTGCTCAGAGCCCCTCCCAGAGCAAGACCAGGCCTGCCCGGACACAGCCACATTCCTGGAGGAGGGGAGAGGGTCAGGGAAGGAGAGGAGAGATGGGAGAGCAGGATCCCTCCTGACCCGGGGTGCGGCAGTAGTGCCCCTGCCCCCCCGCCGCTGGGCAGGACACGTGTGCCCATGGAGCACAACTCCAGGAGCAGACGGCCTCCAGCAGCAATTACCCCCTCCCCACACCACCCCACTCACTTTTCTTTAGAAGCAAAGCACCTGAAATTCACCATGAGGCAGGAGTGTGTTTTCATCGCCGCCCAATTCCAAATATAACAGGCTGTGGGCTGTGCCGGGATACGGGAAGGTGTGGAAGACCCTTGTAAACCTAGCGATCCTGCTCCAGCATCATAAGGGGTTTGGAAACATCTGTATTGAGCCTCCACTGTGTGAAATGGCAACAAAAGGAAACAGGAGTCAGTAGTTCTCAGAGTGCATTCAGAAGCACAATCTGGTCTTGAGACGCTCCCATGCGAGCCCTCGTAGACCCATCCCTCTGTCCCAGCCTGGGCTGACCTACTGACAAGCCTTCCCAGCCCTGAGGTCTAGCCAGAAGCTCACTTCCAGGCACTGAGACGCGGCCATCACACCAGCCGACCCCTTCCCGGCTCGGACTGTTTCTGGAGTCTGCGGAGCGAGGCGCTGAATGATGCCCCATAGCTCACCAGGATGTGTTCTCCAGCACGGGGCCCTCTTTCCTCCAGTGCTTCAAGGGAAACAGCTTTTCCCTCTCATTCCAAAAAAACAAAACAAGCAACCTCACGTACAAGCTTGCACAGTGCTGTACATTTACATCCCAGTATGCAAAACCTGCTTTATTCTGAACTAGACAGATATGTAAAACAGAGCAGGAGTGCAACCAGAGGTCAGCATTTATAGACCCAGAGAGATCCGATCGGGAGATCTCACAGCTGAGCTCTAATAAAAAAAAACAGTTGTTAAATCATGAGATTGTGAAAGGACAACTCTCTCTTTATACATGTACGAAGTACTAAGACATTACCTTAAAGCAGTGCTTCCCGATCCGAAGGGAACGCTGTATGTCCTGGTTATTGTTTCCGCTGAGTGTTTAATTCCAGGATAATTGATTTTGCTATTCTGTCTGGGGCGTACAATCCTAAAAACTCCCTCTATGGAATGTGGCACTCCTCATCCCTGGGGGTGTGGAGGAGGGACGGGTCAGCTCCCACCTGGGTGACACCATGCTGCCATCTATCAGCAGCACAGTTTTAGAGCTGATCTGGAACAAAAACCAGCCCACAGCGCCGATAACCACTGATTACATCTCCTTGTTACAGTGTATCTGCCAGTTCATGATATGATTCTGCTGGCGGTTTGATTAAAGAGGTTTTTCACACTGGCTCAGTTAGTTAAAAACCACAAAAGGTCAGAACAGGACCAGAGGGCACCTGTTACTGCTCTGTCCTCCTGACCAGTGTGTGTGATTGGCCTGCAGATGAAGGGAGAAATCGTCTAACCGCACAACAAGTAATACCAGGTGGGATTCAAGAAGGGCTATTATAAAACACCGTCCTGTTGGAAAATCTAACTTGGGCACTGGGGAAGGAAATTCAAGTCAAAATATCGAAGTCAAGATAGAGTTTACTCTGTATCCAGCGCCCTCTGGTGTTTAAAGTATTAAGCGTCACAGCCGTTCTGTCTGCTGTTCCTGATATCTATGGTCTCCAGTGTCTGTCCTCCTCGGGGCCGGAAGGACGTCACAGAGCAACACCCGAGCGCCACCTGTTGACCAGCTCCGGAACAGCGGGCAGGATCCTACTATAGTCCTGCACCAACTTTCCTTTCCTTCAATCTTGTGGGTGCCAATGAGAAAGTTTTGCGAATTCCTCACAAAGAGGCGTGCAAAGCGCTAGGCAGCATGTCTGTGCGAAGATCAAATCAAACTGCGATGGCTGAAAACCTGCCTGTACAAAAGCTTGGACAGGAACACGCAGGAGACTCTTTTAAAGCGGAAGGCATTTTTTATTTATGGCAAAGCGTACTTCATCCCAGCCATTCCCTATATACAAAAAATTATATATTTACAGACAGAATACAAGATGGGATCCATGCGCGCCACAGTGTACAAAAATAAGATAAAAGCACACAGAGTAAAAGTGTTCGAATAAGCCTCGGTTTCGAGCACCTGTATCAGTTAAGACTCGTCGTTAAGGCTCACAAATTAAAACTTTGTAAAGTCTTGTGTCGTAAAATAGCTTCACTAAACCATCCACGGCTCACAGCAGCAGCAGGCACGAGCTGTGCTTCATCCAAACCCGCACAGGCGACGCCGGGCCAGCGGTGCCAACGCAAGCCACACGGCTCGACCCGGCGCGGGGCCAGGGCGCCGAGGAACACCCTGCACAGGCGACCGGCTGCAGGAACAGATCGCTGGCTATGTCGCTGTGCAGCGACGGGACAAAGGGGGCGAGATAACATAAGATCACCTTATTGGCCGAATACAGTTTCTTTTATTAGGAATTCGTCTTTTCACAGACCCCAGCTTGCTCTCCGTGAGACACACAGACAGGGAGAGAAGCTGGGGGTCAGAGCGCAGGGTCGGCCATTTTTATACGGCGCCCCTGGAGCACCTGGGGTTCAGGGCCTTGCTCAGGGGCCCAACAGAGTAGGATTCCTCTGCCGGCCGCGGCAACCCTCCAGCCACAGGCGCCGATCCTTAGCCACAGAGCCACCGCGCCGCCCCAGAGAGAATCTGGCACACGATGACCAGGGCAGCAGAGCCACACTCACCGGGCAGCCGGTTGTAGATCCCGGCCCATCCAAGCAGGAGGAAAAGACAGAAATAAGGGGGTGCGAAATCCCCCCCCGTTCTGTAATTTGCGTGAACCGGTCTTCACACCTTCACACACGTACTGTAGTGAATACAGACACCTACAGGATGCACAACACACATACTGATCTGCAGTAATAACTTAAGGGAAGAGAAGTCTCCCTGTGGGTGGAGTAAAGGAAAGGGAGATCAAAGTTTGGCCCTCTCTGTCGGGGGGAGGAGGGGGGGATTGTGGAGATCGAGGTCACCACCATCCCGTCGGGAGGCTTTTCCATACTCCGGAGGGAACTCTAGCGTTAAGGTCTTCTAAGTATCTTTAAATAAAACGCCAGTTCAGGACGCTGCGATTCAGTGCTGATAGAAGCGCAGAGGGCCGGTGGGGGTGTCTCCTGGCCGGTCCGGGCCCGCAGGGCGGGTCAGCCCCCCAGGTCCCTCGTTACCGTCGCCACTGGGCCACGCTGCCGAGGTAGTCGCCCCCCAGCCCCGTGGCGTTCTCCTCCTGGTCCCACCAGCCCAGGGCCGGCCCCGCCGCCTCCTGTCCGCGGGGGGGCCGGGGGGCGCCCCCGCCCGCCAGCCGCTGCCGCCTCTCCCGCTGGCGCCGCCGCCGGGCCTCGCGGCGCTCCTGCTGCCGGGCGAACTGGAAGCGCTGCAGGAAGAGGTCGCGGGCGAAGTCGTACAGCTCCACGTCCAGCCCGTTGAGGCGGCGGATGCGCGCCTGCGCGGCGGCGGCCACGTCCACGCTGGAGGCCCGCGTGCTGTTGAGCTGCGTGAAGGGCGAGATGAAGGCCATGCGGAAGGTGCGCTCGAACAGGTACTGCGTCTTGCGCTGGAACTCCGTCAGCCCGAAGAAGGCCATGCCCTGCAGGTTGCGCTTGGCGCTGTCCAGCAGCGCGCGGCCGCGCGCCTCCTCGCTCATCGCCGTCAGGTTGTAGCAGCCCACCAGGCTCAGGTCGGCCAGCATGCGCGCCTGCCGGTTGTTGGCCAGGTTGTGGGGGCAGTCCATGAACTCCTCCAGCGTGCAGCCCGACCAGTCGTCGCCCGTGTAGCAGCTGGGCAGCTCTGAGGACGTGGGCGCCCGGCCGTCGCACACGTGCAGAGACGCCTTCCAGGTGGCCCCGCGCTGCACGTGGCGCCACTCGCTCAGGTAGCGCGACACCGGGTCCCGCAGGATGGTGATGTAGTAGTAGTTCCTGAGAGAGAGGAGAGGAGGGAGAGAGTCAGAGATTCCCACGACAAGCAAAGGCAGCGCGGAGGCTGGGCTCAGGCCGGCGCCACCGGTTTCCTGGGAAAACCCTGCTGTCCCAACGAAGGACGCTGTTCAGAAAGAGTGCTGCTGCGCTCACCCGAGGAGGCCACTCCTGTTCATCTAGAGATGTGGTGAAACCAACCCTTCTGCTTCTACGATGCAATTACACCCATTTACAAATCCTGCGCTGACAGCTCGCCGTGCAGGATCATGCAGTATCATGCAATCGGGAAACACCTGGAGAGGTCAATTTTCCAAACCCAAGACTAAAAATACACAGGTGCTGCACACGAGCGGTTCTGCTCCGAGTGATTGGCCATTCTGCCTTCCACTGACCAGCGCTTAATTCAATACCCTCTTGTGAAAGAATATACACTATATATCCAGGCAATAAAAACTCCCCTTCATGGGTGTTATTAAGAGGCGGCAAACCCACTTAAAGCCACTAAAGCTGTATAAAAACCAGTCTCAAGACCCAAAGGGCGGCTTCCTTCCACAGTTTGAAATGAGAACCAGGATGGGAATACAGACTGGTAGAAATGGTCGTCCTATAATGCCTCGGTCAGGCACTAGGGGGCAGCACAGACAGTATAATGATACCGGAGGAGACTTACTGATGGGGCTTGCTGCTGCATTTACTGAAAAAGATCTGGCTGCGAAGGGAACAATTGTCATGCTGAGAGCTTGTTCTGGTGTGTGCTATCCGCTGTCAGCTGTCAGGGGTGTGAAGCTTTGATCAGACCGAGCAAAGATGCTCGCAGAAAGGGGAAAACGGGCAAATAGAGAAAGACAGACAGCGAGCGCGAAGGAATGGCGAAGGTGAAACTGCAGAAGACAGAGCGTTTTGGCACAGAGAGACTAGCAGCAATTTCCTCATTTTACACCAGGGAACTGGGGGAGCAGGGAGCTCACAACAGGCCAGTTCTGGTCGGAGAAGAAAACTGCGCTACGCTGCAGCGAAAGACAAAATGTTTAAGACATTGTTTGTCATCGTTTAAGACGTCGCAGGCTCCACAGCGCTAAATGGGGCAGAGGCTCGTCCTGCACCAGGACCCGAGACCCGAGACCCCTCTGGTGGACTGATCTCACCCTCCCTTCGACAGCACTCAGCCAACTGTGGAATCTCAGCTGAAGCCATGTGACCTGGGCTCGAACCCGTGACGTCTGGATCGGAGAGCTCCACCAGATCGCTTGATCCCAATCCTTTCTTAAACACTTGTACCCTCCGTGCTGGGGCTAATGAAGAGCGGAGTCCTGCAGTAACAGGTATGACTTTAAAGGAGTGGCAAACGCAGATCGGGGAGGATGAATGTCTAACGAGGGCAGGAAAGTACACGACACAGATGGTGATGTTACTGAAAGATTTCAATATGTCACACAAATGCTGGGACACTGGGATGGGAAATACAGATGCTGAAACTGAAATGGCTGAAATGGGACATTTATTGACCTTATTAAAGCTTCCTGGAAAAGGAACCTACTGGGAAAATCCTGCTGCTACTGATCTAGTTTAGACCACGAACAGGAGGCACGTCTTTACACTAAGAGCTGTGGGAGTGTGGAACAAGCTACCTAGCCATGTATCATGCTTTCTTTCAAGAAAAAGGTGGATGAGAATATGGAATTAATTAGCCACTGACAACCAAAAAGGCTAATCGTGCCACATAGTCTCATCGCTTAAGTCCTTATGTTTTTTTTTCCAAAGAACCGGGAAATAATTAACAGAGGATATGTGAGAGAACCATAAAAAATGTGCTCATAGCATGAGAGCTTTTGATGTACAGTAGATTTTAAATCCCTAAGGTTTGAGGATAGAGCAGGATGGTTTGAGAAGAGGCAGAGCAGGTGGTGAACTGGGAACAGATGGATTTAGAGGCAGCAGGATGGTTATACATCAAAAACAATGTTAAAGGCTCAAAACCAAGTCCTCAAAAAAATCAGTTCAAGTCTAGGAACATATGGGCTAAAGGGAAAATGAAGCAAAATCGACTGGAAGGAAGAGCACGCTGTGCATAGTGTATATACGACTGTAGCACGACCAGCTACAGGAAGAAATGACAAAGATATTAAATTCACACAGAGAGAGAGAGAGCAAAGAATATTGCAACACGGGCAAAAAATAATGCAGGTCGACAATAGCGATGGAAGTGCAGAAGCTCAGGTCAGTAGTTTACAGGATAATGGGAAAATTTAGATTGCTTTCGCTACTAAACTACCAAATGAGCAAGATGGACTCAATGCCTCAACCCCCACGCCCCCAGCCTCTCTCGGGTTCCCACAACAGCAGGACACAGCAGCATGTGCTGCTCAGCCCTTTGTTACACCTTTCTTTAACCTGACCACGGCCCTCCTAGGACATCAGCTCCTCTGTGCTGTGCTGCAGTTTTCCTGTCGGACAGGTCCGTGTGTTCACCTGCTGAAACGCGCCCAAAACCTACATGTCTGCTGAGGTGAATCTGCAAACCCCGGCTGGTTCCACAGCGCTCGAGCTGGGACTAATCTGCTTGATCAGGCGTTTTTGGCCGCTGTATTATTAGGCCTTGATTGCCAGATCGATTTTCCGATCCGCGATGTAGCCACAGCTCTGGGTAGAGAAAGGGAATTACAAACGTGTGCCGGGGACAATAAAGAGCCTGTCTGCTGATCGGATCCACATCGATCCGCGGACGGAATTCCTACTGGCTCCGAGCAGCCACGGCCCCCCCCAAAAAAAAATGACCACAGGCTATATGCAACAAAACGGGATTTGCACTGACATGCGGAATATGGGATAATGATCTCTTGAGCGGTAAAACAATCAAAACCGTAGCGATTTCGAAAAGCGTTGATTCTGTATTTTCACTCTGCTAGGGAACAGTACGAGCCGGGCCCACTAACAGCCTTTTCATTGATCGATTCAAGGCCACGCTCAGGAAGAGTGGCAAAGAGTCACAGCAGCTGCACCTCACCGGTATTAAAACTAGCATTTCAGTGTGACAATGGCAGAATCCTAGTTTATATTCCTCCTGGGAGTGCTGTCAAAGAATGTGTTTTGACAAGGCATGTAAGCAGTCTTAAAACAAGCCAGTAAATACCTCTGACATCGATATTTATGGTTTTACGGGACAAATAAAACAAAACTCTAAACAATGCCGATTTGTCTAAATAAAGCTGTGTGTTCGATCCCTCCAGAGACCATCTAGATCCGTCAGATTCGACTGTTCTTCTCCGGAACGGGACACCTGCTCCCCCTCCGCGCTCTCGCCCCTGGGGACGGGGGGGGGGGGGGGCTCCATACAGCGGCGGTCTTCAGTGCACAGCCAGGGGGCCACCTTTTACTGCTACAGTCAGGCAAGGCTCGCCACAGGCAGCAGGGGGCGCTCACATACCTTTAAGCAGAGGGTGGGGGTTGCTTGGGATTGAGTCTATCATAGACAACAATTGAACCACAGAGGGCTCTAGCAGGGCAAGGACTGAAGGGATAAAAAAAAAAAGATGCAGGAACATTAAAGTTGTGTCATTAAAATAATCAAGAACCAACAATCCAAAGAAGGAGCCAAGAGTCTGGACAGGCAAGGACAGGCACTGCTGCAACTGTTCACATCAGTGGTCTAAACGTCAGCCTTCTGGACGAGCATCTGCACCAGGCCCTGCATCGTGCAGAATGCCAAGGTACTGCAGACACTAGACACGTGTCCATTCGGTTCATCATTACAGCAGTACACAAACACTGCACTGCCAAAACAGAATGTGTAAAATCAAGTACAAAGCAACAGATGTGTGAACATAGAAGCATACTACAGAAAACTGCACGGACACAGACGAGCACACAATATTGTGTTAGAATAAACAATAATACACCTTTGGTCAAGACTGATTGGGAACAGAAAGATGCAGGCCCTTTTCATTCCATGCATTTCAACTGCATTAGCTGCCCTTCAGAAACCTTAAATGTGCTAGACAAGATAGGCATCCACACTTTTAGAGCCCCAGAAACCAGACTCAAGGCCGCCTCAGGATAGTAGGTCACATTCTAGTTCTACAGGCCACATCAGTTATTAATAAAACATGTTATTCCTTCTGTGGGCAGAGACTCCAAGCTTGTGTATTCGTGTAAGTGCATACTGGCACACTGACGATGATTAGTTTCTCTAGAAAGTGCCCTATTAGAAACTGGACGATTTCCTGTTCAGACACTTCAATCATGACCAATTCGACCAGGGCTCAGCATTCTCGGCATATTACAAAAGCCTTTGCAAAGTGACGAGCCCCTAGTCTCTTGGGTAGCTTACAAAATTAATTCCTAGTTTGGCGTTTGGAACAGCATCTCATGATAGGCTAGAAAGATCAAGTATCTGGGCCAAGTGATCTGTAGATCTGGTGCTGCTACATATTAGGACTGTCACTCTCTCTATTCCACAGAGCTGTGTCACTCCCTCCCTCATCAGATGGAAATACTGCAGAGGATATGGCACACAGATGAAAAGAGCTTCAGTCTTTGAGGGCTGAGGCTTTTAAACTCCTAGAAGGGTTCAGAAACGTGAAGCAGCAGGATCAGACTTGGAAACAACAGAGCCCGAGACAAAAAGGGAAAAAAAAAACTCAAGGAAAAATAAAAAGAAACGGACAAGTTTCATCTGATCTGGAAAGAATGTTTCTCATGGTTTGCGTATATTTCACATGACCTATAGTTACTGCATTGCTGCAAATTAATGTCGTGCCTTTCCGAAAGGCAGCCGAGTCTTTCTGAACGATAATCTGACGGGGAGCAGCCATGCGGAAGATCATGTCGCTGCTATAGTCGGCTCGGGCAATTGAGAAATTGACAATTTCTCACCCCATTTCGCTGAAAGTGCAACTAGACCCTCGAAGCCCAAATTCACTCCGTTCGTCACAAGGTGATGAAACTTTTTAAAGTTCAAAACAAGAACAAGGGAAATTTACCAGCTAAAAAAGTGACAATCTTCAATGCAAAACTACAGTACATCTTTACAGCTCTGATAAGCCTTTCCGTCCAATAACCTTTCAAATAACTTCAGATAACCTTCCAAAATAAATCTGCCCAACAAAACCGATTTAACTTTACATATAAACCAACTTGACTGTTACAGCCATGAAAAGTATTAAATTGAAATTTTTCATTACAAAAGTCCAAACACTTTCTTCTTTGCCTCAAAGTGTTTTTTCAAACAAACTGTGACGTAAGCCAGACTAAATTAAGACTACTTTTATGTTTTTAAAAAGACTTCATATATCATTTTGGAAATGCATTTAATATCCGGAAGATACAAAAACTACACTATAATGTGTTGAATACTTTGAATATTTTTCTTGGAAAAGGCAGATCAGATTTATTTTTATACTCGGTATAATAGCTAAGCATTTGTATCGATTCTTCAAAGTCTCTCAGTGGAAGTGATACACTGTGGAAAACTATGAAAATCAAATAGGGCTATTTATGTCATATTGTTGTAGAAGTCAAACAATTGCAAAAAAATGGATAAACATATCCAGACCTATTTTCAGTGATTAGGGATGTTTTTCTATGCATATGTATAATTATACACAGAAATATTAACAACACAAACGCAGATGCTTGCAATGATCACGTGCTGTGTTTTGAGTGCCTTGAAGTTTACTTTAATGCCCCAAGCAGTGTTTTGATCTTTAGGGGCACATATGTGTTTTTAAGTTGAACAATCCTAAAGGTTGTAAAGGTATACAATTGTCCAGCTTCTTCAGGTGCAGATGAACAATACTAAATAAACCAATTCAATGTTTTTTTTTCATTCCATTGATTATTGGAAAACCCACTTATTCCTGGTGAGGGTTGGAAAAACCTGGCCTAGAAGCACAGATATCAGGGCAGGACCACACCCTCAATGGGAAGCCAGTCTACTACAGTGCACATGGATACACACTCAAGAGCCAATTCTACTGGATAGAGTGCCTCTGGGAGCTGGGAAGGAACCAGGGCACCTGGAGAAGACTCACATTACTATGAGAAGAACATGCAAACTCCACACAGACCGTGAACCAGCAATCCAACCCAGGCCCCAAGACCCGTGAGTCAGCAGCACTAACCACCGTGCCACCCAAACTGCTCAATAAGCACAATAAAATAACTGAAGAAAACAGTTAGAAAAAAATCACAATTCCAAGATATAGACTGATCATCGGCCCGTATTGGATTATTTTGTTGAATGGCGTAACAACTCCTTCCTTCAACTTAGTGTGTCAAAAACCAAAGGCATGTTCTGTGATTATGGAATCATAAGACAGCAGCCACTGAGGAGCGAGAAACTGCAATTGTCAACAGTTACAAATCTCTCGGCATTGTTGTTGACTACAAACTAACCTTTGAGGAAAATGCAGATGTTCCTCCTAAGAAAACTTTTGATGTGTGTACTACAACGATAACTTCATGCTATAGAACGTTCACTGTCACTGTCCTAACATTCACTGTGGTAGACTGGCTTGATAACCTTCACACACACACACAATAAAAACAGACTGTGCTGGACTGTGAAGGCAACCAGCAAAATTATTGGCACACAACAGCTACAGCTTTCAGAACTGTACAGTGAAACAAACAGCAAAGCCAATATAAACACCGACTGCCATGACCGCCCCCTGCACAGTGAGGCTGAGCTCCTTCCACCTGGGTTCGGACTGCCCAGACTGAAATTCAACAGGACCAGGTTAACTTCTATTCCTACAGCAATCAGCCAGCTGAATTTGGACAACTGATTGCATATTTTACTTAATATATATTTCTCTTTCTTGACATACATGTATGTCTCTTATTTGCTAATGGGTTCATGGTGTGTTCAATGTATTGTGGATTCTGTTATGTCTTTTACCTGCCTGCAAAGCAAATTTCCCATCTGGGACAATAAAAGTAAAAGTAAGTAAGCAACACTAGCACCACACTCAGGCCAATTTTTGCTCGTGCAAAATCTCTTAAAACCGACAACTTAGCTAACATGCTGGAAGCCACGAATATTAAAAATGTACAATGAACTCTGCTTTCAAAAAACACTATTATCTGTTTTTAGGCACAGCATGCAAGGACAAACCACAGTGAAGCGTGCAGCTACACCTCTCCTTCAGTGCCTGTTGTGGTGTCGGCAAGTGCACTGATTTACAAGGGCCACTCGTGTTCGCTGTGTCCTATCTCTACACTTGACCTGATGTTACTGCTGACATGATGAGCCGACAGGGGATTCCCCCGACAGCGTGCGGGTTACAGCCTGTCTGCCAGGTTCCTGCGCTGAGGAATGCTCACCTCATTGGGTTTCATGGCTTCTCTGCTTGGTCCAGTAACCGGACTCCACAGCTGCCCACGATGGCCCAGCAACGGGACACCGATCGCCCCCTCAGACACACACACAGCCCAGCAATGTGATGCCGATCGCCCCCTCAGGACACACACACAGCCCAGCAATGTGATGCCGATCGCCCCCTCAGGACACACACACAGCCCAGCAATGTGATGCCGATCGCCCCCTCAGGACACACACACAGCCCAGCAATGTGATGCCGATCGCCCCCTCAGACACACAGACAGGTAGAAATAGGACACCGGTCGTCCCCACAGACAGACGGACACAGCCAGCCCAGCAGAAGGACACCCCCTGGCCCCTCGGACAGACGGACTGCCCGGCGTTATCCGACATTCCACACCCAGGTTGGGAGATATGACCGGGGGTTGGGAACAGACGCCACCAGACTCTTCCCTCCACACCCTCCATCCCTGTCCACCAGCTCGCTGAAGGATGACGCAGCACGGTTCTCAGATGCTGACAACACTTCAACTTCCAGCCCATCTGGACCAAGACTGGAGACATGCCCCCCATATCCACGAGCCTGTAGCCCAAGCTCTGTGTGTCACCCGCTGCAACGTCCACTTCACTGCCAGTCAGATCTCTAAAAGTACACCGGTCCTGACCATCTCTTGCCCGTAGAGTTACTTTTTCTGTTATGGTTTTACTTCGGCCTGAGTGGAGGGCTCCATCAGAGTGGCCTCCTTTCTGCAAAAGACTGGGGGGGGG
Source organism: Atractosteus spatula (assembly GCF_055471065.1). Taxonomy (NCBI): domain Eukaryota; kingdom Metazoa; phylum Chordata; class Actinopteri; order Semionotiformes; family Lepisosteidae; genus Atractosteus; species Atractosteus spatula. The sequence goes on from NC_142714.1 coordinate 50,078,628, forward strand.
GGGGGAAACAAACTGGCGTCGACTTCAGCCCTGCGCCGACGTGATTCCAGGATGTTAACCGAGAGAGGAGACTCTCAGCTCAGCCTCTCGGAGAAAGCGCTAAGTGATTTCTGTCCGGGTCTGAATTATTCAAACTCAGCTAAAGAGAAGAGCCCTAAACCCCTCTGTTCCACTCTGACGTCTGACTGGAAACACAGAGAGGCACTGCTGACCCCCTCCGTGTCCCGTCTCTGCGCGGGTTCACCCAGAGTGTTACCCATGTATAATTCACAGCAGGGATCTCCACCCCTCCTCCCTCCTGCCAACAGAAACTGAACTCATGACACTCGCCGACGAAAACCGCTCCAGGGCTCCGCGCTGCCTGCGGCCGTTTTCGCGGGAGACGCGCTCGAGAGGAGAGGGAGGCAGGGGGCGGAGCACGCGCGGAGAAAGGAGAAAGTAGGGCAGCGTGTATAATTCAGGAGCACGCCGGCTCCCGACGGGGTGGTGAGGCGCAAAACGCGTTCGTCAACACCCGGGCCCGCTCGCGAGCTAGATGATCCGGCACCCGGGGAGTGCGCTTCGGTCAGGGGGCCGACCACAGTTCACTCCTCACACGCGAGCGCACGGGGGCGCCGTCTGCCAAGCCTCACGACTCGCTGCCCGCTCCAGCCTGCTGCTGCATCCCGATTGGTTTTTTGAAGCATCTTTCCTACATTTGCGCTGCTACACAACCATTCCTCCATTTTTAACCACTTCTTCCAATTCAGGGGTGCCGGGGAGCTGGGGCCTATCCTGGCAAGAAAGGGCCAAAGGGAGGGGTACAACCCAGACAGAGGGCCACTCCATGGCAGGGCAGATGGGTAGAAACACACACGACCGCATAGGGACCATTTTCCCACAAGCCAACCAACCCACCAGCATGGCTTTGGACTGGAGAAGGAAACCGGAGCACCCGGAGGAAACCCAGGGAGAACATGCAAGCTCCACTCCACAACCAGCATGGGATAAATATTTCAATGTGCTGCGGTAATCCGGAGACGCTCGCTATGAGAGCCATCACCTAAAGAGCTACCTCCACTGATGCGATCATTTCACGGTGAATAGCAAAGTATGCTGGAGCTCAAAGAACTGCAAGAATGATGCTGGAATGATTAAGATGCGAGATTTGTCTCCATGTAACCTGCAGTTATTTTGAGAATCCACAGGTTTTTTGTGGGGCATGAAGGTCTGAGCGTGGCATCGCTCATCTAGGCGCTGATCATGCCAGCGTCTGTACAGAAACACGGCCATGTGCTGCACATCTACCTTTCTCTCTCCCGTTCCGTGTGTGGCTTCAAAGGGTTTATATCAAAGAACAATACCGAAGAACCCAAACGATTTAAGTTGATCACACCCTCAGCAAGAGAGGAAGGCCTTCATTTCTGAGGGGAAGTAAGGAGACAGGGTCTTTCGCCACCGCCAGCTACACCACCGAACAGTTGCAATGCAAAGACCACTTCCAGGGCAAACTATAAAACGTTGCTTCTTCTGAAAGGCGGGAACAAGTACAAAAACAAGCCCCCTTGAACGAGGGCTTGAAGAACAGAGCCACACCCTCCCGCCTGATACACCAGGCCGTCCACACGCAGGCAGGCTGCGCTGCACTTCAGTGGAGGCCCTGCAGAAAAAGACACTCAAACAGCAGCACTGCACAGGAAGCACTGGCAGAACCGCACATCGCTGGAAACTCAAGGTCAGGCACCGATGTCCTGTCGGACTGGACGATGGAAGATTATATACCCAGAGCAAGCTTCCTTCAGGACCCACGATGATTATAGCCTACACTTATAAAACAACCGGCATGACTTTCACATGTATGGCTCTGATTGAAGCAGAGGAAATCCAAGTTTCACCTTAGCTACTAACAAAGGACTAAAACACAAAGTCTGTCATTTGCACCTTTCTACTGTCTGTCATTTGCACCTACCAATGCTACCATATCCCATATCGCTGCCCTTTATTAACGTCATTACAACCCACACAGTGGCATAGCGATTTCGCCCCAGCAGAAACAAATGGGAAGAATGCATGGACAGTGGGGAGGGGAACGAAAGACAAAGAACGTATCGGCCCACACGTTTGTCAGCAGAGGGATGGGATCAGACAGGACTACATCTAGCTGGGAGGCACAAGCCTCAGAGACAGCGTTCGTGAAAGGCCTAAAAATGACTTTCCGTACAATTAATTCTTCATCTTCCCCACAAGATTAAGGAATAGAACCAGCGGCTTGTGCAATCCCACCTCCTGCTCTTATGATGAAGCCTGGAACCCACCCAACGCACCCCAGGCCATCGACCGGGATTCCTCTGGATCGGATTTCGGAAGACAGCAAAGGGACGGACCACTGGAATTCTGCTCGTTTTCCCAATCTGGATATTCATTTTTAACAAGTGCGTTGCCCACGCCACAGACCGTCTAAAAAACAAATTGCAAGGCCAGAGGTAGAGGAGGCTGAAGAGGGGCAGGATGAGTTCATCAAAAAAACAATTTTTCGGGGACGTTCCTACAGGGGTTGTTTCGCACCCTTGCTGGCGGTGGGAACAGCTGGGACTGGACGAGGTCCAATGTGAACACACGTTCCCCGAGGTGCTGAAGCCCTTTTAACGCTGGGGATCCCCAAGGAAGGCTGGCCTTCGGTCAAGGTCATGCTGAGGGGAGATGGCGTATCTGGGGGCAGAGCTGTGAGCTCCAGCCGAGGTTGTGCTGAGGGGAGATGGCGTATCTGGGGGCAGAGCTGTGAGCTCCAGCCGAGGTTGTGCTGAGGGGAGATGGCGTATCTGGGGGCAGAGCTGTGAGCTCCAGCCGAGGTTGTGCTGAGGGGAGATGGCGTATCTGGGGGCAGAGCTGTGAGCTCCAGCCGAGGTTGTGCTGAGGGGAGATGGCGTATCTGGGGGCAGAGCTGTGAGCTCCAGCCGAGGTTGTGCTGAGGGGAGATGGCGTATCTGGGGGCAGAGCTGTGAGCTCCAGCCGAGGTTGTGCTGAGGGGAGATGGCGTATCTGGGGGCAGAGCTGTGAGCTCCAGCCGAGATTGCGTGTGGGGCAAGAAAGAGCAACTACGCTTCTCAATCCGGCCACACACTATCATTGTACGGGCCCACTCATTGTGCCAACAGAACCGCAGTGCTGGATATTACCAGAGAGGATCAGTGACCTGCTCTCTAACCGAGCACAGTGGCTCAATCATTAGAAGTGTACGTCTGGAGGTCAGAGCAAACCCTACAGGCCATGATACACTGGTCAAGTACAGACAGCCAATGGAAGAGCTGCAAATGTCCCCAAACGATAATGTTTGAGCAGAGGATCTGCGTATTAAAACCAAAATTGCTCAGCTGTCCTTGGCTTTCCTGAATGATGCATCTGGCGGCACCCAACAACCGCATTTGTCATCCAGAATCAGGGGAGCCAGCAGAGCAGCATGGAGTGGCTGGCTAAGGCTCTGGGTACCAAACTGGCGGGATGTGGATTCAGAGTCCAGATGTCTCCCTGCTGCTAAAACAGTACAGCACTCAGAGCTCTCCAGCACACGACCTGCTTCTCCTGCCTCTCCTCGGGTTGACTGTTCTCAGACTGCCAGCCCACCGTTTCCTCACCCCACAATAGTGCCCCTTGTGGCAGCACGGGGTAACCCCCTTTCTGTTGCTGTGCAATCACAACTGAGGAAGCAGTACTGTTCGTGTGCTTGTGTGAGAAATTGAGAGGGGTAAGACACAAAAAAAAATAATAAATAAGTTCTAAGTAAGAAAGTACCCTGTTGTCTGAAGGCATAAACCCTGTTTAGCGGTGTCAGTTTTTATGCTCTGTTACATTTCATTCTTACTGCTTGTATGTCTTCACTAACCCATGATCCCACCCTCCTGAATGGTAAAAGTGAAGCCATTCTGAATCCTCAACACTGCCAGTATATCCAATATCTTGACTGATACTAAACTCAGCTTAAAAAACAAGCCTCTGCGCACACCCTCTTTGCTTTTTCAATCACCGGCTAGCATTTTCCATTCTGATAGCACGTGGCTCTCTCTGGTTACAGGAACAGGCGAGAAAGGGAAATAAAAACTTGTCAAAAAAAGTGTTAATTAAAATTCTTCTCATTAGAAGCTTTGAGGAATCTGTGCGCAACCCCGCATTCAAATTTAACACAAACGGAAGTCGGAGTAATTACCTGCGAAATCAATTCAACTGAAGTGCTGAATTCCCCCCCCCCCCCACCCAAGCATAATCAATTACCCTCACTGCACCGTCCCAATAACGGTGCACACACCTCCCCTTTTCCTGTCACCCCGAGACGATAAACTAACTGAATTGTACACACTGACATTGTAATTATTTTCCTTCCTCGAAGGCACAACCAAAAGTTCTCTGCACCTGTGCCCCGTTTCCCGATGCCCCCTCGCGTTCCCGGAGCCGTGCAGAGGTGCGATAGCTTCCCGCCCCCAATTCGAGCTTTCCGTTTTTCCGTTTTCGGAAGTCAAATGTGCAGCACGTCGTGAGGTGGTCTCCCTCTGCCCCTCATGCAGCTGCTCACGTGCGGAGGCCACAGAGCTCCTGCTTCCAGCCGAACTCAAAATGAACATTACCAAGCGCATGCAGACTCGGTCTAAAGCTGATTTTCATTAAGTCATAATAAGAGGAACTACATCTGCATGTTTGCTGCAAAGCAGAGACAACTATAAGCAGTAGCTGCACAGAGTGTGGGCAGTGAGGGATTCCTCCCACTCCCACTCTTCTGGCTTTCCCCCAGACTTCTGCAACCCCACGCCGCTCTTTTGCCCTTGCTATGGAGTGCTGCAGTTCACTCTGTACTCGCTCATTAATGCCTTTCCATCCCTGCCACTGTAAGACGAGAAGGCCCGCGCTCACTGAGCTCTGAAACCCCTCTCTCTCTCTCGTCAGGCCTCGTCTCCACTCCCAGACCCAGCGGTAGTACACCTTCCCCTCCTCACTGCAAGGGTCCTTCCAGTCTGTAAGCCTAGGGTACGGCTGCACGCTGCAGGGGCTCCACAGACGACTACAAAATCGACTGCTTTGCACCCAACCAATAGGAAACGGCCCATTGCGCCAAAGTAGAAAGGGCCGTGCACACGGCCTTTGTCAGCCCGCCAACCCACCAGGCCACTCCAGCCCTGCGGCGGGCTGCGGCAACACGCCTTTCCCGGTGAGCGGCACGTTCCCCCAGTGACGTCGCCACCGACCTGCTGGCGCGAGAGTCGCCATTTCGCTGGGAGCCGCCAGTGCCCGGGCCGAGGTATGGCAGCTGACCCACAGCAGCGCTGAGCCCAACAGCGCCCTGCTGCTCGAGGAAATCCCAGCTGCAGGCAGACGGTGATGTGACAACGGGGTCCCGCACCTGCAACATCTGGATGATGGAGCTCAGACCGCCCCGGAGCGTGTACTCCGCTTGGTTGAGACATTCAGCAGCACAACGGAGCGTGAATACAGATGATTCCCAAGTACTTTCCAGGGAAACCTATGCAGACGTGTGCCCAGGGTTGGAGATAACGGTTGGGTTAATTAAGGAACACTGCTCAACTCCAGCATCATGCTCTCATCAAGCTTGCGATGCTCAAGAACCCTGCTGCTCTCACGATGCAAATGCTCCAAGGTCAAAGGTTGCTGGGGTCAAAGGTTTACGACGCCAACAACCCTATGCGCAGCCAGGTCACACATGCTGGCGTGCAGGACCTCTGGCAGAGAACCGCTACCACTTCGCCGTACAGACTCAGCTGGTCCAGCCCCAGCCAGCTGCATGTGGCTCTGAGGACCTGGTGCATTCACGAGATGTCAGATGCTTCAGGATCTCAATATCCCCTGCGGAGAGAAGAGAGACTCACCTGGTGGTGCTAGCCTTTTACTCATCCATCATGTCTGCCCAGATAAAACACTAGTCAAGTTGATGTTTTGCGTTTTGCACCAAGAGGCTCCTCTAAATCTTCCAGCACGCATACGTCAACCCCACCACCACCCATCAGTGTCCCATTTGTCCAATAAACCCACTCGCTCACTTCAGCATATCCTCCTGCAAGGCCAGACCCCGTCCTGCTGCTGCTGCTGAAGTTAAGCGAACGCAGCTCAGCTGCACACAAAGGCCTAATCTATTTGATGTAAATCAATGTGCTTCTTATTTAAATGGCTCAGCTTTCCTTTAGATGGTACATTGAATTGATTCATTAGGCGCGGAGTCACTGGCTGACGAGACCGCTTCTCTCTCTCTCTCCGTTTCTCTCTCGGAAAAGTGTGTGTGCGCTTGTGTTAGGTCGAGGGGAAATTACACAGAGGACACCAAGTAACCAGCCCCTGTCATAGGGCTCCCGACCCAACGTACACTGACTGGACACAGAAACGGGCAGGCACACTGCATCTCCACATTCCCCATTCACCCCTCCCTGCTGTGAATTTGGCAGCACAGTTCCGATTCTTGGTTCATCTGGTCTGTAGATATGCCAGATGCCTGCCTTTTTGTCTTTTAAAGCGGAGGCTCCGTGCATGTAGCATGTCCGACATACAACTCCGGAGACCTGTAAAAACATACCTGCGGTGCATGACTGCATACACGGGCAGCACACAGAGACAAACAGACCGCGTGTGAACGGGAGAGAGCAAAATAAAGCAGACCGCAAGTGCGAGGTGGCCGGAACAGCGTGGCGACGGCCAAGGGCAGGAAGTACTAAGCAGAGAAAAGTCAGACCGCTTTTCAGCAGACAAGACTGCACAGCGCAGGCCAGCAAACACTTCCTGAGCAGACAGGCATTGCTGCACACGGACGTGTTGACTGTTTCCCTACACACGCATTAGCATGAAATGATGATAAGGGGAGCTGGGGGGGGGGGGGGGGACAAAACAACACAGACGCAACCTAGTCGCTGAAAAGTTTCTCTTTTCATTTCATAACCTAATTTCAGGCTTAATTCGCCAAGCAGATGGAGAGAGCTTTTAACATCGCGCTGCTTCATCGATCCTTCCTGTCTTGCCCTTTCAGCGCAAAGCCACAGGATGAGAGAGAGCGAGCGAGCGGCCGCCCGGGTCCCGGGTCCCGGCAGGAAGCCCGCTGGCCGGAACGGCGCTGACCGCAGCCGGAGAAAGACGAGAACAGCGGAGGGCGAGAAACGCTCCTCCTGACCCGTACAAAAGTTCAGCGCCCCCCAGACCGTCCATTTAAAGAAGAGCAGAGTTTCACTCCAGAAAACAATATCTACTGTCTGCTATCTACCGCAACAGCGAGACTCAGCAGCCTTGAAAGCAATTTCCTTTCATTAATGCACAATTGTATAAGCAAGGGACGGACCAAGTCCAGCTATCTCAAATGAGAGAAGATGATGACAAATGAAAGCAGTGTTCACCTACGTGGTTTCATCATGTACAAAAATGACACTTCAGTGGATTCTGCACTGTTCTGCTGGGAACCACACAGATGTTACTGCAGCCCCCCCCCCCAGGATCCCAGTGACGCCTGTACCAGATTCTCTAGCCCCAATGTGACTTTACATGAAGCCTGACGGAGGGGAAGCACACCCTGTCGCCACTGGGAAGTTATAAAACATGCTTCTGAATCAGAAGCGGACAGGAATCGGTCCAGAACATGCACTGTAATGGTGTAACATCTCTTGGGACAAACGAATTTAAAAAAAACATCCAAATGTTTGGCACACGGTGAAGACCTCAGGTGAGTCGGGACTTCTGCACACAACGAGTTAGTTTAAGGCATTTAAATATGACTTTTGACGTAGTACACAACAGAAATAAAGCCAGCGTGAGGCATAACCAGTCTCCACCTGACTGTTGCCCACTGTGACACCTGTCCTGGCCTCCCTGCCATGGGGGCGGGGGTGGAGGGGGAGAGTGGGGGTTCAGAGGGGACAGCATTCCTGAAACCACCTCCCCACCTGGCTCAGCTCCGTGAGGCTACTGCTCTCTGTGCCGAGAGCTGGAAATTCATAAGGAGGTGATGACGGCCATTGTTCACACTGACACGCCCACTGCTATTGCAGTGGCTACAACACCTCTACGAAGCCTGTGTTTGTGAGAGCTCCGCTGAAAGACGCGAGCTGGCTTAGGTCTGCTGGAGGGGGAGAGAACCGCTGAGAAACTGGGGGAACTGGGTGCCCTGCCACTAAAAACGTCACCGAGAGAGTGACGCCAGATGCAAGGTCCGTCTCTCAGAGCTGCAGAAACGAGAGGGACACCGAGACGAGACACGAGGGGGGAGAGAGGGGAACAGATCTCAGCTGGGTGCTCTGGTGGGATGGGGAGGCCGAGAGGGAGGAAATGCGGGGCGAGCTCTGCAGAGCTGGAACAGGGGGGGAGGCAGGTGAGCAGGCAGGGCTGCTGCACAGAGAGAGGCAGGTGAGCAGTCAGCCACAGCCGGGCCACAGAGGGACGCAGGCACACACACAGCAGTCTCATCACCTCGCCAATGCACAGCCAAATAACGTGAAGCTCAGCAGTGATCCTCAGCCACACACATCCTGTTTACAAACCCTACAGATCCCAGACAAATGCCTGAAATGCAGATTTGGCCTCTTTTAACATTCCCTATGAGACGGGGCAATGACGCGAGCTTGATTAGATTAGAGGAAAGCTGCCCTCCAGTGCCTAATGGCATATAAATATGACAAGGCCCTAATTAAACTTTCAGCGACGTGTCAGCCGGCTCGAAGTCCCGACTCACTCCTGCAAAGTGGGAACAGATGTGATTTACAGAGCAATAATTTTTGGTGGTGCCTCTTGAAGAGGGAACAGGAAAGGGAAAGCAATGTTCTCTAGGCTGTGCATCAGCAAAAGGCAATATTTCTTGTGTGCTCCGCACGTCGGCCGGCCATGCACTAACAGCTCCTGACCAGGAAATTCGAAGCGTGAAGCAGTGACCTTTCAGCAGGCCCGTTCTCTGCCAAGGATGAAATCGCCCTTCTTCCCAGCCTGTTGCTGGAAGCAACACGAAACCCGCTCTCCCTCCTCAGCCCCCATCGCAGGGATGCTTGGGAGAAGATCCGTCTCAAGATGCGAAACGGTTTCCACCACTCCAGGATCCCACAGGCAAAGCGGACATCCAGGACCAGGAATGAGGAACGCACATTTGCAACTTGAGGACTAACTTGAATCCCGCAGCAAAGTACATTCAAGAAGTTCGGGCTTGTATTTGGAACAAGGAAGGTGTAGCATCAGGGACACCCACACAGCAGTTCTGGCAGGGCCAGAGTTAGGAGCAGTTTGGGTCAGTCCTGGGGCCACTAAAAACTTACAGCAGCACAGCTGCCTGCAGTCCAACAAGCTCCTTAATCACAATACTCAATTTACGAATCAAGCAATCAATTGCTGGTTATGTCACCATACTGCAACAGAGGAGAGGGGAGATTCTGCATTGGACTTCCCCTGAAAATCGAGGGCATGCTGCTCTTTTCTGGGGGAGCTAGGGGTTACTGCAGCACGGACAGAGGTGTCTGGGACATGAAGACCAGATGCAACAATTTCTTTGGACTGAAAGCAGTTGCTATATGCGCTGCCAGAACTTTACTTCTGGGTGTCCAGAATACAGCAGACTGCTTTACATCAGCAGACACATTGATGAGAACTGTTTAACACTGCTCCCAGTCAAAAGAAGGTCTGTCTGTCACAAGCAGACTTAGAAGACCTCCTGCATCCCCTGAGGACCAGAGCAGGGAACCACCTGCTTCAGACCAGGAAACTCTAGAATCCTGGGGTCCCCGAGACCCCTTCATCTGTACGTCTCCATTACCACCAGGCTCCCAATTACGTACCCCAACTGATAACCACCAAGCCAGCAAGTGTTTCATCATCTCCAGGGTTAATTTTGAAAGGGTTTTCAAGTTAACGGCGATCTTTTAGCAAGACTTTAAGAGGTACCGCTCCTTCCGGATATGATCAAGGTTGAAATCGGATGCATTATTAATCCGATTGAAACGACAGCTCAGAAGGAATGAAAAATGAAAACGGATACCGGAGCCAGGTGCACCAGGGTTCGGAAAGCCCTGGATTAAAGGAAGAGGAGGACAGGCCCTGCCGTTGATGCCCTGCCAGCAGCTCAATTAAAAAACCTGAATCACCCGTCATCAGCGATTACCAGGCTGGTCAGAGCAGCGAGGCTGGCGCGGCCAGTAACGAGACCCTTCCACACCTAGCGCGGATATCGCGAGCGGTTTCACAACACGAAGGCGGAGGCGTGCGTGTGAGGACAGGAAGGTCGTGTCGCTCAAAGTATCGGGAGAAACCTTTCGAGCGCTTCTTCCAGTCATTCTGCGCCTACCTGGAAGGAGCGAGTGAATACATTCAAATTAAATTGCTTCTGCCGGGATGGGGGGGGGGGGGGGGCAGGCTGCTGACATGAGTTTGCTTTCCCTCCCCCAACCACTCCCCGCGCGTGTCGTTTCTAGACGTGTCCAACACGCTCGTCTGCTGGAATACAAATGACAGAGATGTTTTGTTTGTTTTGTTTTGGGGTTTGTTTTTTTTTTTAACCCCGGAAGGCATCACGCATGCCTTTCACACCGAGCCCCTGCCATCACAGGGTCCCGAGCCTGCCTGCTGCAGCGCTGAATTCAGGACCGGATAGCGCCAGCGGCACACAGCTGTGGTTGTCGTTTCAGCAAACATAGCTGAGCGATGCCGAGCTGATCCGTCTCTGAGAAAGATGTCGTGGAAACAGCCTTGAACACACTAGGCTCTGTCAATTTGACCGCAGGTATAAAAATAAAACACTTAATGGAGAAATGGCGATCCAGCTCCAGGGAGCCTCGGATAACGGGGAGATTCCTCAAAGTGAAACATTTACTGTACATTCAGCGGTTAAATTGCCCTGGGAGGCACCGTTGACGACGCATCTCATCCTCGTTTACAAGACGACGGCTGCGTCCGGCTACCTGGATTACAGGAACGCAACGGCAGTTTCTGCGATTCAATTAACACAGAAAAATAAAACCCCAACTCAGTTCGAGCCGAGGAAGAAGAAGAAGAAGAAGCAGAAGAAAAAACTTCAGACGATTTACTTTCCCCGCAGTCCGGTGTTTAGAAGATGAACGCGCTCGCCTGTCGGATGACAGCTCCGCTGTGGTTCAAGTACCGAGGCGTTGCGGGCGACGCTGAAGCCCGGGGTCCCCACCGAGTCGGAAGAGTGAACCCCGACCACACCTGGCCCGTCGGCAGGTCAGAAAGCAGACGCGCAGTGGCACAATGTCCCCGAATCCTCCAGAACAGCCCTACCCCCCCCCCCCCGCCACACGATGAGCAGTCGTGTATAGCGTTACACAGAGGGCATCGACAGTTTTGGCCACTGCTCTCGATGTGCTCGGGGACGGTGATTTTAAAAGGATGCACTCTTAATCTTAAACGTGGCCTTTTCGAGCGCAGCGGGACGTGCCTACCGTACCTCGGTGGACCTGGTGCCCTGAGCCGCGACTCCTTGTCATTCAGGAGAGCCGCGGGAGGAGCTCTACTGTAAACTTCCTGATCAACGCATCCCCGTGTGCGCAGCACTACCATCGAGCTGCCACAGTCCATAACTCGCTTAATAGCTAATAATAATAATAATAATAATAATAATAATAATAATAATAATATGAGAGTCGCTTGGCGGAACGCAGCTCATATGAAGCGGGCTCCTAAAAGGATTTCTGAAGAGACCAGTCGAGGTTTACCTACCGCCTGAAACCGGGTGAGAATTATTAAGGGGGTCCCCCCGTCCCTCCTGACCCGTTTTACATCAAATACCCCCGCCCCCCCCCGTGTCGCTCTCTCGCCCGGACGTACCTGGGGGTCTTCGCGGCCGCCGCCGCCGCCGCCGCCTCGCGGTCGCCCATGACGGCGGGCACGCAGCTCGTGAGCTCGGTCCAGTCCGCGTGCAGCCCGCAGCTCCAGCCCGTGGAGAAGCGCGAGAAGAGCCAGGTCTCCTGCTTGCCGGGCCGGTGGCACGTGCACTTCTTCTGGCCGGCCCGGCACTCGCACGGCCGCTCCAGCTGGATGTTGCGCACCAGGTGCCGCCCGAAGGTGGTGCCGCCGGTCTTCTGGATGTGCAGGAAGACGATCACGTCGTCCCCCTTGATGTTGAAGTCCACGGCGCGGCGCAGCTCGGCCGCCGTGAAGTTGTAGCGGGGGACAAAGCGAGCCGGGGTCCAGTCCTCCGAGACGTACGGGTCCCCCCCGCCGCCGCCGCCGCCGCCGCCGAGCGGAGCCCCAGCGCCGCCCGCAGCCGGGGACGAAGCCCAGCTTCCCTGCAGGCGGAGCAGCAGCTGGCAGTCGGTGCCGGGGCATACGTACTGCAGGACGATCACCCCGAAGAGGAACAGCATAACCAGGGCTAGCAGAAGCCTGTTGGATTTCTCATCCATGTTCGCGGGGAAGATCCAAAAGCATTACTCGCTGCTGCCGTGGAGCCCCGCAGCTCTGACTGGGGCTAGCTGTTGCAATCCTCCTCGTTAACAGCGAAAACAAAACAAAAACAAGAAGGTGATGATGGTGATGCGAGACGGACGGCAAGCTCGGTGCCGCCGATCTGCCTTCCCGTTTTAAAAAATCGCCTCTCCCCCCCCTCCCCGTCCCCCTCGCCCCTCACTTGTTTAACCGCTGCGGTCTCTTTCTCCCGTCCATACCTCCATGATCTGAGCCAATCCAATTTTTTTGTGTGTGTGTGTGTGCTATCCCATCAGCCCCTGCGGAAGCCCGAGAGCTCGTGCCGTGACTGGAGGAAGGAAGGGGCGCGAGCAGCTCGCGGCTGCCCTCAGCGCTGCTCGATGTGTCCAGTCGCCGTGATCCAATTACAGGCGGACTTCATCGCGGCTCACTGTTTCGGATAAAACTATCAGCCGGACACGGGTTATACGTGGGCTCAGGCTGTTTTAAATTGTCGTTTGAAACGTGAAAGGCGAGAATAGGGTGTGAGAATGAGCTTCCCCAATAATGAAACATTGGCGCTTGCGAATGATCTTCTTCCAATTTCATCTGAGCCGCTGTATGAGTGTAAACCCCGAGTGTTTTGAAATCATAAAAATGCACATTTGCGCGTACAAAGACAAGGTGCAAAAATCGGTTTTCCCTGAAGTGCCGTGTGTGTGTCACAGAGCGAAAAGAACGGGTGTTGGGGCACCAGGTTTCTAGGGGTGTACCGATGTGAAGTCACGCTGGTGAGCCGGTGACGTTCATTGATGAGCTAGCATTGATGCACTTTCCCGCCTCGTCCTCAGTATATCTTCCTGCCCTGATCAGCGGTCCTCTTAACATAAGCGCCGGGCCGTTAGCACACCATTCAGGGGTGACTGTGCCTGTGACTGGGGGGGCTATGTCCAGGATGCAGTGGAACAATGCACATTACCTCTGACCATCTGTGTACAGCCTTGGCCTGAGCCAGCCCTGGGCAGATGGCTCCGACCACACAAAGCATTGCAGGAACGACCCCCCTGGGAGGGGGGGGGGGGGGGGGGTCAGTCGAGATCCTTTGTTGAGAAGGCTTGAAAAAGCCCCGGTCACTGCAGACCTGGAGCAGAAGGAGAGCTGGTGGACACAGGAGAGGACACAGACACCGGGGAAGGCTCTGGCATCATCTTCCTCGCCCCCTACTCAACACTGGCTCTGTGCAAATCAAGTGGGAACCACATTGTCTGGGACAGCCAGGACCGGAGGAGAGAGCTAAGAGCCGTCAGAGGAGCCACACAGACGACTGCAGTATTCTGGGACATTTGCTGGGTCACTGGGGTCCGATGGGGTGCCTGTGGGCGGTCTGGAATGTTGCCGGAAGGTTGCCGGTTCGTATCTCGCGGCCGGCAGAGGAATCCTACTCCGTTGGGCCCCTGAGCAAGACCCTTAACCCCAGCTGCTCCAGGGGTGCTGTATAAATGGCTGACCCTGCGCTCTGACCCCAAGCTTCTCTCCCTGTCTGTGTGTCTGTGTGTCTCATGGAGAGCAAGCTGGGGTCTGTGAAAAGACACATTCCTAATGCAAGAAACTGTATAGGGCTGATAAAGCAACATTATCACATTACATTATAATTGCTAGTTGGTGTAGTCGTGCACAAAGCAGAGTAATTCCTGTTGGAGGGGTCACCTTACCCTGACACATGCAAAAGCAGCTGGGTGTGTTAGGAGTGATGAGGATCTTCCGTGGGAATTCCAGGGTGGGATGAAAACTAGTCAGTGTACAGTCCTATCCGGTGTGAGGAGGCTGCTTTCACTTGGAATCGACCACCACTTCCTTTCGGTGTTTTTAATTGGGAGAAATTGCAGCTGTGTTTTCACAGAGCTCTGTAACTAATATGCATGTACTCCTATCCACAGAACGGTAGCAACAGACTAACATCCAAAACTGTATACAAAGAAAACAGAAATAAGGCTTGAAGAAAAATAAACGTAGGCTACTGATAACCGTCTTATTCCGTTTAAACCAAAATGTGGCAGTAAACGATTTATGTTTGTGCTTTGTGCTCTAATTCTACTTGGATTCAATTTTTGTCGTTTCCATCATGCTATTTTGTAAACCAGGAATAAAAGGCCTTTATTTTTTACTTGGAAAAAAACAATTAGTTCATCAGAATGGATCTTCAGGTGTCTATTAGGGAATTATTGAGTAAATCCCTGCAGGAGATAGAAAACAGGCTCCTACCTCAATATTAAGTCATCAACAGGGAACACTACATCCAGAGGTCAATAACTGACTGAAAAAGACCATTTCTCTGTTCGGAGGAGAGGAGGTATTGATCTACAGAAGTGAGCAGTTTAAGGGCTCTGGGTTTTTTTAAATGTGAGCTGTGCACTTGATTTCTGCAAACCTGTACTGACATGTTTCGCAGCCAGTGATGTGCTGAAAGGTTAAAATGAGTATTATAGGAAAGACTGTAGCTTGGCACACACACACACTGCAGTCATACCGAGATCTGAATATCTGATCATGAAATGCAGCACAGAAAATGTCTCCATATTGGGGAGCTGGTTTGGACATTCTGGTCTGGTTGGATGTAAGAGTGACACCTACTGGTCCACCAGCGCTTTCTAACAGTGGCATCCTGTGTCAATAAGCAAGAAGAAACGATGGTTTGGCTGTTGAGCCTGCTTCAGACGTGCAGGTGTGAAGATGCGCCTCTTGAAGACTCAACAGCGAAAAACATTTTGTTTCTTCGTGGAATCAGCCTTCACTGGGGTGGTATAGTGGTGCAAGGGTCACTATTGCTGCCTCTCAGCACTGGGCCCTGGGTTCACTGGCCCTGGACCTGAGTGCTGTCTGTGTGGAGTTTGGATGTTCTCCCTGGTGTGTGTGTTTGGACTGGTGTCCCCTCCAGGGTGTGCCCTGCCTTGCACCAATTGCTTGCTGGGATAGACTCCACCGCCCCCCACGACCCTGTATTGTATAAAGCGGTTGGAACATGGACAGTCCCAGTCCAGTTCTTTTTATACAGTAGGTCAGCCTGAAACACCTACTTTTCAAATTAGGAACCGTTGTAAGCTATCGATCAATTAAGCAAGTCATTGCTGCGTTCAATAACGAGAATTCCAGGCCTCAGGGGCTGAACGGCCTTCAGAATTTGGTCTCAAACGATCTCTAAATTGCTCAGTTTGAAAACTTGCCCGTTTAGCTGACCCCAGTGAAATTGTCCCAGGTCCTCAGGAATCACTGATCTCCTGGAGACCTGTAAAGCCCACCGGACAGAGGCTCTCCGGGATCAGGGACGGGGACCCCTGTGGTGGTGTGCTGCGGCAAGCTGTATGAGAGACTGACAGGGTGTCAACGGGGTTCAGGGTCAGCTCCAGGCCTCCTGGGCTGCTGCCCTGAAGAAGAATGTCCGCTTGCCCCCGCAGGCTCCCTCCTCGGCTGCCCTGGCCTCAGCGCTGTGCTTTGAGCCCTCTGTAGCCACACTTTGAGGCTCGCTGCGAATCTGTAGTCCTCCCAGCTGTCAGACAGCCTCTTCCCCTTGGCTCGCGTCCAGCACGGGTACATGCAGAAGAAACACTTCTGCAGGCAGATACACCAACGTGGGAATAATCCCACTTAAAGTGCTGGGAGGTGCACATCTGGCTCAGCCTCCCCCCTGTTGAGTCTGAGTTTTTCAGAGGACAGGTGCACCCTCCAGGGTTGTCATGACAACAACCTGAAACGTCTGATTCTGGACTCAAAAGGGAACTTTAAATAACCAACAGGTACTGAAGCTGTTGATGACTTCCATGGATCATGCTGAATGATCTGGAAATTAGCCCCTTCTGTGAAACAAACGAATACTCAATGTAGCATGTCGGTAAAAAAAAAACCATGATCAGTGGTGCATGCAGGAGCCTGCCTGCTCTCCGTCGGACGGCCAGTTAGCTTGAACGTGTCCTAGCGTCAATGTCATCTCCAGGGACAAACATCATGTGGTTCGCATGAAGTTGTCTCTCACAC
Organism: Atractosteus spatula; assembly: GCF_055471065.1. Lineage (NCBI taxonomy): Eukaryota > Metazoa > Chordata > Actinopteri > Semionotiformes > Lepisosteidae > Atractosteus > Atractosteus spatula. The sequence continues at coordinate 50,095,011 of NC_142714.1, forward strand.
TCTCAGAGCTACAAGATTGCTGGAGCAACACAACAGCAGACAGGTTAGGGAACCCCAGGAAAAGTCGTGTTTCAAAACGCGTTCCCAAGAGGCAGCACAGGGGCGCCTGTCAGGAGCAGCAGAGTCCGACTAGCAGGGCGGTGAGGTTTCAGATCATGCCATCATCTCTAAACCAGGGTGGAAGAGATCATAGTGGATTTCTACCCACAAAATGTCAGCCTGGAGATGGGAGCAATTGCCATATTTCACCATATTCTCCCAAGCTCAGCAATGCAGCACTATACACCACACGACATGTTTGAGTACAGAGTACAGAGTGTATTTACTGTCTAGCATCTCAGAACACATGAGTCCAACCGGCTCCAGAAACAGCTACATGAGATCTTCTGATCAATTAGCTACTAACGAGCCAAACGAGCTAGATGGACTGAATGGTGTCCCCCCGTTTGTCACCGTTCTCAGCTGCTGCTGTGCCGTCGTGCAAGATCCGGTTCGGTGGGCTGGTCAGGCCAGCGGCTGCTTGCTTGATCCAGCTGAGGGGGTGACCCATTTCAGGAGGCTGCAGCCCGGCCCGTTTTACTGGCCTCCGTGAATCAGCAGCATCTCCACAGCTGATAAAAGCTGTTAAACCGCCTTAATTAAGGGCTGTAGCCGATTCCACTGAGTTGTTAAGCTCCGAGCAGTAATGAAAACCTGCAGACACAGCAGCCCTCTGGGAACAGAGCTACCACCCCCTCCCATCTCAGTGCTACAGAAACCAGGGAAGACTTCAACCCTAACAGCCCACAAAGGACATCTGCTTTTATGGATGGGCTTCAGCCTTGTCCCCAGGGAGCTCTGCCCTCCTTAAGGAAAGCATTGAGGCCAAGAGTCGCTGTCCCAGGTGCTGTCCGGAGTGGCGGGCTGCTGCCCCGGGCTGCCCCTTGTCTGCGCCATGCAGCACATTGTGGAACAGCCTGAGCAGAGACATCAGCCCTGCCATTCATCACCATCCCTGTCATCGCCACCCCATAAAAAAAAAAGCACGTGGCATGCATCTGAAATTGCTCTCGGTAAGCAGTTGCATAATCATTTCGGGTTGATGTATAGTGGCATCAGGGAGCCCTTAAAATTACGCAGCTAGCTGGTGTGATTTGATAAATATTTATAAAGATTGCAATTCCTTAGCAAGAAGCGGCTACTAGGCGTTTCTGCAAGACGTCCTGTAACCGGGCGGAGGGCTTGCGGACACCTGCAGCTTTCAAGAAAACAGAGCAAACCGTCGCTCCGTCACGTCAGCCGAAACGTTAAGAGACAGACACCCTGGGGGAGAGACACGGGGGAAAAGAACGTCTCTCCGAGACACCGAAACGTGACAGCAGAAGAACAGGAACTAAAAACCATCAAATCCAAATCGAGTCCAGAGGGGGAGGTCTACAACCGAAAACACAGCTGCAGGATCATTCCCATGTCTGAGGAAGAGATGGCTTTGGACGTTGGCGAACATGAGAACAATCCTCTTGCAGGTCCACATCTATTCTTGAAATAGATGGGTAAATAGGCTGAAATCTATTCTTCTTTGGGCTTAGAAAAAAAATCACTTTAAATGATGCAGACAAACAAACTATAATATTACATGGCTGGCATTTGTGACTAATAACCTCTTCACCCCAAATATCAGACAGATCTAATAATCTAGAGGTTTAAAAAAAAACATGCTTGAGAAGAGAGATGTAAATTGCCAGACAGCAGTAAATTAAATCAATGATGATTAGTGGCAGTGTGGCAGAATGCAGCACGCTTCAGGGTGCTTTTAATATTTGTGCAGTCTTGCAGTCTGGAGCTGCAGTGCATTTTCTGGGGTGGGGTCAGAGCTAGTGGGGGGGGCAGGGGCTGGATATCTGTTTGTGTGTGTCTGACAGGTTTGTGATGATGGGATGGGAGGGAGGGGGGAGGGTTGCTGAGGGGTGGGGTGAGTTAGGTACAGAGTCTAATGATTTACATCCTGTAACATTTACCTGATTGAATCCACGACCCCAGCATTTGAGGGGTCACGAGCTGACAGATTAGCTGAGCGCCACACATCACCAGTGGCATTTTGCACAGGGGAGCTCATTACAGGAGATGTCAGGTCATGTAAATCACAGGAAACGACTGCAAACCTGGGAGACGGTGCCGGCTGGAGAAACCCTGGGGAAGCTGAGGCTGCTCATGTCTTTGACTGACTTACCCACCAGCTCTGATTCCGGACGCTGCCACGCCCTCTCTGATCCCGTGTCCATTCGCCTTTTCCGTGCCAGCGCCACCCGGCTGAGCACTTGGACTCATACGACACGACTCGCTTTATTCGTGCTTCAGAGGAGAAAGCACGGCACTGGACTGAAGCTCACCCGTCTCCTCCATTTCCTTTTCTCATTATCCAACAAGTCTCCGCATCTACATAGTGCTTCCTCGTTGCAAACAGGGGTTTTCCAGAGGCGTAGCCTCCTCCTGGCTGATGCACATCAGCTCCAGTACCCAGCCAATTGCGTGAGAGAAAGTAGAAATGAAGAATTACGTCTCTAATTGAATTAATTTTGAAAATCCAGTAAACCCAGACCTTGGAACTCCTTCTTCCAGGAATCACACACCTCTGCTGTTTATGTAGCAAAATGATCAGGAGGTAGACGTACCCAAACCCCAGTCTAACAACAAGTCTACTATGCTGATCTGAATGGCAGTGAAAATTAAAAATAGACAACAGGGTACCTCAAGAGAGGCCAGACCGGCCATAATGCATGGGTTTGCATGTGTATTACATGGGTTTGCACGAATACAATATCAGTTGTGTGCATACTACATAACAGGGGGAGTTAACCCCGGTCCTGTAGCACCATAATTCAGCTGTTTTTATTGGTCAATTAGTCAAGTTCAATCACTGAATTCTAAACTGTTGGAAAATTCCCATTTTGACCACTCAAGCACTTAAATAAGTAGCTTGGAGATGGTTTAAAATTAAATCCCAACACCCCGTAGCTCTCAGGGCCCACGGCTGACCATTTCTGGAGCAATTGAACCAATTCTCTCTGTGGATCGATCGAAACCCGTGTGCCGGAGTTCCAGGTCTCAGCACACCGTGGTGTGGCAGCTCCCTGCCCTCAGGGCTACCCCGAGCCGCGGAGTGGCTTTGCGCAGAGCACGATGACGTCTGCTGGCGCGCCCGCCGGTAGGTAGACATGTCGTCTCCAAGGCCAGGTTGGGACTGGGGCGCCCATGGCCCCACCAGGGAGGGCTAACTTGCAGAACACTCTCTTCTCGAGGGGCTATCTGCGCGCCAGGGCCAGCGCCAGCGCCAGCGCCAGGGCCGTGCCAGCCTGGGCAGCCGCGCTCACGGGCAGACGAGGTATCTGAAGTGTTCGCCTCCCGTCACGCTGTTGGAAAGGGAGCCTGCGTGTCCTGTGGGCCTCCTCAGCAGAGCGGTCCCGCCGCCGCCGCCCTGCGGCCCCCCTGGGACCTGCCCCGCACCGCGCCCCGCTTTCCTGCACCAGGCGTTCCGCTCTCTGGAAGAACAAAAAAAAGCTACGAGGGGCTCTGAAATGATAAATAAATTGCTATTGATCTCCATCTTCCCTCTTCCCGTTAGTTTGCGAGTTTTGTGCCAGTATTTTTAATTAGAGACTTTGTCAAAGTGTCTAGACGTGCCGGCGTCGCCTGGCTAATTGATAACCCATTTAGCACAACATTCATCACCATTTCGTCTCGCCGCCCAGCCCTCGGATAAAAGGAGGGATTCGTGGAAAGGTGGACTTTCTGCTTTGACGTTTCACTGCAATCATCCTGCAGACCCGTGCAGTCACAGGTATCTGGCAGCAGGTTATAGTCTCCCACAACAACGGCGGTGCCGCATCGCCAGTGAACTTTGCACTGCAATTCCAGGTACGCCAGACAGCTCGCCACCGAACCCCCTCTGACACACAGCTCGCCACCGAACCCCCGTCTGACACACAGCTCGCCACCGAACCCCCTCTGACACACAGCACGCCACCGAACCCCCGTCTGACACACAGCTCGCCACCGAACCCCCGTCTGACACACAGCTCGCCACCGAACCCCCTCTGACACACAGCTCGCCACCGAACCCCCGTCTGACACACAGCACGCCACCGAACCCCCGTCTGACACACAGCTCGCCACCGAACCCCCGTCTGACACACAGCTCGCCACCGAACCCCCGTCTGACACACAGCACGCCACCGAACCCCCGTCTGACACACAGCTCGCCACCGAACCCCCGTCTGACACACAGCTCGCCACCGAACCCCCCTCTGACACACAGCTCGCCACCGAACGCCCATCTGACACACAGCTCGCCACCGAACCCCCTCTGACACACAGCTCGCCACCGAACCCCCCTCTGACACACAGCTCGCCACCGAACCCCCTCTGACACACAGCTCGCCACCGAACCCCCCTCTGAGACACAGCTCGCCACCGAACCCCCTCTGACACACAGCTCGCCACCGAACCCCCGTCTGACACACAGCTCGCCACACACGGGGTTTCAAGATATCCATCAACACCAACACACGACTCCATCCTCTGTCCTGTAATGGGAAACACAATAGCAACGGCTTTATTGTTCCAGACACAAAATCCCACAGGCCTTCCGACGGGCTCGCCCACTCACTGTAACTCCAGCACTCAGCGTCCATCTTCCGGCTCTTGTCTTGCTCTATAAATGGCATTTTTATGTCACGACATAAAAAATGAAATGATGTAGTGCTGAAACAATGCACTAATATATGTAGGCATAACAATCTCATGCTGCTTTCTTCCCTCCTGTAAGTCCCAAGGAATTCAGGACCAAAATGTCTGCAGGGTTTTGTTCCATCATCTCTGTAGTGCACAGCCTCATTGAGCTCATCGTTAGCTCAACTGGACCAATTTAACACCTGAATGTCCTGCCAGTACGGTCAAGTTGATGAGCTTTGAATCTGGGCTCCGGGCCTGGCAGGACAGCAGGGTCGTGCCTAAAGACATCAGATCAGTTCCTCTCCTGAAGAGAGAGGGGGGAATTGCACACCATTAAACCTACAGGATCTTTTCCACGGTCAAGGGAAACATGCTGTAAAGTTTTAATCAGCACGAATGGGAAAAATAACTTTTTTTTTCCACTTCACAAAATATTTTTTTTTTCATTGAATCCTTGAGTCGCTGTAGCTCTCTCATCATAAGTATCTTGTACAACAATGATAACTTTCGTTTTTTTTTAAAGGAAGCTTTCCTACAATGTACTGGGACTTTTTTCTTTCTAACCCAGACCTCACAGGGTTAAAAGCCCGAGAGAACTCTCTTTCTCTTTCATATCTCACTGACATTTCAGCAGACCCTGAAGCACAGTTATATTTCCATGTCTCGCAGCCAGAGAAGGTGATAGAAGAAAAGAGCAATGACAATGTATTAAAAAAAAGATTAGCTACTAAAGTCAAATCTATTCAAAGAAAATCGTTAACACTCTGAAATTCCTCTAAGCCTTCAGCTTTCGGACCTTGACAGCTTAAACCCATCTATTTCTTTCCCTTCACTGAGTATTGATGTCCCAGAGGTGTAGGGGCTGTCGCTC